>NC_084900.1:33574817-33924004 GCF_949316345.1 Pungitius pungitius
TGCCTCATTTCCTCACGCCGATGTTCGGGGGGGGGGGCCCAAAGGCCACAGGTGAGGTCAAAACAAGGCCCCCCCCCCCAAAAAAGTACAAGGTGGCTGTAATTTTGAGGGGTTCAGAAAACGTAATTTGCTACGTCGAAAAATTCAACTTTGGATGGATTGGTTGAATTAAATAGGAAGACGGAGGTTAAGGTTTGACATTTGGGGAATAAGCTTTAAGAATAAGAATTAAGATGAAACATCCCTGTACCTTAGACTAGGAGAGATCTTAGTGTAGCATGGGGGGGGGGGGCACATTGCCTACATTCTGTCATCTAAAATATCAATTTGAATACATTTTAATAGGGTCTTAAGAATGTGCCAAAACATTATCATTTCAATTATGTTTTCTCCCACATATCCCCCCCCCCCCCACACACACACACAATTAGAGACATTAAGAAGCCACAGCCTCTCACCCACTCACCCCCCATTGGCTCACACCTTCTCTGTACACATGACAGGGGCGGCTGCCAGTCATGTTTCACTTGTCGTGATTAACGGTGCAATATTCCAGGGCCATGGAGCGCTCTGAGGAGAGCAAAAACTTTTCATCGAGCAACAGCTCGTAACTTCTGTCCGTAATAGGCACGTCCATTTAGAATCCCCGGTGATGAACATTTCTCAGATTGAAAATTAGCTCACACTATCTTCTCCGAGGGGCCAGATCGCTGGTTAGTTTTTATGCTGATGCCTCTGGAAATAATGAATAAATGAAAAATAGTGGCAATGCAGGAGGCACGGGCAAAATGGATTTAAAAAAAAAAGTTCTCAACCCATGTAAATTTGGACATTTTCATCCCTTATTATTAGATAGCGTGGTGCAGTCCACCCGCTCCGCTGGCCTCGTGAGGTCTTGTATTGCAGAGATTGTAACTCGGGCTGGTTTATGATATTCCTTCAATCCACATCAAATATAAAAACAATTCAGGCGACTCCGAGGCGGATATCATATTTGTCGCTCTCAGTGAGGTAAAAATTCATTCGCCACAGAACGATGGGGTGGCGATGAGGCAAGGCCACCGTGGATGATGCGTCCGGCTCGAAGAAGCAGTACGTATAATAACGACGTAATCGCACTGTGAAGGTATAGTGAACCCGGAAAAACGGAAAAATAAATACCAATTATGCTGGACAGAAGTTGTCTTGTGGTGGAGTCAGTTTATAATTTTTTTTTTTTTCACTTCGTGTGGATGCAGAAGCAGATTTCCCAGCTGGTGCTTTTTAATTTGGGTAAACAAGACAACTTTAAAGTGTCTCCTGGGCAATATAAATTAGACACGGCAGGGTGTTTTTGCACAAAATTCTTGCTTAACACGTCTCGAAACTATATTTTATACTTCATATGAAGCATGTGCAGGAGTACTTGCAAATAAAATTCAACATGTCATATTTTTTCTAAATTAGTCATAACATGTTATTTACATAAATGACTGACGCCAAAGTCTGTTAAACAGAATATGGAAAAACTTAATAACATACATGTAGTGTTGTTTTAAGTTTTGGAAAGTGGTTTGCCGCTTTTGATAGCTCTTGAAGATTACTTTTGAAATTGCCTTTGTTTGATGTCCAGGGATAACAAGGACCCTCAAAGGACAAAACCTCAAAGGTTATTGAAATTCTAATATATATAAGATTTTTTTTAACAATACGAATTATACACATTTTTAAATGTCATCAGTTAGTATGTTTTTTTTAAATATATATATATGTTTTATTTAATTGAACCAATGTTGAAATGGAGGTTTGCCTCAGTCCTAATGAGTAATGGATTGATTTTGCACACACGGTACGGTTAACCGCAAAACACCTCCACCTCCAAATCTTTCTATTTCTTGTGTTTTATTTTCTCTGGAGAAGCCAGATGAAGCTCAGCAATCTATTTCAACATTTGCCCTCTGCAAACAGGCCCCACGAGTAAAAGGCAACCTGGCAGGCCGGAAGCTGTGCGACAGAGATAGGGGCTCCTGGTCAACAAGCAGGTTAATTGTGTGATGGGACCAGATGCTGATGCTGGACGGATCTCAACAATCACAGCTCCACGGGAGACTCCCCCGTGGCCTCTGATTGGCCCGGAGAACACAGGAAACAAATCCAATTATACACTGCAGAAAACACGCTTTAGGACAAATAAAACACAAATTGGGCACGTGTAATATGGCAACTCTTTATGCGTAGACGGCGTCCGCCGTGTTTGGAGCCTTTAGATTAGGCGAGAATAAGAGAGAATGCACTTTGATTGGGGAGATAACAGCCTTCTGAATGGGTCTCAGGATGGATTATTGAGCGTGGCACAACGTATGAACCTTCTGATGTCAATTAGCACACTCAGGTCATGATGTAGTGAGACGGGAACAGAGAAATATTGATTTTAGACAAGTTGATCTAAAAAGAAAAGCCCATTTAAAGCATTCAGAGCGATTGTTTCTGGTGGGTTGAAGACTAAAGACCTGTCCTTTACTTGTAATAATTTATTTGTAGGACAAAAAAAAAAGAACTCACTAAAGAGAGAGACGAAAAAGAAAGACTGCTGATGAAATCAATGTGAGCAATAACAAAGAATCTGCAGATCCTGCATGACGGGCAGCGGAGCGTAGTGGGAATATCCGTGCCCGATCAAAGCATGCATCGTCCTGTAGCAGCTACACAACCTCAACCGCCCAACGCTATGAAATATTTAAGGCGCACAACACTCTGGTACGCTGTAAACTCTTCAAATTGGAAATGGCTTATCAGTGCAGAATGAACAAATTAAAGCAGAGAGCATTCTGTCAAGCTGCAGCTGTGACAGGCAGAGCCTGATGTGCATCCTCCTGGTACACGCGTTCCCCGTGTTATTCAATTCAAATGCGTGTGCAGGAACAGGAACCTGTTTTTGTTTGTTTTGGTAGTAACTTGAAGCCGTTGCACCCGTGTTAAAAGTCATTTCTGCATTGCGGCTGTTAGGATACAGCAACATCAAGGCATGCATCATCCAACTTTGCCATTTGCAGGATTTGCAACGCATCATTACTTTAGCAACTTTAGCTATGAATGAGTGGGAAAAGGGCTCAGACTCATGTTACACATTTACACTAAATATACAGGTTGCCGCTATTTTGGTCACGGTTGATGAAATGTTGTCGCCATAACAGGAATAAACTCAAATCTGTCTCGAAGTCAAACGTTCGGGCCCGTATTTCAATATTCTAATTCTTTGGGTTGAGTCAAATTGAATGAGGTCATTGCTCTGCCTCACAGCGACAAAGTCTGCCCTTCTGTAGGCCTCCATCCTTCTGCCTCTTCTGTTCTGAGTTTGAACATATTCCCTGTGACATTTTTGCCTTTGAGAAAAGGTGCCTCTTGAATCTATCCAATACTCTGTTGTCTTGCTGGAAGCTGCTGAGTTCACATAAAAAAAAAAGTTACCTCGTTTCCTTTAAGAATGTTTTCTCTCTGTCTTTGTTGCCGGCACAGTTTGGGTACTTTGAGTGGAAGTTTTCTCTGCAATGAAATAAGTAAACTGGAAGAAACTAATCGCAGATACGTTTACTCACTATTTCACATCATTATTTATGACTTGTTCACAGAACACGAACAACAGATGCACGTTTTTAGTAAGTGACAATAAACTTAAAGGTGCTTTCGTGCATAATTGAGAGAAATCCTCCTGAATATAACAGCGTTACACTAGCGAGGTGCGGCGTAAAAAGTCTTTCTTCGCGGACTCCAATTCCTCTTCACACCTCCGGCTGATCTGCTGCCGTCTGAACTCCTCTTCCCATGTGCTGGGGCTTTAGGATTTGAGGATCTGGGGGATTATGGGATTTTCTGATTGCTCTGTAAAAGACACCATGGAATACAGGAATCCGAAAATGGCTGTTTTACCCACATCAAGATTAGAGCGCATTATATTCCCCTTTAGGGAAAGAAGACAGTACACAACTGACAGCCTTGACACAAGTGTCAATGGGAAACATTTAGATGAGGTTTTAGTAAAGTCTCCTTGAGTAAAGTCAATGGGTTTTTTCCATTTCCATTTCCATGAAAAATGTCATTACTTGTTGTCTTAAGTGTGCTTCTTCAAAGAGAACTTTTCTCTGGAGGTCGTAACCACTCACGGCTCAACTGCACATGATCCTCTTACACATTTATGAGGCCGAAATTACTTTTACATTTGCGATTTAATCCATTACCACCGTAGCACAATCTGCTACATGAAAGAAGTATATCCGTGTGTACTTTGCAGAGTCATTAATACTTAAAAAATGGAAAAAAATGTCTGGAGGAATAAAAATCACAAGAAGTTATTTGAACTTTCTTGTCAAAAAATATTTGCTTTCCCACATTTCCCTGTTTTTTTTTTCAGCCCTTTTTCTTTCCCCTGTAGAAATATCCGCTGTCATGTGTGACAGGCAGAGAGCATGAATAATTATGGGCTACAGGGGACAGACAGCACCAGCACTCACCACCATCTTGAGACATTGGCCTTAAGGTAGATGAAGCAACCGGCGCACTCCGAAGCACCAGTTGTATCACTGTCCATCTTTGAGAGGTAGTCAGGGGCTGTATGGAAACTCAACGGAACACTAACAATCTACGACGTGGTTGAAAAGTCTCCCACCGTAGTTTAATCTTTGAAGCCTGTTTTTTTTTTTTTTTTTTTTTTTTGGTTCCCACAATTTCAGTCTTTGTCGTGAAATTGTGTCTTTAATTCTCATTAACTAGAAACATCAAAACGACGGATGCCGAGCACCATCACCATCGTTCGAATAACAAAAAGTAGTAATATGTGGTCTCCCCAGCTCTGTCAGCAGACCAGCACTTTTGCCCCCCCCCCCCCCGTCGGCAAATTTGCTGAAATTGAGTTTGAAATCTTGGTGTCTTCTTGAGCCCCCCCCCGAAGCCGCCGACGTGCACGGCTGCTCACATCAGCATGCACTCAGGACCTGGGAAACAGTCGACAACGTGTTCGTCACCCTCGCGGCATGATTACTTAAAATCCCTGACTCATGCCTTTACCTACTCAACTCCAAATGGTCTCAAATTCAATTTGTGTTGAACTGAAACAAATGGAAAAAAGAAAAAAGACCACACTTTCTGCTGTTCCAGCTCGCCTGCATTGGTTACCAGTGAAATAGAGTTGATTTAAAAAAAAAAAATTAAAGAAAAAAAAAAAAAAAGGTGGCGTGCCTTTTTTCCAGCCTTGAATGGATTGTCCCCGCGTTGCGTCAGTGACTTGTCACCCGTATTCTGCCCTTAGGAAGCGCTGGTCATCCTCACCACGACTCCTCTCTGTCCTTCACTCATGACTCAAAAGCCAAAGATGACGGAGCTTTTTCTGCTGCAGCTCCGGGGCTCTGGACGAGGCTCCAGTCCAACATTAGCTTCAATTATGCATCCCTGTATTAAAGAAAATTCTAACCCAGGCTCAAGCCCTTTGAGACGACTCTTTGTTTTTCTATGGCTTTAATTGTGAACAGTCAACTGTAAACTGAACAACCTTTCCGCAATCACCTACCTTTTTATGACATACTATCCGGGAGATCTTTAAATCGGCATATTTGTTGAAACAACGAGTACCAGTCATAGGATTTAAGATCACGATCGAATGAGAGAAAAAAACCTACCAATAAAAACAAGACCATATAAATAAGCCTGCGGTCTATTAATTCCTGTCTAGTGCTGTAAAGTTTATGACAATAAACCCACTGTCTGTATGGTTGTGTATGACTCAAAACAAACATCTCCATGAACCATCTTCAGTAGAATAGACTTTTTCTCCCGAAGATAAATCATTTCATAAAAGCCAACAGAGAGAGAGAGCGCATATCCTCTCTAATGACCGGGTTACTATGGAAACCTCGTTAGACGCAATGCACACGATGGGAGGAAAAAAAAAAAGAAAAGTCCCCAGGCTTCACTTTGCTCTTTGAAAAAAAAAACATGATTCAATTTGTGCACCCTGAGAAACACCTGATAACGTCTAGCCGAGCTCTGTTTTGGTGAGACTAGCCGCCCGAAAAAAAAGCAACTTCCTAACTAAATGGAACAGAGAGCCAAATGAAACATGCAAAGGGGCTGCAGCCACTTGCTGCAGAACGCATTGTAGTCGTGGGTAAAGCATGCTGGAGCGTCTGCTGCGACCTCCTGACCAGAGGTCAACCAGCACCGGGACATTGATTTTCTTTCATTGAAACCCGCCCCTCACAAAGCGGGGCCTCTCTTCCTCGCCCCTAAAAAATTAGATCGCTAAAGAGCTTTTTGACATGAAAGGCTCCAGAAAACCACCCCCCCCGACCCTTTTTGATTGAGTGAAGGACTGTGGTAGTCCACACTCCTTGCGTGGCGTGGGTGTGATCCTTAACAGTGAGCTAAACCCTGAGGTCAGTCCAGTCTCACGCTGTCGGATCCAGGGGGAGTAATACGTTCACACAGCTCTGCTCCATTACCCGTCCGTCTGCATGAGAACAATGGCTTCTTCCAGCAACCCTCTGTTGCTCTTCAATGCTTGCTGTCTCGCTGTCTCTGCGTCATTAGCTCTCCGCACACAGTGCAACTCTCCTTTTCGAACGGGAGGAGGTAAGAAAAGGACTGTGAGATTAACACCTCTATTTTCTGCGGTAATTATGATAGAAAGGACTCCCCGTGCTGCAGGCACCGCGGCGCTGCAGATCTCGCATTAATCTTTATCGCGACGCAGCAAGCCGGATGACAACAGGTGTGAGCTCAGAAAACCGTGATAAGGTAGAAACTTAGCCCGGGTTTATATACTTTATTCAATTATGACAAATGAAATGCTCACACTCAGTGGCCCGTTTACCAACTCAATCAGGAGTCCGAGCCTTACTGAAAACACACCTCCACCCGCTGTACCTGGACAAGGTAGAACTTTATTACCACGTAATTATAGCACTTTCTGGTTTTGCTTTTTTGTTGTTGTACCTTGTCGATATCAGTTGTTCTGGGTCTGTGCCCTCTCGGTTGAATGCACTCACAATTGTAAGTCGCTTTGGATAAAAGATTCAGCAGATGCAGTGAAACGGATTTATGGACATCTTCAAAACCCTTAGCGTCCGTTTGCTGCACTTTACACTGACGTTCGGAAATCGGAAAAACACACATATCATTTTAGATCCAACATGGTGGACTCTTTTTGGGGAAATTATTTTTAACGTCATGAATCTGTTAAGGAATAATCCAAAGTTTCCTTCAGTATGAACATGTGACAGTGGGACTACTAATAGGGTTCCGCAACTTAAAGCCTGGTGATCTAACAAATACAAGTATGACAAATAACTGTTTGGAATTTCTTTGTTTTGGGGGGGGGGGGTGAGTCCCAGCATCAAACTTCGAAAAAAATGCTCCTTCACTTGGAGGAGTGCCGCTGCAGTGTCTGAAGACGTACGGGCCAAAGTCACATTCTGAAAAAGACATTTCTTTGGCCCGCCAATCGATTTGCGTAGACTGTCACTGTGGACGCTCACACGTACTTCAGTACCGCGGCGCGGGATCGGCTTCCATTGGGCGTGATGGCAGATGAAGACTCTGCGAAGGGACAGTGCAGTGGGGATGAGGCTTTGTGGTGGAGCTGTGTGAAATGCCAGATGACACGGAGAGGCCGGGGGGGGGGCCCGTGGACGGCCCAGAAATCCTCCTCAGGCGTAAATCCTGCAGACACAAAATCCTGTCCACCGCTAAGCCATAAACTCCTTTGGTGGACACTTTTAGTTTGAATGCAGTTCCAAACTATATTTTGAAGAATTTTCGATGAACTATGACTTACTATTACTATTACTAACTATGAGACCAAAGCATCAAACTATAACCATAAATGATTGTCAGTGAAGTACATCTGAAATAGCATAAGGAACCTGAAGTAGACCCAGCTTTTCCGATTTAATCCTAAGCAATCTGTTGTATTTCATATGGGTACTTTTACGGTTTGATATTGGGGAAAAATTCTCTTACAGTTTCTCATCCTAAAGCCACTGGTGGCAATTCAAATGTACCTGTATAAGAAGTACAATAATTCTGCTACAATAGTGTAAATATTGTAAAAATGTACTTCCACCACTGCTGAAACATGTAGCTGAAAACACTAATATGTGTAAGATTTAGAATGCAGGCTTTTTAACTGTGGAGTATTCTACCACTGTTGTGATTCTAATTTCACCAAAGGGGGATTGTGACATTTTTACAAATATATAAGGAATCCCGTATTCTTCTATACTCTGCCTGCAGGTTTCAGGGCTGGTCTGTGCTCATATTTTGCTGAAGTGAGGGAAGCTTGAGCCAAGAAAATATGAAAGAAATACCTAATTCAATGTGACTTCAGGCTGCTTTCTATATCTCTCTCAAGTGTTCTGTTCAGACGGGAGTCAAAGGATCCGCTGAGGGGCCACAGACGGTGCTCAGTGGGAGTTATTGTAGATACATTCGAGCAATCAGGCTCCTCGGAAGAGAAATAATCAAAAAAATTGAATTGAATCCCGGGAAAGCGTGTAAAATGTTGCATGTATCAGCTGGGGAAACATAAGGACTTTAAATCAAGGAAAGGAGCAAGTTTGGCAGGTGTCCCAAAATGCGAAACCCGGAGGTACAGGACCGTGTGTTTTTAGCATTTGCTCCACGGTGCCTGTGGAGAACGCTTGTCAGCATTCTTGGTCAGTCTCCAGGTCTTTGTATGCTGCCTTTTCCCCCCCAAGCAGAAGCATATCCAAAATGCTGGAATATAAATAAGATTGTCTGTGCTTGGATCTTTTTCATTGTAAAAAAAAAAGATGCCTGACACCTTTGTTCTATGCAAGTGTATTTGTTGGCAAGATGAAATCACAAATGTGTTTCATGTTCTTGGTATGTCCCAATATTGACTTTTTAATATCATAGAAAATCCCCTTCGCGCATCAGTGCGTAGTCCCATTTCAATCCTGTTTACATATGATTTCCCTATCACTGGGCTGAGCTGAAGTCTAACGGAGGTTGCTTAAATATTTATGAAACACATCTTCCATTATACTTGTCTCACTGTCCTTGGTCTTAAATAAAAACGACCAATATAGCACCAGTGGAAGCATGTCCTAATAGACTGTCTGTCTGTCTGTCTCTCCTCTCTCTCTCTCTCTCCCCTCCTCGCTTTCACCATCTGTTGGCCATACTGTGTGATCCTCTGTTTCGGGTCCCCGTGGTTCGCCACCAGGCGCTTCTTTTGGCCTCCTCCTCTTTGTGTTTGTGGTCTGCGGCCTGGCTCTGCTGGGCCTCCTCACGTTCGTCTCTTGGAAGCTGTGCCGCGCGCCTCGGCGAGCCAAGGCCCGCCCCCCGAGCCCGTCCCTCGCCCCGGCCCGCGACCTAGAGGACTGCCCGTTTCGGACTCCCCCCGGCCCGCCCAGCCCCCAGCAGCCACCGGTCACCATGGCGACGGAGAAGGTGAAAGAGCCCATGGTTTCGATGGGGTTCCTGGAGGCGGCGGTAAAGATAAGCCGCACATCTCCCGACATCCCCGCCGAGGTGCAGCTCTCCATGAGGGAGCACTTCCTGCGCCGCACGCAGCGCATGCAGAGGCAAACCACGGAGCCGGCTTCCTCCACCCGGTCAGTCGTAGACACGCGCGTGAGACTGTGTGCAAGCATGCTTAGGACAAAGGAGGAAGTAGCCATGCCGACATCGGTGGAGTTTGTGACACATGGATGGGTTATTAAAAAAAGATCCATTAGTCCAACGTGCAATGAAGAAAAAATATGCAAATCAAAAATCTCCTCGCTCATCAGTCACAAAATACATTTAAATCAATAGAACAGAGAGATATCAGCATTTCATACAACATACAACTAGGGCAGTTTTTTCTTTAAGTTCTGTATTTAACCGACACCTTTTATTGTATATATAGGTGTGCATAGACCCAAAAGACCCAATCCCTATGCAAAATAGATCAATTCACTAGTTAACAGTGTCTGATGCAAAGTGGCATACGAGTAAGCAGCCTGGATGTCACACATTTACAAGAAACAATAGAAAACAGGCCACTAGTTACTTTCTTTCACACTGGCTAATAACTGAACTAGTCGTTAGCCGTTGCCTTTGATCATTTGACAGAAGATGTCAGGTGGTGAAAGGCGACACAAGCTTAGTGCTAGCTTTCTGAAACCTCTCCCCCCCTGAATTTAAAACCTGTGACTCCAGGGTCTTCCTGCTCATCTTTGCCCCGCAGCGCTTTCAAAACAGTTACTCCTTACTTTCTTCTTTTCCCGTCCCTGCAGGCACAATTCATTCAAAAGACACCTGCCCCGACAGATGCAGGTAGGCAGCCTCGACTTGGGAAACGACTACGTGGCCGACAACGACGAGACGTCAACCAGCATCGGCCGCATTCAGCCGGAGCTCTACCAGCAGAAGGCCGTGGAGTCAGAGGACTCGTCCAAGAACAGCAGCAGCAAAAACTGTGGCAGGATCAACATCTCGCTCAAGTACGACTACGAAAACGAGGCCCTCATCGTCGACATCCTCAAGGCGGCGGACCTGCCCGCCAAGGACCTGTGCGGCACCTCTGACCCTTACGTGAAGGTCTACCTGCTGCCCGACCGCAAGAAGTTCCAGACTCGCGTCCACCGGAAGACGCTCAACCCCTCGTTCGACGAGAGCTTCCAGTTCCCGGTGCCTTACGACGAGCTCGCGGTCAGGAAGCTCCACATGAGCGTCTTTGACTTTGACAGGTTCTCAAGGCACGATATGATCGGGGAGGTGGTGCTGGACAACTTGTTTGAGACGTCGGACCTCTCCAGGGAGACAAACATATGGAGGGACATCCAATATGCCACCAGCGTAAGCATCTATTGCACTTTGCTTCTTCTAGGTTCATTTGAATATATGGCATGTAGTTGAACGTCACTGTATGCGTTGCAATCTGTGAGAGCTGCGCCAGAGAAGCACAATGACATCGCACCCCCCCCGTCTGCGTTTTCTCCATCCAACGCACCACTACTGTGGTTTTTAAAGGGGGTGAGACACAATTAACCTTACCGGATGCAGCTGAGGCCAATTACGCCTCCAGCTGGTGGAGGCACTCCCCCCCCTCACCGAGGGTTCTGGGACTTAATAATGACCTTTCCAGAGCTTACCTTTTATTCGTTATAGAAATGCACAAAAACAATGCTGCCTTTCTCTCTTTATTAGTCTACATTGTTTAAGACGGGGCCATCTCGTTGGAATAAGCTCATCCCGGATGTCACAGGACCAAGCAGCCAAGTTACTTTGCATGTGGGCTGCTCGAGGCTTACGGCTTAGACTCCTGTCACTATGCAGCATTTCAGCATTTCAATTGAGGAATGCATTATTTCAAAAATGATAATTTAACGATTAATTTATTACATAACATTCAAATAAACAAAAAGAGAGACCTTATTTGTCCGACCAATATTTTCAGAGGGCATTGGGGCGATTTAAATCCAGGCTGTAATGTGCATGAGAGAGCACAGTCAAAAATCACATATCTACTACCATTTTTTTATTCAAACAAAACCGCCACTTATTAAAATATGAAAAAGGGACAAGCTGTATTCAAGATCGGAAAACATCTTCAACATGAAAGGATGTTTCTGACTTAAAGATCCCTCACGCCATTGTTTCGGTTTTATTAGTCATGTCCAAAAAGCCCAATTACAGCCCCCGTCCCTCCGTCGCCTCCACGGAGCCCTTTCACCTGAGTGTATCCCCTCCTCCAGTTTCAGAACTTGAGCTTCTTCAAGGGCTGTTCAATAATATCAACATTATTGCTTTGGAGGCAGAAAAAGCAGATCGCTCTCTCCTCTGCACACAAACTTTATTGACCCCCGCTCCCCCCCACCGAAATGATTTTATGACAGAATCCCCTGCTCGCGTTAAATCAAGTCAAGATGGGAAACATAAAGGATGCACAGACGGCAAGTTTAGAAACAAACAAAACGAAAAAACAAACAAGAGGTTTGAAATGAAATAGAAATTTTGTGGAGGATAAAAATGGTGCTTGAACCCTGTTAAATCTCACTGAGTCTTCAGCAGAAGGAGGGATGGTGAATGAGAGAAGCCAGCAGCTTTCCTCAGACCACCGAGGAGAGATAATCACCAATATCGCCGACTTAGCATCAAGAAGTAAAAATATTCCGGAGGAGCAATTTCTTTTTAGAACTATATTTGCTTCGGGGAAGATTTGAACATAATAACCACGGGCTTGAATGGAGGGAATAATAAACCATGCAGAAGTCCAGGAAACCAAGATATAATATTTCTATGTAAAAAGGCATCCATGGTATATAATAAAAATAACAGTGAAAAAGGCAATACATTTAGTGAATAATAAATTACCTCTAAAGTCACGTTACTAACATGCAAATTTTTAGCTGATTCATTTTTACTGTCTTGGTGTGTAACATTTGCTAATTAGCACTAATCTCCTCGTGCAGTTTGACCTTATGTTGGTGCAGGATAAAAATTCAGGAGATAACTTTGAAATTAAATAACTTTGGTTATCACACATTAGAGGGAAATTAATGTCCCTACCAAATTGCCTCGCAGTCCATCCAGTAAAAAATGATGATGTCTGCTAACATTGGCTAATTAGCACAAAACACCAACCACAGCTGAGTCTGATGGGAAACATAATTTTGCAAGCAATCCATTTATGAAACATTGGATAAAATGTATATTTTGACTGACTCACGAAATGTGTTTCAACTCATCCATGCACCACATTTCGGGCCACGCCATCCATGATCAACACCACGGTGGCGCCGGAGTTTGTAGGGAATGTGTCGGCAGTCCATCTCTAAGATATTTCACTGGACACGTGGCGCTGTGAGGAAATGCGAATCAGCAAACTTCATCCTCTGGGGACCATCAGTCCAAACAGTTTTTTTTAAATTTTATTAGACATATTGGTATTGGCCTGGCCCACCGACCTCTTTGGAGCTTTTGCTAAACCACGGCGTTTCTACAAGGACAATTAAAGCGTCTCTCCAAACTTTTACAACACTGGACAGTTCTGCTGCGCTCTCACATTCTGGCTGAACTTTCACACCCTTTCCGACGAAAATCCCTCGCTTTCAAGGCAGAGGAAGCCAAACGGCAGCTTGTGTGCGCGAGGAGACGTTAACACTGCAGCGCTCAGACACACAGTGCTGGAATTTGCCAGTCACTCTGGGTTCTCGCCAAGTTTAGTCACAGTGATTAAAAGGTCCGTGTGACTTTAATTCTGTTCATAGCACGGGGCTAAAAAAAATGTCACATTTTGCAGATAACAGGACTCCCATCGGTCAAGTGGGGGGACTCATGCAGTGCTGCCTGAGTGGATGTTTTAGTTGGCATGTGGCGATTGTCTCAAAAGTAATTTGAGTACATAAAACATTTTTACACGAGGGATCTTCTCGATTTAATTCTCCGTAAAAAAAGGTTTTATTCCATCGTTGGTTTTGTGGATTATGTCGGTTGTATAATTTGATGTGCTGAGCTTTAAATTTGATTTCTTCCCCCCCCCCCCCTTCCTCTGGTAAAAGAGCTGCTCGGGAGGTCAGCCAGAAATTCAGAATTAAACCAATTTGTTACGAGGAGACACCAACACCAAGGATCCTCAACGGCTCTAATTGAAGCAGTTTAATAAACAGCTATCCAGGCTCCCGCAATGATCAAAGTCTAACAGAAATTAAATTAAATTTGTGTGGTGTCTGCTAGGGGGAAATCAGCAGACACCAAAGGGAGAAAATTCACTTTCATATTTTTTTGTTTTCATGATGGGCACCACCTAATTTAGCATTTAGATGATACAGCCAGTAGAATCATGTAGAGAGCAGGAACATCCTGGTTCTGTAATGGGGCAGAGCAGAAGGTCACACTGAGCCGCACCGTGACACAAGACCACACACACACACATACACTTTTGGCAACGGCACACGTTTAGCAGCCTCCTTCTCGGGCAACTTCAGGCAAAGAAAATGAAGACAATTCTCTTCCTGCACCGCAGCTTAAAATAAACACGTGCAGAGCTCAAGTGCTGGAGTCAATCTGCAGGCCAGACCGCTAATTAGCTGCTCAGCAACGACACGTCATTAAGTAGCACGCGCATTCAAACGTCCACTTGGCCCTTTTTAAATGCTGGTGTGGCCGTCAGTCTGAAATACCACGGACAACATGTTCCCGGGGGCTGTAACACTGGCTCTCCAGCCGCCTGCTGGCTGCTGTCAGTCAAACCCGGACACTGACAAGCCCGCCCCCCAGACCAAATGGAACATTTCCGATCTTTTTGCGAAGATGTTTGTCTTATTTTAAATAGTCAAAGCAATAACTTTAATCATTGCTTTTGACAACAAAAACAAGACGTACTAAATATTATGTTAGCACCTGTAAAACTAATTCATGACGTTACATCACATAGAATCATATTTCTTTGCCCCCCCCCCCCCCCCCCGCCATACTGCGGCAAAACGTGTTTGACCTGAGTGATTTCTCCATATAACACACAAGCAATCAGAGTGGTGTCAATCTTCTCACGTCCAAATCCCTGCAGAGGAAGCGCATTTCATGCGAAATTACCGTATGAATTCTATTGTCCTGGGTGATAAAATGACAGCAAAACTACTTCCTTGAAGTTGCGGCGCTGTGCTTCATAACAGAAATTATAAATTGGTTGCTTTCGACACAACTCACAACACCCCCCGACTCTCTTCTGAGCCTGATCTAAAAACAAAGCAGCAGTTACTCAACAACAAATTCATATTGCGGTTATTTCTCAAGCAAAAGACTCGAATTATTCTGCTTGAGACACCTCTGTGTGTAGTCTGTGCGCTCTGTTTTGTTGGTATACCGATTATTCATTGATTTACAGCTTTGGATACCTTGCAGAAGGAGTACTACTTCTTTCGGTAATTCGAGTATGTTTCAATGCTAATACTTTTGTACTTTTACACACGAGGGTTTGAATGCAGATTCACACTGAGGTATTCTGCGACATCACTACACTGCGTGGTATGCGGTACCTTCTTCCACCACCGATCTCCAATTTCTTTGTGCCCTGGCGTTACAAAAATCTCACTTGAACCGAAATGCAACGTGCATTACTCTGGATCGAAGCCTCCGTGCTGAACACAAAGGGTTAAACATGCTTTGCTTGTGTTGTTTTTGCCACAGGAAAGTGTTGACCTTGGAGAGATCATGTTCTCACTGTGCTACCTGCCCACCGCAGGCAGACTCACACTTACTGTCATCAAGTGCAGGAACCTCAAGGCCATGGACATCACTGGATACTCAGGTGTGTTCGTGTGTGTGTGTGTGTGTGTGAGCTTTCGCTTGCATCCGTGTGCTTTGGTTACAGCTGCAGTGGTTCAACATGAATCTATTAAATATCCAGTTAAGTGTGTCAGATAATGTGAAGAAACAGCCTCCACAGCAGGTTTCTGTTTATTTCAGCAGTTATTAATATTCAAAACTTGCGACGTGGTCAGCAAATAGTTGCAGGCAGTCTGTTCTTTTCGCAGACAGTACTGATATCACTTGTACATTTTTACATTTATTGTGCATTAAACGCAAGGGGCCAGGTGTAATTCAACTTGTGCGTGTGGCATTTTCTCATTTCTGTGCTTAATGACGATTTTAATTTAGCCGATATTAATCTCACGAGTTTCGACCGGTCCGGCTGTCTGCCACTATCTGAATCCGTGCATTGCAAACCTCACGGCTATCAAATCGTGCCACTTGTTTGCAGTTTATTGAACTCGGGAGGCAAACATCAGACTACAATGTGCCATAATGGATCATGCCGGGCAATTCGTTACTGACGCGTGAAATCAGCATTCATTCAGTCATGCTGTTTAAGCTATCGATGTCCTCTCTCGCACTCGGCGTCTACACGAGCCGTTGACTCATGTACTTTTATGCACATTACCAGGTCCTTCAGGGTTGCTTTCATGCAAAACACACAGGGTGATGAAATACGCCACTGACAGCTCTATCAGACATCTTTGAAGATATTTTTTGGCAGTCAAGGCAAACATTTGTAAAACCTTTTGTTTCTGGGAGTCGCCTTCCAACCTTCAACTTTGTTGAAAACAAGATGATGTTTCATCATCCGCCGTTCCTCTCTAGATCGTCACTTATTTGATATCCTTCCTCTTTTCCTCTCGCCGCCATTAGATCCCTATGTCAAGGTGTCGCTCATATGTGACGGCAGACGTTTGAAGAAGAAGAAGACGAGCATTAAAAAGAACACTCTGAATCCCACCTACAACGAGGCCATCATCTTTGACATCCCCCCAGACAGCATGGACCACGTCAGCCTGCACATCTCTGTCATGGACTACGACTTGTACGTGCAAACCAAACATCTCATTTCAAACCCGATCGATAGTGTTAGAAACGTCCCATAGATTGACATTTTCTGTGTGAAACTCGAAAAACACGCAGTGAGGACACACACACACACACCGAGGACAGACCTTTCAGTGACGTAAGGGACATTTGATGTTTAGTCGTCGAAGGCACAATGAGCAAAAAACGACAACGTAGAACCGCTCCCTCTCGAGCATGGAGCGACTCCTCCAGTCGGGAGAAGGTCAGATTGCACAGGGGTCCGTATTTACTTCTCATTTACGGTCTATGAGAAAATCACAGAGTGACCATGTGACGAATTGTATGCACGCATGAAACAGTAGAAATGGTGGAGCCTGTTGACAAAGTTCCATTTTGAGACCGTATCGGGGCGGAGCTTTCAGAGCTCAATATTACATATATATATGTAATATTTGCATATTACTGCATCCTAAAATGCTATGTGAGTAAAAAACTTAAGGCACGAAATATCATTGGAAGTGTCTTTACAAAGGCCTGTAGGGGATCGTTAGTGGCACTAAGAAAGCGTTTCAGTATGTGAAGCTATACGCAGTGCAGACAGCTGACTAAAGGAGGGCATGCATGTTAAAGGTCAGTGTTTTTTTTATTTTTTATTGCGCAGTATAGAAGGAAAACAGTCGACTGTTAAGAAACCTAGCCTTTTGTGCTTTCTTTCCTCTCACGCCTGGATTGAATACCACTGTGCCAATAACAGGAGATTGCGATTACACTTCAGGCATTGTTAACTCGCCAAACCACTCCTTCCCACGACGATTCAATTCTAGTGTCACGGACGCAATCAGCTGCATGTTCACTGCATCAAATCGGCAGGACGGACAGACTTGGAACTGTGTCTCCTTTTGTTATAAAAAAAACGCCCTTCTCGCCGTTAGGGTGGGAGAAACAACAATTTGATGGATGAGATGTCCTGTCGGGTTAAGTCAGACGTATTCGTACAGTACGTGCGTGTGTGTCCCCACAGGGTAGGTCATAATGAGATCATCGGTGTGATGAGAGTTGGCTGCCATGCCGAGGGACTCGGCAGGGACCACTGGAACGAAATGCTGGCTTATCCGCGCAAGCCCATTGCGCACTGGCACCCCCTGCTGGAGTCCAAGAAGTCCGAGAAGGAGGTGGGTCATTGTTACACCGACCATCCTGCACGTCAACAGTCAACGGAGGCAGCAGCAAAAATGGCGGCCGGATCAGGGTGCCAACTAAGGTTGTCGCGACAAAAGAAAAATAGGGGTTTTCCTCACTTATAATTCAGTGAAATGTGAAAACAGAGATGATATCTATAGTTATGTTGACTGGTAAACATACATACATCTGTGGTGAAAACATGGAGAAAAAGACGCTCATAGATCCTCCTGAATTCCTTCTTAAGGGATTTCCCTTTGTACAGTAAATAGGCTAAATAGGTTTCAAACAAAAAGAAATCTAATTCAGCATCATATATATGGTGTCAAGTTTATATAATGTAAACAAAATGTGGCTAAAGTTATCAATTGTTGGAGCCCACAGTTTAATTGGCATGCTCCACAAAAACTTCCTGTTTACATCCCTGATGCATTATGGGAATTCCACGAGAAGTTAAATTGTAAGAGGATTTATTTCTGTTTAATTAGTTAACTTATTTATTGATATGATGCCAACAAGAAAGAGATTTTTATGAAAGCATGTCTTTCTTCTTTCTACGAGTGCTTTCAGTCTATATTGTAACATTTTTGGAGTGTCTTATTTCAAGGTCTTAACCCAAGCAATTATTTGACTGTACCCCTGTATCTGCAAGATTACATGCAAAAAAAACCCCCAACAATGTACATATCTTTTGTTAAGCAAATCTAAAAATGACAGAAGCAGCATGTGCGTCATGAGTCATTTCCGTGTGTCTTTTGTGTCTTGCAGTGGAAGGCGAGGACGGCCAGCTTTGACAGCCAAGGCTCCTGCCCTTCGCCCAGGCCCCCTGCGAGTCCCTGAGCGGGGCCACCTGTGACCCAGCAGCCCAGAAAAGGGGGGGGTCTCCTCCCCCCCGCTGATCCGCTCCCCGTCTGTCCGATTGAGCAGAACACAACCCCACTGTCACTCTCTGTCTCTCACACTGTCCCTCCCCTCCCTCCAGGTCTCGTCCGCAGAGCACTCCCAAGAACTGATCCAGGACCAGTTGTGCTAAAGTGCAGTCTTTTGGGGTCTCTTAAGGGTTTGAAATGTGGGGCGTCGAGATGAACCAGAGCCGCCCTCGTTGTCCTTCAGAAGAGATTGGCCGGACGTCCGGTCTGCAGACATTTCAAATTGAGCTGTCCAAGCCGAGCTGCACAAGTCTTAGTGTCACACGGAGACACGCAGAGACTCTCTGCTAGAAAGCTTGGACGTCAGATATCGCTCCAGCAGAGCACCAGAGGTTTCACAGCAGAAGTTTCAAAGAAGATGCAACGTCTGGGGTAAAAAAAAAAATATCTGAAGCAATGAACCAACTTTCTCTCATTTAATTTAAAAGCGCTGTATTGGAATAATCCCCCCCAAAAAAACAATACTGAACTGTAGCATTCGTAAACTATTAGAAGGGAAACCAGTCCAATTGTCGTTTATGTTTATGAATAGCCAAACTGAAATGAATGCTCCAAGTGAGCTCACTGTACTTCCAGCGTCATCATGACATAAGCAATTATCTGTTCCAGAAGAGGTTGGATCAGCAGAAACTAAAATATTCCCCAGTAGACAATTTGCAACTTTCGTGTAATTTTGCAAGCAGCCAAGAGAATAAATTGTATGTGAGGAAGAAGGTACAATAGGATTATTGGTAATCACATGAGAGCAAGTTGACTGCAGTGTAGAGTTGTGCAAGTTTAAATTACCTGACAAAGGCACAAATGGTAAATTAACTTGGACCAAAAAGAAAAGGTACGGTGACAAACAAGCTTTTTGTTAATGGAGCTCTGTAAACAGGGAACTTGTGAGCACACTTAATACACCCTTACCTCCTTCTCTATTTAATGTTTGCTTTGGAGCAATCTCACGCTTTTCTTCCAAATCGTAGGCACTCGTGTTCAAAAGCGCTTCTTTCTCTCTCTTGTTCTTTTTCTTTTTTTGATGGATGTCTATAGTTTCATGTACAGCCGTCTGCCGGTAAATGTATGTACGTTTTGTTTTTCTACAAAGAAAACAAGAAAATATATGATTAGATGTTAATGATTAAACAAAAAAGAAGAATATTTACATTTTGAATATATTTAGCTTTGGTGGTGGGGATGATTGAGAATAACCTACACGCTGAAAAAAGGTGAACATAATCGTCTTTTGTACTTTAAAACATGCAACTTTCTGGATGTTTATGTCACTAATCACACTGTTGTAGAGGGAGGACATAGGTTTTATTGTAGATATTTGATGTGATGAAGAAAAAGACTAAAGCAACCCTGTTGTATCTGATATCTTTGCACCAGACTAATTCCTATATTTGGTCTCCGCATATTATTAGCTTTCTCTACAATAATTAGAAGTTTTAGTAAGATTGAATATGCAAAAAACGTCAGGATGACTGTTGCTTAATCTGCTTAGACAAATACATCAATAGCTTTACATGGAGGCTTCATTCTTGTTTCGGAATCTATTTGCAGGATTTTTCTCCACTTTTACCCTCCAGTATGAGTGATTTCATTTTTCTGTAATTGGCAAGCACGGGTAAAACGTATCAGGCCGGGAATGGTTAATCCACAGAATTTAAAAGCGATATTGGGTCAGAAAACTGACACGTGAAACCTTCCCGGAGCGAGGCCCTTTTTACCGAAACAGCGTTAGAATATTCTTCGCTGTGGCAAAAAAGATTGGGCCCAGACTTGTGGTGCCTCGGTCAGTGACAGAGCACAAGTGATGTCACAGTTCGAACACGCCGTACAATGAACAGGCTATAAATCACGGAGGTTGCGAAAAATGTGGGGCCAGACACAAAGACATGAGCAGATGTGTTCAGCAGACCCAGGCGGATCTGTTTTTACTATTTCCTCCGTGAGTAAGTGCACTCAGAGAGAGCTGTGTAGTGCCTCAGTGTGTGTGTGTGTGTGTGTGTGTGTGTGTGTTTGTGAGATGACAGTGCGGGGGCAGCTGATGGTTGGACGGGTCAGTGTCTGCAGAGCTGTGGCATTTCACTAATTGGCACTTGTTATAGAGAGAATGAGGCAGTGCATTATTGTTCATGCTTGACATCGTAGCATAGGCGCCCCTCCACCACAGTTTAGCATGAACTCTCATTTACAGTTATTTTGATTGTGAAATTCATCCCTAATGGCATTTTTCGTAGGTTTTCTATATCTTATTTTCGTGTTGAAACAAAGTATTTTAAACATGTGCTTCATAGATGTCATACATAATACATTGAAAATGTGGTGTATTTTCATAGTAGATTAAACCTGTTAAAACAATTGCCTCAGTTTATGGAGTTTTCTAAGACCTGCTAGGTTTGCCTAATATTGTAATGTCTTGATATAATCTTGTATCCCTTCCAACTGTTATGATAGCCCTGAATTTCAATTTTTTTATTGAACATTTTGTATTTGTAATAATAGAAATTTGTGACTGACAGCTGTTAGTTTAAGCAAGTCTATGATGAGTTCCTAGATCATTATCAAGAATTTTAAATATGAGTGACCCGGTGTGTAAAAAAAGTTCAACTAAATTACCAAACATTATTTCCTTGATAAATTGTTTGTTTTTTTCTGTTCAAACAAGTCTGAAAATCAACAGCAGTTTGTTCTTGTGTTTTTTTTTCCCCGAGTGTGATGTGTTATCAGCTCTGTGAAATCATTTATTTTCTTCGAATTAAAGGACTTATGCAAAAATGGACTCCGTACTGTGAGTTTTGGGTGAAGGGAACACAGCCAGTGGCTTAACAAGCAGCAGCCGGCACAACGGAAATGAGTTTTCGTCTGGATCAACTGGTCAAATTAAATCGGGCATGGACACACAAAACATCACGTAGCAGTAAGATTTCACAGCCTCTAAGTGGCATTCGTATGTTTCCTTTCAAACATAAATTGAATCAAAAGAAGAGAATCAAATGAATAAATAATAGTTCAAAGGCTGTGTCTTTCGCTTGAAAAAGGCCGTTGCTATGGGACCCCCCTTTAAATCAGTCATTCATGTGGAGTGAGAGACTTGAGGCATAGCATGTGTGTGAATGCGCAGCTCTTCTTCTTCCCCATTACACGACTTCTACTTCCTGCCGTCACACCCGGAGCTTCCTCTTCATGTTCAGCCTATAAATGATTTGGTAGCCGTCGTCCCAGGCGTAGAGCTGCTCTTCCTCCGGGTTGTATTTCAGGCTGGCGTGGGCCCCGTACCTCCTGGGGAAGTAGATCAGGGGGGCCTCCTCGCTGCCGACCAGGTCGTTGACGTCGAAGAGGCACTGGACGCGGGAGCGGCTGGCCAGGCGCGTGTTGTACACCACGTAGACGGTGCCGCAGGCCACGAAAGCCGCCTCCGCGTTCTCCCTCGGGCACCGGGTGTCCCAGGTCTGCTCTATGTCGAGCGAGGCGAGGTCCATCCTCGCCAGGTGGATGTGCGGCTCTCCGTCGCCGGCCGCGTACAGCAGCCAGAGGCCCTCGCCGTCCGCCGCCAGGTCGGCCACGGTCTCCGGGTTGAGGCCGTAAACGGCGGCGCGGCCCTCCGCGGGGAGCATGGCGACGTCGGTCACCGAGCCGCCCCGCAGGTCATACCTGACCACCTGCACGTCGTCGGCGGCGGCGGCGCCGCCCCCCCCCTGCTGTACGTAGTACAAGTGGCCGTCGTAGACGGCGCCGCCGGGACCCCTCCAGTCGGAGGGGAGTCTGATCTGTCGGCCGCCGGCGACGCCGGGCGAGCGGGAGAAATCGCGGACGGAGTCGAATTGGAAGACGTCGCCCCCCGACGTCCCGTTGAGGACGTAGACCTTGGACGACTTGGGGTCTCTGGTCCACATGCCCCTGGGACCGCCCACTCTCTTCAGAATCTTCACCGATCTGATGCCGGAGATGATCTCCACGCAGTCTGCAACGACGGAAAACACAAAGAGGATATTGTTGTTCGCTGTATTTGCTACACCTATCGAGCTTTCCGTTGTGAAGTCAGACATACAGTATATGAATAATGAAGGGAGGCTGTATAAACACAGTATGTAGACATACACGTATACTATTAGCACCATATTGCTAATAGTAACAAGTGGTTGAGGCCGTCAGTAAGTTCTTATACAAGATTGGGAGCATTCCCAAAACCTCTCAAGCGGCCTTTTGACGCGTCAAGTGAGTCACGTGACTGACGGCACTAGCAGCTACATTGACAAATTGTTAACCTTTGCTTTTAGTTTTGCAAAGGTCGTGAATAGTTTACTGGACAAAAATGCTGTATTTTGTTTGACACGTCCTACTTCCAAGGTGGTAAATTTAGCGTTTCGTATTAGTGAGTCGCTCCAACCGTACAATTAGGGAATAAATTAGTCTTGATTTGAGTTAGTTGAAAGCAGTCCCTGCAATGCGCTCAGATATTTTTCTAACTGATTCATCCACATTAAGTGTTGCCATGGCACTGACCATGAAGATCTTATAATAAATGTTATACCTAACAATGTGTTTGTTTATTCACTCATGAATGAGAAATATTTAAGGATTTGAAACCTTTTAGGAGAGAATAACCGGGGAGAACCACAAATCACATGCAAATGTTGCACATCGGACTAATCATTACAAATAATATGAGAAATATATTTCAGAGGTGTTTATATAAGTTAATATAATTTTTTCCCAGCCGGCAAATTAGTTGCATTAGGATATTTTGGTAAAGAATACATTTACATATACAACCTATTGTAACATTTGGGAAACATCAAGCCGCCTGCAGCAGTCAATATCTGTCTCTCCAAATTAAGGCAAAAGAAGAGCCAGGGGGAATTGGACACACAGACTTATGCATAATGAGAGGATGAATGAGTGCAGCACAAAAACAGCATAATGAGGCTCCCTGTAAAAAGGAAGCGTAAAGCAACGCTTTCCATAAAAATCACAAGCAAACAATCTTGGAAAAAAATTAACATTTTACTCAAAAACCGCGTGAGTCACGGCAATGCGGTGAAGTTTGCTCGGATCACTTCGACAGACACTTACAATGGTTCACTTTGTTCAGCGCGAACATGAGCTCGGAGAGTAACAGCGCTGACCCGAGGGCGGCTTCCTGTGCCTCCTCTCTGCAGAGAAACGGGGCTCCGCATTGCACAGGAGATTTTACACACAGACACGATTTGAGAAGCCGTTGCTCTGCATTGCACCACCATCCACTTTGAACGAGGGGACACCCGCTTGGCTTTGTACAGCATGACTGGCATTACCATTCTCAGGAGAGCGTTTATGATATTACTGCATCATTCTGTGCTATTGATTGTCTAAAATTGCTGTAAATAACGATTAAGTTGATATTTCATTTGACGCGAAGAGTCCGTATAAACGCAATTCTCTGCTCAGGTATTGAATTTGTTTGGATGGCAAATAGCAGTTTGGTGCTTAATGTCATATGCAGAACCTCGAATGTGCACATTCGTCACAACCTGACAATACAAATACGTAATGTATTTTTTTGGAATGAAAAACAAAAAGATGCTTCAATACTTCACATATCACCCTTTAAAAAGGGTTTTAAGTCCCTGTATTGTGGAAAGCAAAAGGCCGTTCCAGCATATCTGGAGAATATAAAGACAAATGCTGTTCTCAAACAGTGCATGCAGGGGAGCAACTTTGCTGAAATAATCAAGCCTGGAAAACACTCCGTTAAATGACTTGTAACAGCTCAGTGTTTGTTTCCTATTACCCAGAGGCATGGCTTATCCAAGAAGGCAGCTCTCCAGAAAGGCTATTTTAAAGCGTTGCATGAACACACTTAAAAGTGCAGTTTGCAACGATAATCTATATTTTCCACGCGGTTCCGACTGTGCCAGGGCTCTGTCAAAGAATGCAAACAAAACGATCAAACGCAGCCGCCCCGCTGAGTAGTAGTAGGTTCGGCGTAACCCGCGAATGTGCTTCCCTGCCGCTCACCAGAGACTTGGGAGTGCAGCTCCACCCAGTCGTCTCCCTCCTCTTCCTCTCCTCTGCTCTCCTCCAGCCTCCAGGGCCCCTGCTCGACCACCCTGTCGGCCTGATTGGCGCAGGCCCGGGGGGAAGTCTGGGTCTCCGCGTAGTCCACGTTGTGCTCCACCCGGTCCACTCGGAGTGCAGCGTCTTCCAGGTCTTTGGACATCGCGCTGTGCTGATTTCTCAGACCAACCACGGCCTCATCGGTTAGCTTTTTGAAATCCAGCAGCTCTGTGTGGTAGCGATGGGATTGATCATGCCACAGGTGCATGCGGTCCTACCAGACCAGAACAGAGCAAAGTTAAAAAGTGAATTAGTGAATAAAAGCGACCAACTGTCCTGACCAACAGGAAAAGTACATCTGCTGGTCTTCTATGTTGTAAGCTAAGAGTCAAAAGCTGATATTTGGCTGATACACTGTTTACTGGGTTTACCATCTTATTTTGGTGTTTGAGCGATTCTAACATTTTCCAATTAGCCCTAAACACATATTAGTTTTAACGCTAAATGGACTGTACTTGCATGGCTTTTTTTTTTCCCCTAGTCTTCCGATCACTTAAATTGCTTGACACAACGTGTCACCATTCTTACACAAGGATACACAAGGACTAGCAAAGTTCTGATGGAAGGTCGACCCCGCCCTACCACAGTCGCACACAGGTCAATTCTAACTTAAACCAGAAAATAATGCTGTACAAACAAATAAAGTAGTCACCAGAGTTAAGTCATCCAGAGGGAAACACAAATTTTGCACTAAAGAATAAATAAGAGGATAACCAAATAAGTAGGATGTATCAGGAATCAGGAAGCGTTTATTGCCATAATATGTTGTACATACATGGAAATTGTCTTGGCGGAAGGTGCATGACAGAAGACAGTACAATAATGACGACATAGTGCAAATAAGATAAAAATAAAAGTATAATAAAATATAAGCTATGGGTTAGTACGCTAAAAACGGGTCCTCTGGGGACCATGCATTTATGCACAAAACAATCCATCCATCGATCGATACATGGATTAGAACCAGGGGGAACCCGGATTGCCATTCCAAGGTTGAAGTTTGAATGGTCTAGAAATGTCTTCATGATTCCCAGGAGATGCTCTCTGACCCTCACAGTGACCTTTAATAGGTCATCACCGGTTCAGTTCACAGCTTTCACTTTTCCAGGGGAGTAACACCTATTTTTTTTACGTAGCAAATCCCTATCACCAAATGGAATACCGTGTGTGTTGGACACATAACAGAAAGAATTATTTAGGGCAAGATTTAATAAGAGACGGCCTTCTCCACTGTCTCCTTCACAACAGATTGATGTTCTCCCTTTGTTTGCTGTGGGCCTGTGGTCAAACGGAAATGAAAGTTCAATGAAAACTGATTTGATGAAATGCCACGTTCATATTAATGCAGAATGAAACTGGAGGGAAACCACAGGGGAGGGAAGAGAGCAGGATTTAGCCGTAAATAAACTATTCATTTCATGCGGATAACAGCCGTAAGACTGTAATTCTTTTGCACCGCAGCCGCACGGCGAATAAGGAGACGCTAGAAAATCTGTGCCAAAAGAATGCATTCAAATCATTATTTAAATGAGAGATCACTGAAATTTCCCACAGACGTGTAATCCTCTTGCATTTCACATCGCAAGCCAACAAACGTCTTACACACACTTTGCCAGCCCACACGGCTCCCTTTAAAGCACAATACTGAACTCTCTGCAATTGGATTCCTTCCCCCGAGGCCCTTTGTTGTAACAGAACGCCCAAGCTTTGTGGAACACATCTTCCTAGTAGGAACTTCAGCGATGGTTGAGCTTGTTCTCATTACGGATGTGTCATTGTCTAAAAACACTGAGGAAACTAATGCTGCCGGACAGAAGCTGCATGTTGTGTGCAGCGACCGATGCTCCCTCGTCGGCCGCTGCAGAGTTGATGAGCTATGCAGATTGCATTAATTAAGACCTTCCAATCGCAGCAGAATGAGGTAGACAGGAACTTATATTAACTTGTGTAACGGATGTTATTTCAGAACATTTTCTTGCACATATTCTTTACACTATGAACGTTTGCAGAATCAGAGAATGCTGTAGAACATTTTCTGATATAGTTTTTATTTGAATTTTTTTGAATTATGGAGTACACTTTTGTAGATTTTATAAATGTTCTTTTATGCACCGACAACACCAAGGAAATTCTTTCATGAAATGCTTTCAGGCAATAATATACAATTTTGGAACTGGTGGAACGAGCTCTCTGATGACATCAGGACCGCAGAGAACCTTTAGATCTTCCCCCGCAAACTAAAGACACACCTCGACTAAAACGGTAACAAATTGCAGCACTTAAATCGTCCAAATAATGTCACTTATCTGCCATTGTAGAAGTGTCAGCTAAATGACATGTAATGTAAGTATGTTTGCTGCCCTCCGACTCCTGGAACACTTTTAAAGAGGCGACGCTTCTTACCTCAATAGCCAACAACCTATTGTCCAGATAGTCCATCAGGCCCTGGTAGTAATGCTGGGCTCCGGTGAGAGTCCAGGCGGCCGAGACAAGGAGGACAAACACCGGCTTCATTTTGAGCCGATCGATGAGGGGCTGGCTGAGTTTCTTTGTTTATCCGGAGTCACGATGCTTCTTCGGGGTTCTCCCTCCCAATAACTCTCGGTCTCCGGAGCTTCAAACAACCAGTGAACTCGAACACATACAGCACAACTATACGTGCTGAAAACGGAAAAGGATCGCGTGCAAGTGAGAGGCCGCTCTGAGAGCTCCCAATTCTTTGACCGCTCTCACTTTCCTGGAATGTTTTTGCAAACTCTCAGGGAGGAGCCTTGTTCCTCTTACCTCCTCTTACCCCTCGATGTTCTCAAAAAGTGAATGTGCAGGCTCCACTCAACTCTGTGCATGTTTGCAGGTCGGTGTTTCCGCCACATTTTGTGCAGCTCTGGCAACTACTTCTAACAAAGTTCAAATGAACTGCATAACTGCAGGGACACAGTCTGGATACTGTAATTGAATTAGTTATGGTGCCTGTCAAGGCCGCTCAGTACAGGCACCAGAGTGAGGAGGGCTGACAGCAACAGTCCAGGGATTTATTGGTAAGAGTGCATACTGCTAGGCTAACAAGATGAATTAGAAACAGGTGCGCAGGTGTGCAGGAAGTCGGGAAAAGGTCAAGGCTTCTAACATTGAATGGGTCCGGGTCAGTGGGAGTGTGTTATTTTGGACCATTTGCAGTGTAAAGTTGAGCAACCCCGGGTCATATAGTGGGTTTGTGTTTGGTATTATGTGCTTCAACCTTTGCTCACCTCTCTCTGGTAAACCTGCCGTGGTGGTTTGGTATAAAAAATAAAGAAAAGGTGGACGGTGAGCATCTCTGACAGGGAGCCAAGGATTTCCTGTCGGAGCTGTCAGTCCTTCAGGCTGCACGTCAGGGAGTTTAATGACAGAGTAACCGAGCCGAAGCATGTCCTTTGCTGCTGATAGGGTCAAGAGAGTACAAACAACACACACACAGACACAAAAAATGAAGGTAGACTTAAGAATGAAAAACAGAACAAGGTGAACTTGTTCCAATTTGCACTTTAAAAAAAAAAAATCCACTGCACCGTTGAATTGTTTCCATCAAACAAAAGTCACGCGTGTGGCTTCCCCACCAGCTCCCACTGAGGCCGATCTGCCTTGTTGGTTCCGAACACAAAGCCCCCCATCGCGCATTGACACCTGGAATTGGTCAATTTCACCACGTCGAAGGAGACGGCGTGCACTGTAGATTCCACCCGGAGTCTGCCCGGTGGCGCATGAGGGTTTGATTACACGGGCGATCACGCTGACTGACGGCAGCCGACTCTTCAACCCGGGGGCAGTTGGATATTTATTTTATTGACTCCGTGTGGCCCAGAGACATGAGTACATGCCGGCATGCAGAAGCCCAAAATGACCAGCATTGATGCAGCAGCATTTAGCGTCCAAGCATTTCGATTTTGTGTCTCCATTAGACGCTTGTCCTCTCTTTGTGGCCGTTTTGTCTCTTGTTTGTCCATAACCATTCGAATTTATAAGTTGCCATGTTTTTTCTAACTTGTGGTTTGTAAATGCTGGAAAGGTCTCTTTGTGTCCATTTTGCATCTCATTGTGGCCGTTATAGGTCTCTTTGTCTCGATGTGGTTGTTTTGAGCCTCTTTGTTTTACATCTCCTTGTTGTCGCCTTGCAGCTCTTTGAGTTTACTTTACGACGCTTTCTGTTTGTTTTGAGCCTCTATTCGGTCATTTTGCTGACTATTTATACACAAACTCATTCCCATACATGTGATAACGCCAGCCTCAGCCATTTATCTACCCGGGTCACAGGAGATTGCACTATAGACTGTAAAGGCTGTTTTTCCGGGAACAAATAACAGTGTCAGAGAAGTTTGTGTTCAAGGCTGGCAGCGTGTTGCTGTAGCATTTTGATTTGATTGACAGCTGCTCCACAGCACCCCCATGGCCAAGGTGAAATCAATCTGTTCTTTGATTGTCTGCTGGACACTATCGTCTCAGAGTCCAGAACCGAACCACAACATCCATTTCTCTGCCGGCAAACAGCAGACCAGACTGTGACTGTCGCCATGGTAACAAAGGGCCACGCGGCTGCTTTTAGAAATCAAAATGGGTGACCTGTAGTTTGATCTAATCTGGAACACATTGTCTGTCTGAGGCTGGCTGGCGGGAGAAATTGTGTGTTTGTGAGTGTGTACGTGTGTCTGTTTGTGTGTGTGTGTGTGTTAGAGGGAGAGGGGGGGGGGGGGGGGGGGGTTATGCCCGAGAGATTTTCTTTTTCCAATCATAGTTCCTGATTGATCACGTAAGTAATTATAGTTCCGCGCCTGTTTTTCTCTTTTTTGCTAAATCGATTTGAAGCATGTGTCCTATACTGCTTGCCACTCTGGATAGATGTTTAATCTATTATTAATTACTGTGCTCAATTGCCCCATTGAGAAGTGTAATGTGATCAAAGGGCAAAGCATCATTCAGGATTCATTATGTTGGCATACTGCAGTCTCATAACCTTTTAGCTCGAGGCTGCAGCACAACAAAAGGGTGTGACGGCAGCTCAGACACTTTCGGGGTGGGACACTGATTGGATTTATGCAGTGGACAGGAAACAGTGTCCTGTGGCGCTGGCAAGCGTCACTAACAAACTACTCAAAAAAGGTTCCTTTGAAGAAATAACCACAAGATGGCAGCATCCTTCTTTATGGGAAAACTGCAGTGGAGGAAGTTAAAAATACCAATACAATATTGTAAAAATGCCATTGCAGGTTTTGGTATTTCAAGTCGTATTTAAAGATACAAAAGTATCATTAACAAAATGTTCATCCATATTTTATTTGGAGCTATTTTTCATTGATTAATAGTTTTAGATGTAGTCGGGTCACCAAGTTGTGAATGTACATGAGGAAAAGAAGGAAGAAATACAAACTTTCTTTATTTAGATTTATCTTTTAGTAATGAATAATTCTCCCTTTTTTGACCCTCATTCAAATAAACCTAACAGAGTCGTATGGAGGGTCAATGCTTCTTTGAGGGCCCTGCCTGCTTACGCTAATAGACTTCTAATACACTCATAATCATTAATTCATTAGTAATCATTTATAACACACTAATCTGAAGTTTCACACCATTCTTCGTGGACATTTATATGGTTTTAGAATGTTACTGTTGCAACAATTTACTCTTACATATTATTTAAATCGTTTAACTTCATCCTTCATTATATGTCTATGCTAAGAGTTAAATGGCACAAATGCTGAGTGGTGAGCATTGCTTTAGACTACGGTTACAGATTTGTGTGCATATACACACATACATTTTTGTGTGTTTTGTGTGTGCGCGCCGAGGGGTCTCGTGTAATCTCACACCTTTTGCCTTCTCACCAGGCGTCAGGAGCCACCCATAAAAATCCTCCTTTCCTCTGCAGCTGAACAAAAAGCCAAACACCCGTTAAAGGCCACATTCTTTATTACCCTTTGGTATTGATTGAGAGAAGACTTAGCCGCCCGGTGCCAGGTCCTATAAAAGCACAGACTGAATGAGTGAAGCAACGTAAATCCTTTAGTCCCTTGTAAATAGCTTTAATACACCCGAGGCGCCAAATCACTTGACCTGCGTTAGCCCTGCCGCTCAGAGGCTTTCTGGCTGGCTGAGCAGCGTGGAGCCAGCAACGTTCCTCCCATTCTCGGGTTGTCAGTCCAGGTAATAGTCAAGGCCTTATTAGTGGTTTTGCCGGGCTTCATCTGCAGCCACCGAGAGCTGTGTTTTAGGTCGACACATGTCTCCTCTCTTTCTTTTGATTGGAAGAATGTGCAGTGATTCTGAATATTATTATTGTTGTTATGTTATTATTGGCGACGTAATATTTGAAATTTTTGTGTGAGTACTCTATATGTTTCCCTTTAAATTGTAGTGGAGTAAAGTAGTAGTAGTAGTAGTAGTAGTAGTAGTAGTAGTAGTGTGTACTTGTGTTCCACCATTGGGTTTGTTCATCTTCATTTTCCTCTGCTTTAGTGGAAAATGTTGAATTTCTTGGTAGACCAATTGTGGTCAAACTTGTTTTTTCTTTTGATTGGAAGAATGTGCAACAAAAAGGTGAACTCCATCCAGGCGCTGAATATCGGGGGTTTGTGTTGTTGGCCACGTAATATTCGAAAGCTAACAGCTTTGTGTGACTAGAAACCAATTTTTGGGCCCATCCAGAGAGCATCAGTGAGTCATCGTACTACCAGGAATTGTGAAACGGTCCGAGATGTATCAGAGCCAGATTCCAACGAGGTATGCAATATGTAAACACCGCACAAAGGTGTGTCTTGTTTAGATCCATTGCATAAAGGGGCATCTTGAGAGAAAACTTTTTTTTTCTTTCTCCATGATATCTAAAGTTGTCCCGTTGCTCTAATGAAAACCGTCCCTCAACTTGAACGAATTTCTTTCTGCCCTGACGGCCGACATGCACTTGGCTTTGGGGGTCGTCGGGCAGAAAGAGCGCCTGAAGGGGTTGTGGACAGCTGCTCAGAGGGTGAAAAACTCTTGACAAAAGCAGCATTTATCCGTGGTGGGTCGCTGCAACGGGACCTCGGCCCGCTGGAAATAAAGACACAGTATGTGAGAGACTATCCAAGGAAATGCCGTCACTGCCTGCCACAGCTGTTGGCTGCCCAGCGCCACGGTCCAGACGAGGGGGTCGGCAAGCTTTTTTTTTTCTTCACACGAAGTTTAGAATTCCTTTTGGTTTTTCTAATCAGACTGCCGTGTCATTGAGGTTAACGTAACTGTAATCAGGATACCAAATGGAGCGGGTTATTATAAGATCTGTGGTTTCATTGCATCTGTAAGCAAAGTGAACAACGGCATTGTGGGAAAAAACCCACGTGGCTCCTTCAAGGACTTTAACATACTGTAGTAGGCAACTTGGCGCCAAGTGTCTTGACCACCAGTAACGTGGGTTCCACGGCTCGTCAGTTCTTCTGAACGCAACGCAACCGTGCGCCATTGCAGGAATCCGATCGCATTGCCAACGCACTCTTGCGACCCCCCCCCTCCTCGAGCGCCGCATGCCTCCCCGGGCAGCCCGTCTACCGTGACATGTTTCGGCATTGTTCTGCGCCTCTGGAGCTGAGTGGGGAAACATGGGGAGGGGCTCATGCATACCATTATCTCACAAAGCACTCATTACAGGAGTATCTCCTGTATCCCCCCCTATACCAGCAAAACATGTCGCCTCACGCTCTCTCCGCCGCATTCTCAAGCAGCGCGGCACTCAAACCCAACACTTCTTTGGCACGGCGCTGAATTCAAACCCGTGACTCACTTGAGCGAAATGCCTCGAACTTCACGGTTGCCAAATTGTGAAGTGGAGAGAAATGTGTGCGTAGGGTTTGGCCTCCCCTGCCTGTAAGCATATATAGGGAGGGGGGAGTGGCACAGTCACTTGTAACCCACCTGCAAGCCCACCCTACATCACGAGTACACATATTCGATTTAGCTTCGACACCAGTGCGGTGACAATGAGGTAATAAGAACTTTGAGTCACAGATATAATTGCACAAGTTCATTATGTAGGCTCTTAAAAACATGCTTCTACGTTGATTACTGCATAAACACCTGATCCCGGTAGTTATCTTTGCGAAAAGCCTCCCATTATGTGCCCTTACATTGTGTTCACTGGTCTGAGTGCATGTAAACGGGGGCATAGCTCTTTTCATAAGGTAATTATATGTTTAGGGGCTTCGTGTCTGGATTAGTGAAAGTATGAATGCATCCTACCCTGAGATTTATCCATAGCTGCTCTGCAATTATTGTGCGACTAATATAAAAAAAAGACAAAATGCAATAAATCAACAGTGACATCCAATTGCATCATGATGGAGACAGGTTTAGTAGTTCCTGGATTAAATTGAATCAAGTGTTGCAGGAAGCCCATTAGGTATTTGCTCATCCGGGCCGTCATCTTGAGGTCCTGCCTTGCAGGGTCTTAATCAGAGCATCGTGACGGACTGAAGCAGAGCTCGGCTTGTCAGCAGCTGTTTCAGTGCGTCGCGCGGTGTGGAAAAGCTCTGTCATGGCCCACCTAATGGTGATTGTTAGGGGCTTGTCTACATGCTGGTATCTGAGAACGTTTTCCACATTTCCTGAGCTGGTGTAAACTATTTTATTATTTGTTACAAGACACAGGGATGTATGTTGCAAACAAGCAAGTAAGGGACTGAAAGAACATTACCAGGGGGTTGGTGGGGTCAGAAAAAGGGAAGGAAAGGGGAACCTTAAAAACATCAAAACTACTGCAAAAACGAACAGTACTCAACTGTATTATTATCTAAATATACTGAAAGTAACACAAGTGTAAGTACTTACTATGCAGAATAACACATTTCGATTTGAATTATGTCACTGACCGGTGATGCATCAAAGTGGTCATCACTTTAATGTTGTGTCTGGTAAAGACGGGGCTATAAGTCGCTCGATCTATGTTAATATACCGCAATTTATTAGTAGATATTTTGTATTAATAATTGAAATCTGCAAAGCAGCTAAAGCTATCAAGCACAAGTAATGGCATGAAAAGAATAAAACTGGTTTCCAAAATGCAGTGAAGTGGAAATATAAAACATACAAAAGGGAGAAGTGGGGCCTGGAAGAGAGGGAGAGCGATGGCATCTTAGACAGACTGTCTGGCTGCACCGGGATCTTCAGCACTCAGCGTCATATGATTCTGGGGTCAGAGGTTATCCCCACTGATGAATATCGGGCCGAGCCTCGTCTCCCACCCAAAAGAAAGGGAGTTGTTTTCTCTCCCTGGGTCTGGAAAGTTTATTTCAAGAATCCATGCTGCCAGCACCAGACTGTAAACCTGTCTCAAGACACAAGAGTTACGTCCACAAATATTTCTTTTTTTTTAAAACGTTTTTTATTGCCATGCCAAAACATCTAGGGATGCTCTTTCTCATTCAAATGGACCTAATTACACATAAGGAACATACAGCGAGCGCTCAAATTTAATATTAAAACATACATCAAAAGGGTTTTGACAGGATTTGGAAGATTATAGTTTGCAGTCTGTGAAACTGTGTGAAAGTACACTTCTGTTTTGTGTTTATGCTTTCATAGCGAATACCTTTTCCCACAAGTCATCTCCTCATATCCCTGCGTCTTAAGGTGGTAATACACCAGCTTCTCATGGTCTCAGCCACAAGAACAGAATATGGGCAGAAAGACCCAGTACGTATCTGATTATTTACTTATTACAAACTTGCCTTTTGTCCTTATTTTTTTCATTTTTTTCGTGCCCACGCGCTTTTTTTCCACCAACGTGTAGACTCTATAATGACTAATAACACAGCGTATCAAATAACACTGTCAGTGGGACTTCTACTAAAAGCTTCTGTGACAAGTGCGATGTATACGAGATGTGAACAAATGGATGGCAGGCGCCTGGGCATTCGTGAGCCTTACCGGATCAGCCCCCGCCGGGGACATTCACGGCCCTTGGACGGCCTTCGTTTGTGAAATGAAAAACAAAAAACAAAGCAGCCCCCCCCCCCCCCCGGAGAGAGTCAGGAAGGGCCGGTCGGACGCTGACCGAGGTGTTTCCCACAGAAACAGAGGGAGGAGTGGGAGGACGGCTCGAACGGCCGGGGGGCCCCCCACGAGAAGCTACATCGTCACCCAAGGGTGGGTTCGCCCAAAACTGTGGCGGGGGCCGGGGGCGAGGGGTCGTGGTGTCGCCATGTTTGAGATCTACGATCAACGCTACAACAAGCCTCGGATTCTAACGTGCTGCTTCCCGTCAATCGCAGAAATGAGCTCAGCGGAATACACACTTCTTTATGAAGTTTGTGTAATCACTTATTTACTGTACTAGTATACAGTATACATGTGAGGTACTTTTTGTGTTTCACTCCATTTCAGATGAAAATGTTTTTAAGTTTAAATGTTCAGGCTTTTCTGAGTCAACTGTTGGGAGTGATACGCGTCATATTGTTTTTTTCCACTGAGTGCAATCTCACTGATCACAACAGGCCACTATAATTAAGTTAATCATTAATAAGATAATGGGGAGAAGATCAAGTTGGATCATGAAATAGAGCACCTGTTACGATCTCATGAAAATACATGAGAAAAGCTGTAGTTGTGCAGTCTTTGGTCTGAACACAAGTTCTTTCTCGAGAAGCAGGGATGCCATGTCATTCATGTAGGCTCTGCTTCATCACCCGTGGGCCCCCCCGCCTTATCACTGCAAAGCTCTTATCTTATCCACTTCATCAACCGCAGACTCGTCCCCCAGATTGAGCTGCCGGCACACAACATAACCATGTCTGCTGATTTTATTCCCAGGAGACCCCGCGTCTGAGTCGCCTCACCTGCACCCCCCCCCCCCCCTCCTCTGCTATCACTCTGGGAAAAGATAATGAGGGATATTTGCCCTTATTAGTGTCGCTAGTTCTATTTAAGGCCTTATTATCTCAAATAGAGAGGCATGTATTACATTGGATTTCTGAGTTAGCTTAGTGCTGCTGTTGCATACGGGAGCCTGAGAACAAATTGCTATGACTGGATGCTTGGGATATGTTACGTTTAAACGGATGATGCACACTCAAAAATGTGGTTTGACTTGCTCTTTTAGAGAAAATGATCATCACAGATTAAATGAAATCTGCTTAGAAATCATGGAAATGAAGGTGCACATTAGTCTTTGTGTCCAGAACCAGAATTTTCTTCAGTAACCCCACATTTAATCCAAAACAAAATCCAAGTGTAACAAACACACAGAGCTGCTTCCACCTGTTTATACTCTTCGTGCTAAGCTACGCTAACTTTTGCCTCACCTTAACCTCATACGAAATGCACAAGTATGAGTGTGGAATCAGTTTTCTCACGTACCAAAATGTCAAACTAACCACGAGCAGAGAGAGGCAGGATAGAAGTCAGACAAGGCTGGTTCCAAACCAGCACAATGGGTCTCGAGTCTGCATGTGCAATTGTCCCTAATTATGACAACGATTCAAGGGAGCTCCGCATTCCAGTGCCTCTTATGGTTTAGCTGCTATGTGTCTTGGAGCCTGTGGAGCCATTAACACGATACCAATCTCACCAATGGCTCCAGTTTGGGCCTCCCATGGGCTCCTGAATGCAACCTGTCCAGTTCGAGGGGTTTCCAAGCATCCACCCTCACACACTTTCTCCCCCCCCCCCCCCCCCCCCCCAATGAGGTGGGCATCAGGACAAACAATCAATGCCAATGACAGATCCACGTCAGACAGGGCGTAATTATGGGAACAGCGCTCGGAGAGATACCGCGTCATTAAAACCCACCGTCTCCACTCTTCTCCCGCTGTCTGTCCGTGCCGTGAGGTGTGCGCTTGGATGTCCAGCTGGACCGGCTGTTTCTAATGTGTCCCTTGTCCTCGTATGACTTTTTGTGTAATTGCACCAGGGTCTGCCGAGTGAACCTTTAGAGGTGCAGAGATGTAGACGTGATAGAGACATGAGACAAAACCCCTTTTTTTTTTTTTTAGGGGCCATGTGAGATCGAGGGATGCCTCAATTGCACATGACAGCTGCAATTTGAGAACTAAATTGCCAAAAGTACTTACATAGCTGCTGTCTGATACCGCCTAGACAGCATTAATACAAGATTATTCAGAGGAAGAAATGACCAATTCAGCTTGTATGCAGGGTAGAGAAAAGTGGCCATGACACTCCATTTGCACTGGTCTATTAAAACAATGTCCTGCAGGCACAGCATGAAGACGAATCTGTGTTTCAGGTCCTCCTCTTCGTCTGGGAAATAACGAAGTGGCTGAGTCAAACAATAAAGAGGCGAAGACAAACCCAGAGGAACAATAAATCTGAATGAAAATCTGTCTCCAACATTTAAGTCACAGTGGCAAATCAATGAGATGACAGCTAAGCGATGAAATACAGTGTGAACTGGAGGCAATCTTTATTTAACCTGCTCAATCGTGTACTTGATAAAAAGTTAAACCACAGAGTACAAATACTATACTCAAGCAAAATGAATATTACCATGAAAAACACTGCGAATCACACACCAATGATTTATCTTTATTTTATTTAGAATTATTCCCTAGCTAATTCCTAATTTCAATCAAACCGCAGTGACGGGACTTCGGGGTAAAGGAAAAGGTAACTGTGCAGGAGCTAAAGCTAATTTATTCACTTTCTCCTGCCTTTGGGTTGTAAAGAAAGTGACAAAAAAGTAAAACACCACTAATATTTTAGTAAATCACAAAGGGGGAAAAAAAATAAATAGCAGGTTCATTTGTTCAGCTAAAAAGATAAAACCTATTTAAACAATCTAGCTCAAACTTTACTGGCATATCTTTGCAGCGTAGCGCAAACTGCCTTCTCAAAATCGGACAATTATTGATGTGCCATCAAGGATTCATTTATAAATGTTGTAAATGTCACTCGTGGGCAGCAGACAGAAGCTCTGGACAATCACACCGACATTTATTTACTTTTCAAGTTGTAAGCGGAAGAATTTATGCAGTTGTTTATTTTCCCCGGGACTGTCTGCCTTTCTAGCGCTACGCAGTTAGCCTGCAGTTAGCCTGCAGTTAGCCTGCAGTTTGTTGACCGCAAAAAACCTAATAAAGAACAGTAGTGCTAAAAAACGGACGTTTTGATAATATGAGCGATGCCTTTCACACAGGTATGTGTCTCGCAAAGTTTAGTTTGTGTAAATTTAAGATGACCTCTGAGGCTTTGTACAGATCTGTACAGCCAGTAAATTCTTTATCTTTAGATAAACGGCCTTTATCTAAGGCCGCTTTCTGCTGCCAATAAAGGCTTTATCAAATGGGCCTTATTAGAAAGTTGTGTCCACATATTCTTAGTCTGAAAGAACTTTAATAAGCTCCAGCAACTTGCATTCCTCTTTCATTTTCCTCTCTGCTGGGGACGGTATCACAGCAACAGGTTTGTTTAGGACCGCGTCTGTATCAGCGGGGCTCGGACTGCTCGGCTTTGTTTGGAGTAACTCAGGCTACTGTGAAGAAAAAAAAAGAAATCAAAGGCATGCTAAAACATAATATACAGGAGCCCGGCATCTCTAAGGTCTCTGAGTCTCACTGCCTGTTCCTCTCTGCAGGGAGCCATGTTTGGGAGTGCTGACAAACAGAGACAGAAGGCACAGAGTCCAGACCCGAGTGCAGACGGGGCGGCTGGATTTTTGCCAAAATGTCACATCCTCCTAATAATCAGGCTCCAGCCACACGGCCACCTCTCATAAACACGCTTGACTTGAGTGTTTCGAGCAAACTGCTGTAGGCTCCTTTCAACAACGAGGAGAAGTGACTCGGCCCTGCTTCATGTACATTTGGACTTTGTAATCACAGCATAAGTCACTGAGTCACATTCATCTCCAGCGTCGCTTTGTCTTTTCGGGACGCCGGCGCACACGGGGGATTTGCTCTAAAGCAGTCACTCAATGAGTCAGTCACTAAGGTAGAGGAATCTCATAATTAAGGCCTCATTAAAGCTACACAGCTATGTTGGTTTACTGCGCAGACAGAACCCTCCGATTTCACAATGGAGCCATTCATAATATCTCACTTTTCTAAAGGGGAAAAGAGAAAAGGCAGTTGCTCTTAGCATTTCGGCAGATGTAATTGCAATCACTCAGCTTGTCTGATGCTGATAATGGGGCAATGGGAAATTCCTGTCAGAGTCGTGGCGCAGGGTGCTTTCGCAAGCACTTTGGCAGGCTGCGTGTTCCACTGCAGGGCAGCGAATGCGTTACGGCATGCTCACATAGCTGTCATTAAACACATTTTGGAAAGAGAAAAAAAAAAAAACACTAGACAATCAAAACTCACAAGTGGGTGCCATTCTCCCGCTTCTTGAGCAATGAAAAGGCAAATATTATGTAAACGTATATCATCTGTCATCCCTCCACTTTTAAACATGTTGAAAGACTGCGGATGATGAAAAAAAAGGAAAGTGAAAAGGCTCCAGCCATCCACCTAATGCACACTATACATTTTGGCAGAGCTGTTTTCAACATCTTTATTTTCATTTGTCATTTTCAAAACATTTCTCTTGACAGGTAGTAAAAACACAAATTACCCAAAAATGTCTGGCAGTTCATTTGAAAATAACAAGTAAGTTGTTGTCTTTTTCTGTCTGAAGTGTGTGCTGCAGGTTGAAATAGCACGTGGGTGCAGCGTTCCCGCGGTTAGTTCTTAGGTACAGTATGTGACACATACTATGCTTCCATGAGAAGCCTCTATTATAAAGCAATGATGCCAACAGGCTGATTTCACTGGTTGAATAAGCTTTTGCGCGATAAAGGCCTTCGTATTTCTGCTTTGTGAGACCACCCAAGAAACAATATATTGATATTCAAGAAATAAAGTCTAATTTGCTGGACTAGAGTGTGTTGTGATGTATAACAACTATTTGGTTTTAATTAAAAGAAGAAACTTGAGAGATATATAAGTAAGAAAAACTGGCAGCATGAAAAGCAATAGCCATTGGATTTGGTTCCAACACATGATTCGGTAGGACAGGCAGAAGATCCCATTTCAAGATGTTATAGTAATATTTTACTGGTAGTCCTGAATTTTTTTGGCAGTCTGCCAATTTTTGTAAAGGCATTTGTGGTATTTTGCAATCCAAATGCCAAAAAATGTTTCGGTTTGTTAAACTCCTGAGGATTCTTTCATGAAATCAATCTAATGTACTGAAAAAGATGAGGGAACTCTGATAGCAATACACTGCAATTTAGATATCACTTTCCTCCACTGAAAAAATCACAATAAGGCATTTAGATCATTAAGCACCATTTTGACCATCATTAATATGTGCAGAGACAAAAATGGCAACCTTAAAAAAAGAGTTTAATTTCAAATTACAGCATGTTATGGGTAATAAAAAAAATAGCAAACAAATAAATTGTATCCTTGCAATAATCTGTGGGTTTGACAAGTGTCCACAAGTGTTTCAATCAACAAGAGATTCATACATTTCCTCAAACATAAATACCATATAAAATATCAATAGCGTTCCAATGTTACTGGTATAGTAGTTATTATAAATTACAAACATCTATAAAGAAAATAATACAATACAGAATAAACATATGATAAATGATGACAAAAAAAGACTCTCTTACAGCTCTCTTAGTTAAAAGGTGGATCTCAATTGTATGACGAATTCAAACAAGACTGAAAGCGTATTCACATTTTTTGCAGAAAAAACAACTTTGGGAGGCGCCTCCTCCCTTATTGTGCCGTGCTGTGATGAGTTGTGTGTGCTCTCCTGCTTGAACTGAAAGAACAAATTCATTTGTTTTTTTCCCTTCTTGTGTTTTCGCTGTCGGATTTCCCCCCAAATGATGTACATATTTGTAGGCGCTCTATCATCTCAAGAGGAAATGTGTTATGGATGAAGGAAATGGGAAAAATCTCTTCCAGCACACCCAAATGCTTCTTATGTTTGGCCGAGCGCAAGACCCTTGTTTTTTTTTGTTGTAATGTGAATTTGCCATCGACAGTCTGCGGCACAATAAGACGGTCCAATGGTTCCTAAATGCCTACATGGGTATGCCAAGCAGGTGAAATGTTAACCATCTCGATTGAATGTATTTGCATGCTTAAGTAAGATAAATATCGTCTTATACGCATCTGAGGACATCAATGTGTGTAGAAAATTCCAAACCAAACAATTGTCAACTCCCCCCCCCCCCCCCCCCCAAGCATAGCTAAAATAAATGCACTGCAAAAATATAATTATATAAGTGGGACAATGTCTTGTGATGCTGTTTTCCCTCTATTGAGCCGGCTTCCATTGTCCAGTGTGCTCACAGTCTATGTACCATACACCATTTATAAATGTGAGATTCCATCCATGATAACAATGCAAGTGGAGACAATGAGAGTGTACATAATAGATCATTTAGACAACAAACCATTTAACTCAGTATAGATCAACACACACAAATGCACCTTTTTCTTGTCTCATAGCATCTTCCAATGTCCATTTGGAGAACACAATAACAAAAAAAATGATATTTGGTTTACTGAAAAGGTCTTTAACAAACTCAAACAGATTTACTGTAACAGACATATTCACGGCTTTATTTAGGGTTATTTTTGGTTGTTGAAGCAACAGGCCTCCAAAGTGTCAGTGATGCACTGATCAAAGACAAACTCTTGACTCATTCACGCTGTCCCTGTGCGGCAAGCGGTCAGGTCCCATGTCGGCCTTATTCCCTTTCTTTAAACCTCCCCTGTGGTTTGGTGGTGTCGGGTGGGGCTCAAAAGCGATCCATTGGGGAAAAAAAAAAAGAGGAAGAAAGAAAAGGCAGCGGACGGCTCGTGCGATGCCCCCCCCCCCCCCCCCCGTTGGTGGGTGAGTCTACACACCAAGCAGCATACCCATGAAATCGGATCCGTTCTGTATTGTGATGGAAGCGCCTGCTGCGTTGTCCACAAATATGGAGGTGTACTGGCCGGCCTGCAGAGGACAATACGCAACACGCAGTGAGGATCTGCACAAAAACAGGCGCTTGATGCTTGTGTGACTGTTGGTGTGCTGCTCACCTGTAGCTCCAGCAGCCCCTGCACGCTGACGGTGAATATCTTGCTGTTACTTTCTAACCCAACAATCATCTCCAGGGAGCTGCAAATCATACATGAAAAGGACATTTTCTGAATAAATATTCTGTTCTCAACAATTTGTATTGAGCCTGCAAACCTTGAAACCCTGGTAAAGTACAAAATGTTGATTAGATATTTTGAAGGAAAAAAAATGTGCTTTGATGCTTTTTCTTATTCAGAGGTATGTAAGAAGAATGTGGACACCACTGTCTTGTCTCTATGAATATGAAGCTTTATTCAGCAGCCGGCTGAAGTAGGAAACAAAGGAAAAAGGCTATCCTGGCTCAGTCAAAACCTCACTCATATTTTGTTACCACCTAGCTAGTCTTTATGCTAAGCTAAGGATCTTCTGGCTGTTGTGCAGGTAGGAACGTTTGTGTAAAAAACAACAATCCACAGTTTTTTTTGTTTCCTTCTATTTCAAGTCTGAATGCAGTTGGGAGATTCCTACGAAGCATAAAACACAATGGTGGTATTAATATCTCAGCTAGAAAAAGAATATGCATATTTCCCAGTCTGTACACACAGCTCCGGTTAAGTTGAAAAAGCGAAATTTCAATGGCAAATCAATCACGTTTGTCTTCTCTCCAACTGCCCTCACAGCGAAGCTCATTCCACATTTTCTGCATTTTCATGTGTGGGAGGGCGAGAGCGGCTGGGGCTTTGGCTGAAAAAAAAAGCCAAAGACTCTTTTGGGTTGGGTAACCCATCATAATAATATTATTTATATGTTCCCCTCATTACACCAAGCTGTGAGGGAGGCTGTGGAGTTCTGCACAGGCCAGCGGAGACTTAAGGGAGAGATTCACTTCTCGCACTGACTTTATGTAAATAGACATTTTCAAATATTGGAAAGAACTGGGAGCCTTTCCCAACGTGAGTAGAAATCTATCAGATTCAGTTCATCATTGTTCTCCCACATCCCAAACGAGGGGAATTCACTGCTGGGCTGCTGAATGCAACAATCTGTCCGAGGAGTCAAAGGTGAATCTATAAAGATTAGTTGGGCTCTAAGTGAGAAGACGTTTCCTCTAAAAGACCTGCTCGGCTTTTACACAGGAAATACCAGACCGGTTCCACAAAGATTGTGACAGACAACACCTTTAACGGCTCATAAATTCTGCTGATGGTTAAAGCAGTGCATTAAACACCGATTAAATATCACTATTACACAGGGGTAGTAAACAATTTATCAAAACAACAACACCAAGAATGCAAAGTGCGGTTCTTGTACCAGATTAATTACTTGCTGAAATGTATTTTACTAACTTGTACTACTCTATTATGCTGGTTGTTGCATGTCAACACCATATCCGGGTTCCTCAACACGCTCTGATGATGAAGAACGTACGGGATGAGATGTGGAGGAGACACACACAGACGATCAGATGATGCAACTTTCCTCCACAATGAAGAATACCCACGTGTATCTGTGGCAGAGGGATTCGATGCAGATCAGCACCCGGACATTGTCTCTGGCCTTGAGCTGACTCTTGCTCCTCTTCACCTCATTGTGGTCTGTGGAGAGACAAAATGTTCACAATCCTCGGAAGATGTCGACTCACGCTCTGCCCACAAAAAAATATACATTTCCCCAAATATCCTGTCCCAGTACAGGTATCATCCAATCCCTTTGGATGTACATGAGGATATATGCATTGTACGGCGTATTTTACCCGCCTTTTAAAAAGCTAAAGCTTTTAGGGGTGGATTAAACTGAAGGTTCTGCTCTAACGTTGCGCTGCGGTTGCAGGTCCAGCTGACCAGCTTCCTTTCTGCAGTGATAACCTGACCAGCATTAGTTTAAAGCTCAGGCTAATGTCAGTGGTCCTGTTGTGCTTTTTATTGGACTTGGGGAAGTATACGTGGCAGCCAACCTTTCCTGGGTTAGTGTTACATTTGCCAGACACATCGGTTAACCCTTAACCCCAAAAAGTATTTGCTCTTGTAACAATTCCAATAAAAACATAAACAAGAATATAAGAATATACATATTTAGCGAACACTCCATTCATACAGACATGACTTTTCTGTGGTACTGTTTAAGAGTCTTCATTTCTTGCCACATGTAACGTTATATTCGCTATAAGATAGTGAGCAGTTTACCAATGTGGACATTGGCAGAGAACTGGTAGATCCCCGTGATGGGGGCCGTGAATCTCCCCGTGGACTGGTCCATTCCTGACCCTCGGAGGAAGGCTCCTTTAGCTGGTGGCTGAAAGCACAGACACATGATAAATATCTTACATGTAGTGGTCCCCTCTTCATTGCCCCCCCCTCCCTTCTAGGAGCTCAGTTACAGAACATCATGTACCCAGTTTCTTGTTCAAGGGCACTTCAGCCCTGAGGCCTGGTTCCACCAGCATTTGAAACCAAAAACGTTGTGACAGTGGAGTGATTTACATCAATGACTTTTGATTGTCTTAACAACCCTCTGATCTATATTTTTAGGGAACGAAGAGTCAGCAAAAGTAAAAAAAAGAAAAAAGAAAAAGAAAACTAGCCCTGCATGTGTGTGTGCAGAAAAATGTAACTCTATACCATCTGGTCCAGGCCCCTAAAAGCCTTTTCAATTTGAACACTTGGCCTTCTTGTTTCCTCCTTCACTTCTGACAACATTTTTCAAATGTTTTTTTTCCAAGGCTACAGTGTGAGTCGCACGCCTATTTTCTCCACGCCGGCTGCCGTGTCAGCACGCAAAATAAACGAGCAAAACGCTTAATCCCCCCTATTCCAGCCATGTCAGCCCATCCCAACAGGGCACAGTTCTTCCACTACGGCATGCGCCGTTTCAAACGCCGTGTCTATTTTTGTCCTCTCCTCACTTTATTCCAAGTCAAAGACAAAGTGCCTTTTGTGCGCTCTCCGGGGGGAGGGATGTGTGGGATTGAAAACGTAGATATTTTTGACCAAAGGGCCGTTGTGAGTTTTTTTCGGGAGCCGGTGCCAGTTCACCAGCGAAGGGATGATCCTCTCATAATTCCCCGCTCATGAAGAGTCAGGCGATGAATACCCTCCAAAACACTCGCTCTTCCCAAAACGCAGTCAAGACAGAGCGAAGACAAGCGGGTCAGAAAAGATGACCACGCAGGATGGAGGATTGGCCAAAACCTTTATATTATTCTTTTTTTCAGGGACTCGAGGTGGAACCAGGGTCATAAACGTTTACTTGGAATTCAAACAAACGTACCGTCTGAAAGTTCTGGAGCTCCACCAGAGTCTTCTTGTCGACCACCGCGGGTCCCCTGAGCTTGCAGTGAAAAGCCTCCTCTATTCGCCGGTAGGAGGTCATCCCCTCCAGGGTGAGGAGAGCCGTGGGTTGCTGGCTGGGGCTGGTTTGTCTGTCCAGGGCTGCAGCTCTCCTCTCTGTAGCCTCTGACGGAGTAAAAGCAACATTGATGGCAACCTGTGGTTTATTATCCGGACACGAAATTGTGCACATGCACAAGTGTTTACTTTTTACTTTAGGTCCTCTCTGCAAAGTTCAAACCAAAGCGGAATTGTTTCTGGGATGTTTCTACCTTTAATCATATCTTTGAAGTCCTGGAGAAGAACTTCTGGGGTCACTTCAGCTCCAGGAGAGCCAGGAGGTCCCTGGGGGCCAGGAGGACCCGGGGGACCAGGTGGGCCCGGCTAGTGGAGGGACAGGTGAACAAAGCATTGTGATGCATCAAACGTGATCTGAAAACGATTATGCAATGTTGTCCCCTTGCTCCATTACTGAAGTGCAAAACCCAAAAAGCGCTATCATTCTTAATTAAGTATTTGAAAACCTAAATATTGAGTTTACCAGGGGTCGTTTCCTTTTGCGACACTTTGCGGGGAAGTTGCCGACCGGCCTTTTGACAAAGTCCATCCACGATCCCAACGGATCCACTCGCTGGTTTTCAGGAACCTACAGCAGAAACACAGAGAGACGGTTAAATGGTGCCATACACATAAGGAAGATCCCACAGGGAATCCTCTCATTCTGCTTCTGCTTCAGTCTACTGCCTTTTTTTTCTACTATTGTTCTCCAAAAGTTTCACCTTTTGCTTATTATTTTATTCCAGGCAACTCACTCAGGTGCCACGTAAGTTGTTATTTTCCCAATGTGCTCGGACAAATGCAGATTTTTTTTTTTTTTTTTTTTCTGCACATGAATATTTCCATGAGCTCTATGGGGGAAAATGGGCCTGCCCTGTGTGTACGCGTGATGTGGATTCTGTGGATTGCAGACCTCAACTACTGTAGTGCATAACAACATGTCAAAATGGCACTTTCTCCATCTCCAAAAGACATACAACTATTTTGTTGGATTATTACTGCTTGTTTGAGTAACGATGGAAAATGTAATAAACAAGATAACAAATGTATATACAGTGTGTGCCGCAGTGATTTCAGAGACTTGAAGTCTGTTTTCTAATGCTCCATCTTGTCTGCAATCACTCGTTTGTAACAAATTGCTGTACGGGAGACTGGGATCTGTCACGGAGATAAGGAACCCAGTCCAAGAAGACCTCTGGGAGGAGCAATTTTATGCACAGCGCTTCAAGTGGTGTGTTTTTTCTTTGGAGTAAAAATGTGAAAACTGAAAGAATTCCATCTTGAATTGTACCCAAAAACCCTTTCCCGAGTGCCAAGTGTCTTGAGTCGAGACAGAAGAGGAGATAAAGACGCGCCATGGAGGTGAGCCGTGTGAAATGGAATTTGTTTAGGGTTTGCAGCGGGACTCGGATCACTTATCTGCAAAACCAACATGAGCCTTTACGACTTGCCTCCAGTTACGCCACAACAACAAAGTTACTCCTGGTTTTTTTTTTCTTTCTATGTTGCATTTTCAGAAGACTTTCTTTCCGTCTTTGACTTTTTTTTCTTTTTGACGGCAGTCAAAATAAACAGCGCAACAGGCCCTGGACCCTTCGGTGTTTTTGTTGTGATTTTGAGGTTTGGAAAAAGATAAAAAAAAGCAAGAGTGACAGAGTCAAGACAAGAAAACCTTTACACGATTCAAAGCTCTTTCCATATAACTGCGGGCCAGTTGGATACATTTTTCCCTCTGACAAGTCCATTTTTCATATTCATTAACATAGCCATTCTGAAGAGTTGAAATATATTGAGAAATACATCAACAAAAATATCTGTTTTCTTTGGCAACTTGGACGCAATAGAAGAAAATTGGAAAGGGAAACCAGTCATTTACACATCTCACAGTTACAGAGCACTATTATAATTCATTGGAGTTGTGTTTGTGTCCAATATTCACTCACTTTAAGCAATGACTGGACTCCACTAACTCCTGATGGAAACATCTCGCTCTTTCGCTACCGTTTTAGATGAGAGGATCAAATCCTCACCATTTGTCTGTTTGGGACTATTTCTTGGCTAGGCACATTGATTTCCTATGGTCAACATCCAAGAAATAAATATGAATTATATATATAAGTATATTTATATATCCGGATTGGTACTTAATAACCTGGAGGCGCCACAAAGTCTGTTCACCGTAAACTCAAAGAGTTAAGAGTTAAATTGCACTTTATTTCTACTGCTGAGACAACCAGCTCTTTCACCATCCATTATAGTTTACATGTCAAATGACACGAAAGCAGACAACAACATCGAGTGAAGCACTGTTTTCACGAGATTGGATCACGTTAATTAGCGAGTGCTAGCGGCTCTTTCTATCTACCGAACAAACACGACACTTTCCCAAATGTTGACTTATTTCTTTGACGTACCAGTCTTGTGAGCTCGAACAAATATTAGCATGTTGACTGCGGTAGTGGTGCGGTTGTGCTAGTAGATTTCCACCCGGGATGGATTGTAAAGCTGTGAATCATCACCCGAGACGGCTCCGTGTGGTTAGGAGACGCCAATGGGCACCAAGCTTCAACATCATCTTGTGTTTACATCAATGTCATAGATAGTTGTCTTTTTTTTTAGGGATATGTGCAGGTTCGCCCACACAGGTAACATGTAATTAAACAGCAATTCCCTACATCATCATAAAAAATCAAAAAAAGACAGCATATCATTGCCAGGAAATCCGCCACAGTGTAAGCTTGTTTCCCTCTATAACAGACGCCATTGTAATTAAACCATTAAAAACTTGCCCCCGAGGATTCCGTGTGCTCGGGGGGGGGGGGGGGGGGGGGGGGTAGATGCGCTACGACCAAGTTAATTACTACAATCATATCTGCGTGCACATCATCAGCTTGAGGAATGATGGACTCTTTCCAATATAACAGATTGTGTTTTTTTATTTATCTTTTTTTAACCTGAGCGTACAACCTGTCAAAATAAAGTCGGATTCATTGCATGCGTACGAGTCTCCGCCTCGACGTCGAAGATCAGACTTGAAAATGACACGCAACAATCTGCCAAGAAAGCAAACTACGGCTTGCCTCACGCGGCGCCGCATCGAGCGGGACCAGGTGGAGGAGGGAGCGGATCCAGGTATCCGTCTGAGAGCCGATGGAGGGGCTCCTCCGGGCCTTTTGAGCCCCGCTGACGTCGCGGGGGCCTCAAAGTGGCCTCCGTCTGTCAGCGGGTGTGGGGGTGCACGCCTTTAGGAGGGAATGTGTCAGGCATTCTGTCTGAAGGTGAGAAACTTGAAATCTTCCACCGTGTTTGTCCCCGCTGACGTGGCTCTGAATCATGACGCGTTACTGATGCTTTAGATTACAACACGTCCCTGGTTTGGGAGAGGTTTTCACACAAGTACCTACACGACAGCGTTTAGGTTCTCGGTTATTCGTAACATTTACACAAATTACGTATTATTCGCTAAATGTATTTAAAGTAGCAGACAAGATTTTTGCTTTACCTCATTATGAAGGCGGTGTTGCAAAATGCCAAGCTACGAAAAAAATGATGATTTGCAGTCCAGTTGGTTCCCAAAACGCCTTTTTGCATCAATTGTGGCGATCACAGTGGAGAGAGGAAGGAGCTTCTGTGGTAACCAGTAGCTACCGGTAGCTACCGCCAGCGACCAAAGACTGTCGCTGTCGTTTCAAATGGCGGACACGGGTAGGGGTGGTGTCGGCGTCTCTGCTATTCCTGTAACTTCCGTGTATCCTGAAAGGTAGTTTAGTTAAGCGGTCTCGTCCCTGCAAAAGGGTCACAAGATAAATCTGAGGGGTCACGGGATGATGTACGGGGTTAGAGAAAAGAAAGAAAATCACTAATGAAGTGAAGTATGGTATAAATTGACTTCTTCTTCTGGGTCTGGAACAGTTTTATCTCTTTTACCTCTTTGGTATGACGGTCTACAGCTCATAGACATTTGAAACAGAAGTGACCTCAACCGCACATTTTTTAGAAAGGATCATGAGCCAAAAGGGCAGTTAAACTTGAGGAATACGTCATATTTTAGAAGCTTATTTATGTAATCCAAAAACTGTTTATATATTTGCCCTTCTTGAAGTATAAAGTGGCAGAAAATAGAAATGCCTCAAAGTTGTACTTAACTACGGAATTTGTCCATCCATGGCACTCAATAAAAAGGGTTTTTGGATCAATTACTGATTCAGTCGTAATCATTGGTCATCATTCACGTAGCCATAGGAAGTTTTATTAGCATGAAAAGAATAACTTGGGGGGGTGTGCACAGCGCTACCGGTGTTTGTCACGTAGTTTGGGGAAATTTATGTTGAATTTATTTGAAGCAATAAAATGGAAAATATTCCCCTGGGGCAGCATGCCACCAAAAACACAAACACAACTGTTAAAACACGTCTCTGGAGCCACAACCAGAACCTGAAACTCTATCCAACGCAGGCAGCTCCTGAACTCATCCATCTAGTGTCAAACTGATCTTATTTTCCTTTCACGCGTTATCAGTGTTTTTCTCCCTGTTGGCTCACTCCGCGTCGACGTCGCACTTTTTCCGCTGCCGGCAGAAACCTCTGCAACGGGCGGCTTTCAGGTCGGACGGGATGATGGAGCGCTTTTTTCTTTGAATCCCTTGTTTTCACATCTCCGTGCTGCTCCCCGTGCGCTCATCCATGCATGGGTGGACTGGGCCCACGTCTGGAGGCCTGGAGGTTCCCCAGGCCCGTCCCAGGTTACCTGCGTGCTTCCCGGTTGTCATGCACCCCACCCACCCCCGTTTTCCCGTTTCTCCCCCCCCCCCCCCCCCCCCCCCGCTGCGTTTCACAGAAACGGATTGCCTTGAGGATTTATCACCTAAGAGCTAAATACAGTTAGGCATGCGATGTTGACTCTGTCCTCTGTGTTATTACTCAATTGGCAAGCACTGTGTGCAAAACGGAACGGCTCCATCGCACTGTGAGCGCGCTGTTATTAGTCCAACAACACTATTTGGAAGTGTAAATTAAATATAGTTGCTTCTCTTTTTTTTACGTCAATGTTGCACCAACAAAGATGTGTATACATTTATGATGCGTGAGCAAAAGTGAATAAATTTGTGTTTACGCTGAAGAGCTCGGCCCCGAGACTCTTTGGGCTTCCTCTTGGTGTAAAAAAAAGAAACTAAACAGTATAAGCTGAAAGACTTTGAACACTGTGTGACATCTGTTTTGTGTGCGAATTATAGCTCTGAAATTGGAGCGAGTGCTCATTTTCCCTGTGGTAGGTAAAACGAGCTGATGAAAAGCGCTGGTGATCCAGGGCCCACGACTGGGTGGGCAGAACATTTCAGGTGAGAAGTCATTAGATCCTCCTCCTTTTAGAGGATTCCTCCGTGGGTGTGCATTGTGTTACATGTGCACGCTGTAAGTGGTGCATTTTTTCTTTTAGTACTTCCATTATGCAACCAATTTGCCCTCTGTAGTGTTACGTTACATCTTACAAGTAGATAGAGAAATACAATAGGTGGAAACAAAAGCAAAGTCTACGGGTTATTAACTAAAACGCTGTTGTGCGCGCCCGTTTTAACGAATGCACGCGACGGACCCCAAACAACTAGGACATTTTTATAGTCAGTATATAATAAGTCAACGTTTCTATGAAAGTCGCTCGCTGTTTTAACAATTTGATGAGAAGATCGATATCACTTGTGTTTCTTTGATAAATAAGGAGCCAGCAGTAGTCATTTCGCTCCACATAATACAAATTCACCAACCACAACAACTTGAACCTCCTTAAAAAACATATTCAAATCACATTTGTATAATCTCCAACAAAAAAGTGTAAAAACAACACAATTGTGTTACTTTTGAAAAGAGCTAGGTTACTAGTTTCCATTTTTTTCTTTTTGTTTCTTACATCCGCCAATAATAATGCTTAATTTATGCATTTGCAGGGTAATTGGACATACCATCCTCCTTTGTAAACATTGCAAAATGGTTAATTGCCAAATAATAGTGTCTTTTTTCACTCTAAGGCATAGTTGGCCCATGTACTGTTAACTATTATGAAATCATGCTTTCAGAAACAGCACAGCTGTAAATAAACCTGGCATCAATGTGAAACTATTATTCATGATACAAACTCCAGATAAAAGTCACGTTATTTCGGTGTGGTGGAAATAAAACAATGTGCAGTTGATTTCAGATGACAAAAAGTTGAACACTTCTTCATTTTTCACTCTCTCTCTCATCAGATCACTTGGTCATTTTAATGTTGGATTCCTAGTTCCCTACCAAAGGCTTAAAGCCAGTGCATGAGAGGTGTGAGCTCTCTCGCAGTGGCGGCGTTTCCTGTGGGACTTGCCGTGCATGTGGAGGTTGATCCGAAAGGTCCCACACACACTGCTGCATTAATCATCAGTGGGTATGAGAGAGAGAGAGAGAGAGAGAGAGAGAGAGAGAGAGAGAGAGAGAGAGAGGAAACACAAACCCTCGCCTTCGGGCCAAAACCCAGCCATTACTCAACACGCCAGGCGTGATGTTTGACTCGACTCCCTCAATTACAGCCATCCCAGATCCCTCAATGTTCTCAACAACGACAGATTCCTCTCATCTTCGGAGGAGGAGGAGGAGGAGGAGGAGGAGGAGGAGGAGGAGGAGGAGGAGAGCAACGGGGCCTGCACAACACACCTCTAAAACTGTACCACGTGATGGTTCACAGGGATCAGAGTTGTTTGAAATGTACTTCACTTATCATCTCATTTGAAAAAAAAAAGAAATTCCACAACTCCGCACCTCACTATTGTGATCGCTTTCAAATGGAAAATCTCCTGAGGAATGCAGTGCTGCACGGCTGCAGGCTGCAGGCTGCAGGCTGCAGTCAGCAGCCCACACACGGGAATGGTCAGATGCCATCGCACCAACTGTTTGCACTGTTTCCACAGGGCACAAGGGAAAACATGTAAATGTGGAGTGTAAATGTTTGGCCTGTTTGAGAACACAAATTACCTGCCAAGACCGCTCCAATGGACGTGTTGTTTTTTGCTCGGGGGACCCAGCAGATGCGAATAAAGGATAAACTTACAAACTACCACAGGAAAGCAAGTTTATCGCTCCTCGTGGTGTGTGGTACCCTTTTTTTTTCTTCTTCCCACCCCCCCCCCTTCGATCAGAAACCTGGTTAGATTTGCAACAAACAAATGTGACCTTGAAGACAACCACTTCCTCAATGTCAAGCTTGAAGCTCAGGTTCTCATCAGAGGTGACAAGGTTTGGCAAAGACACTATCTGGCATAACACCGCGTCTTAAGAGTGATTATGTCATTACCCTCTGATTGTGGGAGACGAGATGAAAAGAATGTCAGAGAGGGAGGCACAGGGGGCTAATCCTCCCCGAGGTGTTCTCTTTCAGGACCCTTTGGACGGGGGGGGAGGCTTTGTGAGGGGCTTACACGGCATGCTGCCCCAGATTTTGGGGCCGCACCGCCCCTATCGGATGTCCCAGACACAGCGGAGTCAGGCTAGGCCTGTGAATGACAGAATCAATGGGCTGGGAACAACACGCCAGAGGTCTTTAAATATCCGTCCACCTAACTTTCCCAGGAGTTACATCATGGCAGCGGCGGGCCCTATTAGGGACCCTGGGGGGGGGGGGGGGGGGGGGGCGAATATAGCGTTTGTGAAGACACCCCCGTCTCCCGCCGTGGGACGAGACGGAGGAGTGAAACCCCAGTGGGGCGCAATCATCAGCAAGGGCACAAGGGTTGACACGAGGTCATCCTTCAGAGCCTCTGCTTTTACAGGGAAAAAAAAAAAAAAAAAAAGAACCCAAGTCAAATAAACGCCAACCAGGCGACAACCGCCTACAATGTGTTGTCAGAAGATACAAAGGAGACCTCACTGCTCGGGTTCCTGGGGGTGGGAGTGGGAGAGGGGGTTCGAAGGGGTGGGGGCGAAGGTTACGGTGAAGATTCCAGAGGCCTGCGGCCGCTAGGGGCTGAGGGCCGGACCGCGGGCAGTGAGAGTTAAACGAGAATGCCAACGTAATGGGTGGGCTGAAAGCAAAACAAATAGCCTGTTGGAAACTCTCGCAAATATGCGACACCAGCAGTACACCAATAAATAAGAGTCGGGGGCCAGCGGTTGCTCCTGAAAATTGAATTGTACCAGTGTTTTGCTGTTTTATTGTATATACGTTTCTGATGTAAACAACATTGGTCTTCGGTTACGGGGCTCAAAGGAATCGCAAAACCTTTTTTTGCATTTGCAACTGAACTTCAGAGTTCATCAGGTGTTTTCTCCTCATGCAGGATACACAGAACTACCCTTCATCCTCATGTGTTCTATCCGGCCCCCCCGGGGGGAAAAGTGGTGAAAGACACCCGCAGCGTGCGCTAATTGATGCATTGATCAGCCTTCGGATGTCTACATTCCTGGCATGCCTACGTAAGTCATCCATTTAGTGTTTCACACATTTTGGTCCGTCTCGCTGTCTGGAGCTTGACCCGTGGGGGGGCACACCTGTCTTCCCGTGGCTTTTTACCTTCCCCCACAATTGGGTGGCGTCGCGTGTTGCCCGTGCCGACATAGACATCTGCACATATCTGCCAGCTGCTTGACTTCGAGCTGTAATCTGCACGCGCATTATCACAAGCAAAACGTTCCTGAATTGAATAAAGCGTGAGTAAAATGTGGGGGGGGAAAAAAAGCCATTTAGACATTTAGAGGGTTTTACCTTGACGCTTCCGCCGACCTCTTCGCTGTTGGAAAAAGTAGCATTGTAGGTCTCTGTGTGTTGTGGCGTGGCCTCCTTTGGCTTCTTTCTCTCTTTCTTGGCATCCACCCCGTCCAGGAGGACACATTGAGTCCAAAACAGGGCAGCCACCACGGCCAGAGGCCCAGCCCCGCACCACATCTTCACACTGGCTTCGAGTCCCTGCAGAAACACGGCCTGGACCTTGGGTGGAGGACTCGGCCCGTCTAAGGGTTGGACAGAAAAAACGAGGATGCCCACAAAGTTCACAAACACAGAATCCCAAATGGGAGGGTGGTGGGGAGGGGGGTGGTGGGGGGGGGGGGGGTGTGGAGGAGAGTGGAGGAATGCAAGCTTCAGGGACTCCCTGTCCAAGAGACTGTCAGAATGACTGCTGCCAATGTTGCTCCCCTCTTGATGAGCTCTCGGCCAGCACGACGTTGCGGGGGCCACTGTTGCCTCCGGCCCGGAGCGCTGGGGGGGGGGGGGGGGCTTACTTTACTCGGCTATGAAACCAACGGTCCAAGGGAATGACAGATCGGCGCCGATCTGACAGCAAATAAACCCATTAGTGAGATTTTTCACGCTTTCTGCTCTGTTGGTGGGTGACGTGTAGTGAGGAGGGGTGGGAGGGGGCACGGGAGGAGGGGGGGAGGGGGAGAGGGGGGGGGGGGTGGTGTCAAAAAGAACAGGGAGTGAGGAGGGGCGTCCAAAGCTGAGGGTGGGCTGTGGGGGCTAGGGATGGATAGCAATATTCTCTTTCCCACCCCACCCCCCCCACCCCCTGCTCTTCTGCCGTCTCTCTACACTGAGCGGCGGATCCAGGCTCCAGCGAAAGCTGTGTGGTTGCGGGAAAAGCTGCAGGAGCCACGAAATGTCGCCTTTCAATCAGAAGACGCAGTTCAGAGTTCAATCTGTCTCGTCCGCAAAGCACGCAAAACCCCCCCCCCCCCCCCCCCCCCCGGGAGAAAGAAGGCAGAGTCAACTTCAAGCCCGAGGTCCACTTCGGTCTTCTTTTATCTCCACTGGTATCACAAACTGTCCCGGGCTGCTCATCTGTTTCCTGTCTGACACCAAGCACGTGCTCCCTGCCAACTCCCCCAGTCAAGTCATCAAGTCCAAGGCCACGTGCAAACTTCCACGCAGGAGAGCGGCGGTCTGTTGTGTGGTAGGTCCCCGGTTGCCTCTGCACTCCCCGTCCCGCCTCTGCCCCGACTGAGCTCACAGGACGGCGCACGGTGAAGTTTTATCATCGCCCGTTCTCCCTCCCGTTTCTTTGCCCCCCCCCCCCCGCATCCTCCCCCCTCTCCCCTCTCCCCGTCTCTGTCTCCCTCACACTGTTTTTCTCTGTTTCTCTCCCTTGCTACTATTGGCAACCTCACTGGGTTATTCAGCTCTGTTTTATCTCATAGATGAAACGTTCAAGCTGAAGAGGTTCTTTTGGCAGACGAGTTGCGTGTGTCTGTGATGTGTATCAACTTGTGTATCGGTCTAAGTGTGTTTGTCATTTTAGCTTAATATTAGGCTACTCTACCAAAGCCCTTTGTTTACATCCAAGCAAGAAATAGAAATGTGCTGTTTTGTGGCCTCAAGGAATTATCTTGTTTAATCTGCTGCTTGAAAGCCTGCCAAAGAACGTTGACTGTGCCATGTACAACAGTGCAACGTGCTTGGTTTATTCGGTTTTCATATTCAGAGAGTGGTCTCACTTTTCTGAAGGCTCCATTAGAAAAAGATTGGAAGTATGTACTTAGATTTCAAGTACTGTCATTTGCAGGTTTAACTAAATAACAATGCTCTTGTGAACAAACCTTTGATCTGGATATTCCTACAATCAGCTCATTGTCGGAAAGGAATTCAGGCCTCTCAAATTCTTACTATAAAAAATAACATGTTAGCAACCATATCTTAATAAATAAAACTTGCATGTGTTTGGACCGCTTTTGCATCTACTTGATCATTTTACATGTTAACACAGCGCCACCCAGCGGCCGCTTCCTGCAGTACAAACCCCAACCAGACCAACCAAGAAGAAGCTACTTTAAGATATATCATTTCTAGCATATAGATTTTACCTTGAAAGCGCTACACGGAAGTCGTCTTAGTGTGACAGAAAAATACATTCGTAGCAGCATTAGCATCTACTCAGTGACCCATTGCATTGACATCCTGGGTGAACTCACTGGGACATCAGAGAGACCAATCAGAGCCCGAGCTTTAACAACGACTCCTCCCACGTCCATGAGTCGGCGTGTTTTGGGAGGCAACGTGTACAGGAACTGGAGTCTGACAGCTCGCCTGACGAAACCAGTTCGAGTAGGAAGTCAAGCTAACGTTAGCCAGCAGGTAATGTTGCTCAATTACTTACACCGTCGTTAGCCGCCTCTCAGTATCCCAAGTCTCCTGAACTTCCGCACTCTTGTCGTCTTAGTCCCTGTGCTCGATAGGTTGGTCGCATTGTCTCTTCTTCTAGCTTTTTTATTGCAGCTAGCGTTAACTGTTTTTAGTTGTATTGGTATTAGCTTATTTGTGTTAGCTTCTTAGCTAAGCCATATAACGTTAACTGCGTTGTACTGTTTAAAATCATTCGAATTGACGTGCCGAGCCTTAAATGCACGAGCGAACAGCAATTAATCTTAAGTGACTTTCATATGACTCCATAGTAATTGTTTATTATATTGTAATATTGCCTACTGGAAAACGTTAAAAGTGAACATTTCCGTGAAGGTTTGGCGTTACGGGTTCACAACTAAGAGTATAAGTTGTAGTGTCCGAATAACGAATCGTGAATGTCCGTTTTTGTTTATTGGTTGCCTTTCAGCAGCAATTATGGCTTCATGCATTCATTTAGCTGTTGCCTGCTTATATTTCTGTAATTAATTGAGTGATTTTACAATAAAAAATTCCTCTCCGTGAGTCCTCGGTGTGATTACGTAAACTGGACTTTCCAATTTGCGTAATGCATCAGCGGAAGTATGGCCCACCGTGTGCTCAATGAAGTCCATGTAAAAAAAGGATTTAATCTCAGACAACTTAAGTTAACGTTGGTTCTCAACAGCATTCTTTAGGCAACCATGGCCGTTTGGAGGAAACTGTGGTGCAGGAACGTCCTGTCAGTGTCCCTGCTCGTCTACATCCTGCTCCACACCATGGATGTGCATGCACGGCCAGCCAACATATCCGCCGCTAAAGACAAGTCTCCAGCCAGCAAGGACGACAACGAGATTCTACCCGCGGACCACCTGAACGGGATGAAGATGGAGTTGGATGGCCACCTCAATAAGGACTTCCACCAGGAGGTTTTCCTGGGTAAAGAGATCGAGGAGTTTGAGGAGGACTCTGAGCCAAGGAGGAACAGGAAGAAGCTGATTGAAATTTTCACCAAGTAAGACATGCGCCTCATCTTTTAAACCTCAGCCAGGGGCTGCAGCATCCTTTTTAAAAATGTTTTAGCTTGATCCTAGCTGCTGATCAGTGATCAGGTTCTTTAGGAGTCAACAGCTACAACTCAACTCTATTTAGAGATGGCAAACAGAAGTGCAAACCTTCAGAAAAACCCACATATTCTGTGATTACTATACATATCACTGAGAAGCTGAAGGTTTGTCACATCAACACAGTATTGCAAAACAAATAAAATGAGAAGGATAATTGAGTGTTGTGAAACCCCAATGTTTACTACACATCCTATTCCTTAAAATTGAAATTTAAAAATAAAAGCTTTCACTTAAGAATGCACCTGAGGCATCAAAATACCTGCAGTGAGAGTAAGAATGAAGAACAAGCCATGTAAATATTCTCTGCATTGTATAACTTTTCAAGGCAAGCTGCCATTTTGAATGACAGCAAAGGCCGCTCCATATTTTCATATTATCCTTCACTATGACATCATGCAGCCCCCTTCCCTCCTCCTTCTTGCTGCTTATTTAACCTAAAATGGTATGAACATGTCAGCGTTAAAAAAGTATTAGTGCTTTGCCAGTTTAAACAAAAGCACCTTGTTGGGCAGAAGCCAGACAAGTGATATGCGTCATTACAGATGATAGTACACACACGCTATAATTTAATGACTAGATAAGCATATATAATAAGCAATAAATCTTCACAGAGTGGATTTCAACAATGACAAGAGTGTTAGCGCCAAGGAGATGCAGCGCTGGATTATGGAGAAAACTTCGGAGCACTTTCAGGAGGCCCTGGTCGAGAACAAGAACAGTTTCCGTGCTGTTGACCCAGATGGCGACGGTGAGAGAGAGAGAGAGAGGGACCGACTCTTTCGATTCAAAGCATGCTGACATGTGTCGTAAACTAAGGAATATTTTCTGTTTAGTACAAACCCAAATTTTCAACTCGTGCTTTGTTCATAGGTCGTGTGACATGGGATGAATACAGAGTCAAATTTTTGGCCAGCAAAGGTTTCAATGAAAAGGAAGTGGCTGAGAAGATAAAGAATAACGAAGATCTGAAACTGGACGAGGAAAGTAAGTATATAAAGAGATATATATATATATATATATTATACAATGTTTTCAATGATATCTGTGAAAATGTGCTGCAAAAATCTCACTGTAATTGAGGAGAGTTGTCTCCTGGTTGCAGCTCAGGAGGTTCTGGAAAGCCTGAAGGACCGCTGGTTCCAGGCTCAAACCCCTCCAAGTGACGAGTTTCTGAATGAACAAGAGTTCCTCTCCTTCCTTCATCCCGAGCACAGCAGGGGCATGCTCAAATACATGGTCAAGGAGATTGTGCGCGACTTAGGTACTTTTCCTTACATAATGCCTGAATCATGTGGATCAATGGGGAACTTTTTTTACCCACTTTTCGGCAGTGGAAACAAACATAAAACAACCCTTAAATATTTTTAAGACGCTATGGGGAACTAGTTAGCAAACTGCAGCTTATTTATGCATCCAGACACATAGCAAAACAAACATTAGCACCAAGGGTCCAAAATTGACTAATTTCTTCGGGGGAAAAAGTCTGTTATGCTGTAAATTTGTCCCTCTGCTCTCAATCTGCATGTAGCTGTAGTAACTCTGGGTTACTCTGTAAAGATCACTCGCATACAAGCTGGTAAAGTTTGTTAAACTTGTTCTTGAACAGGTTTCCATTTCTTAGTCACTTCTTTGCGGAAACCAGCTTTGCACAGACCGTTTGCTACTTGTGCGTTTTGCAGTCAGGAACATGAAAGTTTTACAGAACCATTCATCTGCAGAACACAGTCATTTATTTTGATTAATCTGGAAAACCCTGAACAAATGAAAAAAATGGCAATTAGCATTTTCTGTAGGTGGGGTCTTTGAATTGCTTGTTTGTATATGAACAGCATTTCTAATCCCAGAGTTAAATGTACTCTCTAATTGCTCCCACTCTGCTATGAGTCTTGGACAAAAGCCCATGATTGATACATTAAAACATTAAATCTGTTATCATTGGTAAATATGTCATCTGTTCATGTAATAAATGTAACGGTGGATGCATTTTCTGCGACGCCAATTCATTTAGCAGATAAACGTTCCTTGTGGCTGTGCTTGTAGACCAGGATCGCAATGAGAAGTTGACGCTGTCAGAGTTCATCTCTCTACCTGTGGGCACCGTGGAGAACCAGCAGGCCCAGGACATCGACGATGACTGGGTCCGAGAGAGGAAGAAGGAGTTTGAGGACGTCATTGACTCAAACCAGGATGGCATTGTGACCATGGAGGAGCTGGAGGTGAGCTTATTTGTTGTTTTCAAAGGTTTCAGTAAGTTGCCGAACAAGGACTCAAAACCCCATGATGGCATTTTGAATTGTGTCAACCATTTCATAAATGCAAATATATATCTTTTTAAATAAGATTCACTTTTAATTTGATCACCGCTGACTTTCTTTTGTTGTCCTTTTTCCTCCGTGCTTGTGCAGGAGTACATGGACCCGATGAACGAGCACAACGCCCTGAACGAGGCCAAGCAGATGATCGCCGTCGCCGATGAAAACCAGAACCATAATTTGGAGCTGGACGAGATTCTGAAGTACAGCGAATACTTCACGGGCAGCAAGCTCATGGATTACGCCAGAAATGTCCACGAGGAGTTCTGAGGACACACTTTCCCTCTCGGTCCGCTCAGCGAACCAGGGCGACACCCTACATCTGCTTCAGAGACAAGGTCGCCATGGGGGGGAGGGACAAAGGGGGGGAGGGGGGTGCTCAGGCAAACCAATGATGGGAGGTTTTAGTGTGCAATTCTCTGATTTTAAAAGCCTTTAAACGGCCTCCGCTGACTCCAATAATAGATCCTTCCTTCAGCCCTGGACTTCATGCCAGCCGTCCATTGGCTCTTTTTTTAGATGTCGTGCTGTTTGACTCCAAAATTAATTTATCTCACATTGTGTAACGTGTGTATATGAGGAATTTAAACCCTGACTAGATATTGTTGTTCCCGTCACAGCGGGACAGAGACTGGATCTGTCTTTCTAGCCGACGTTTCTGTCTACAGCTTAATTATTCTTTGTTCACAGCAATGCCTCTGGCAGGAGAAAAAAGCTGCTGAAAGGACCCTTATGTTATATTATGGTGACGCACACCCAAATTTGCCTAAACTCAAAAAGGGGATTTCTTCATTCTGGGGGCACGATCCATTAGTTCCCAGTATAGATTGTATCCGTCCTACTTACAGAACGGTGAGAAAAAAAGAAAAGCATAACTCTGTAAAACTGCCTCACTGACTGGCTGCACAAATCATCATTATTGATTTGATGCCAGTGTGTGAGAACAATGTACCTTTCTTCCTTTTATATATTATTTTGACTTACTGAAGGAAAAGCACAGGTGTCACATGACCCGTGTCAGGTCAAAATGTATGGAAAGGCCTTTTGTTTTGATCTCGGCTTAAGGCGATCCAATTGTACTTAACAAGGATGCAGATGCAGAGGAAGTTATTTATTTTACTAGTATAATTTGGATGAGCTGCATCTTTGAACGTCTTTGTTTTTTGCTTAATTGCTGTAAGAGGGTGGTCTGTGTGTGAAAGCTCACTCTTGTTAACGTTTACGTGTAAGCTACATTTGGAACACCTTTGGTTCATCCTTACATTTTCATTTGTTTGCAAATGCATGGTCAAACAATGTCGTTGCAATTCCCTAATTTGTGAACTGTTTGAATCCTGCTACGGTGTTGGATTGACAAAGCTTTATAAAATATATTGCAAATGTACTGGTAATAAATATTTCTTATAAATTAAATAGCACCTGGGTTTCTTCAAGTGTATTTGTTATTTTTCAGGGGTGCAAATAACAATTACATCCAATACAGTCAACAGTCAACAAAATGTAAGGAACTTGGGAAAATCAATCCAAAATGTTGTGATGAGAGGATTTTATTACACCTTAAGGTTCATTGTGTGGAATCACAGCAGGATTGTAGGAAAAAAAACACCATTTCACATAAACAATGATTTGTATAGAAGCAGGTACACATTGAACATTGATTTATATTTATAAACCTCTTTCTTTTGTCACATTTGATTATCCAAAACGAATGAATTGTTGCGACACCCGGCCATGTGTTTATGTGCACGCTTCTACTTCACAGACATCACTTAACGAGACAAGAGCTTCTACATTTTCCCAACATCATTTGTGTCTTTGTCGTAGACACACGCAAACTTTAAGAAGAACCCCCTCCAAATCCCACCTTACTCTGCGCTGGAATGTATTTCATCAATTCACATATAAATATTATAGGTCAATGGCCAGCACTAAAACAGAAACGACATGGAACAGTGACACATTATTAAAATACAGCATTGCTTACTTCCTCTTTTTTTCTTCTTCTTTTTTAAAGAAAACCAATAAAATACACACACGTTCAAAAAAATCTCATTAAAGTTAAAAATAGAAATTGACCTAAGTAAAGAGATTGTGTGTAATGTAAATGTAACTTACACAATTAGTTCATCATAATTATGACATAACAATATCAGACAAGTTCCAGTTTTTCCTCAAAAACATTTTATCCAATAAAATAAAATAATAACTTTGCAGTCTGTAGCAGCTTTATGTTTGAAAAAGATTTTTTTTTGGAGATTTCTACTTGTGTTGTGGTCAAAAACGCTTCAATTAAAGCTGAAAGTCAGCGCTTTAAAACCTCGTTCTCATTTTAAAATGTCCTGTGCTCCTACACCCACAGACTGCTCTTTGTTGCTCTTAACCGGCTGTATGCGACACAAATAAACAGCAAAGTTGGAATGGGTATGCTTTTTTTTAAGCAACAATATTTTAAAATATAAATACTGATAACCTAATGCCAAATCTCAGAAAGTTGTTGAAAAAAAAAAAACAGTTCAAAGTGGCATCACAGCGGCTCGTGGTGAGCTTGTGCTCGTCTCGAGTCTCGGTCTTCGTTTGGTTGACCTGCAGCGCGTCAGTCTCTACAGGTACGGGTACGGGTTAACTTTGCGCTGGTACGCGGCGGCGTGGTGGAACGGCTGCCCTCCCGGCTGCGGCTGCGGCTGCGGCTGGTTGCCGTACTGTCCCGGAGCCGAGCCTCCCAGAGCCAGGCTGCCGCTCTTCTGGAGCAGCGCCAGGGAGGGGTACGCTCCGCTCGCCCTCCCGTGGCCGGAGGAGCCCCCTTGCATCTGGTCCACGGCTTGGGACACGGACGCCAGGGCGGCAGACGCCGGGTAGGCGTACAGGTTCGGGGTCGGGCCGAAGACGGCGTTCTCCCGGAGCCGGTAGGACGGGGCGGCGGGGGGGTAGGTGGGCTGCCGCCGAAGGGAACCACCGCTTCCTGTTTGATCGAGGGATGACGACATCACGGGCTGCTGCACCTGAAATGACGGAGGGGGGTGGGGGGTCAGAGAGGGGGGTCGCAGACGGCCACACGTAGAGCGGCCTCAGGAGGACACCGGTCCAGGATCACGTGGATCCTGCCAACATCTGGACCGCTGAGTTGCGGGAGTGAAATTTGTGGGTTGACCGTGTGTGTGTGTGTGTGTGTGTGTGTGTGAGTGAGTTGTTACCTGACTCAGGTTGAGCGGCTGGGACCTGCTGGACGCGGCCCGTGGATGGCGATCAGAGTTGGGATCTCCTGCCCGACCGGACGGCTGAGTCAAGCCTTTCTTGGCTTTTCCGGAGCCACTCGTACTTTGATCTGCGAGTGCAAAACCACAGAATATTGTGTGAATATTGTGTGTCAAACTTTACGGGGGGGGGGTTTTCTTTTGATTGATTGATTGATTGATTTGTCAATGCATCTGTCAGTATTGTTGTCAGTTATCCAAAAGCAAATGAATGCAATGAACAAAGACCAGGGGGCTGTCTGCCCCGGAGGACCTGGCCCTGCGGGGGCTTTGTGGATTGTGCTCTCCGCCGGCTGGTTCTTCACTGACGGCGTGATCACGGCCAAAGACTTGGCGGGCTGCGAGGTCGTCTTGGCGCTCGGCGGGCTGCTGTTGGAGGAGTCCGAGTCGTGCACGGTCACGCAGCTGATCACGTTGGCCCGCTGGCTCGTCCCGGAGCTACAGGAGAGAACAAGAGAGGCAGTAAAATAAAAGACTTTCACGTCTCTGTGAAAGCTCTAATGCCGCAAAAAAACAAAAAAAAACAAAGGGAAAGCGCTCACTGGGCGGCGGGGAACTTCCTGTCATCGTCGTCTTCTGAGTCGCTGTGGATGGTGATGATGCTGACAGCAGGGCTGGGCGTGTCCGAGATGACGATGGGCTGAGACTGGTCGCCAGCCAGAGCCGAAGTGTTGAGGACCACAGTGGTGGCCGAAGACACAGGCCTGCAGGGGGAATGCGATCGCTCCGTCACTCTGCCATTGCAAAATGCTAAATCTATTAGAACATTGTAGGACTTTCACTTTCTTCACAGCTTGCACTGGCTTGAAATCATTTTTAATTTAATATTAAACAATCATAGTCTTATCAAATTAAGTAGATATCGCTGAAGCACATTAAAGGAGGACTGTGGGACGTTCATTTGGCAGATTTTTTTGGCCTTTTTTTGTACACACACACACACACACACACACACACACACACACACACACACATTCAATTTAGGGGTTCAAGCAGCTTGAAAATCTATTTCTCTTTCACATTTGTGTTCAACTTTTCAAATTCCAGCTTCTTAAATAAAATCATTGGCAGCTCATACTATGACATGGAACAGCTTTGGGTTTTGGACCACTGAATAAAGGATTTGAGGGCACCACCTTAATCTTTCAAGCCTGCGGTTTTGCAGATCTTTTCTTTTTTAGTCAAAGCAAAGAACAGACCCAACAACGTGTAAGTCCGTCCCGGATTCCATTCCAACATCTCTATGCTGTCTGTGGCTGCAACAGTGTGGCTCACACGTGTTTTTGTTAGTAGATCAACTCTTTGATCAAGTGGTAAGGAGAAGCCAGGCATCAAACCACTAACAGCACAATTTAGAGAAGGACCCCAAAATAATGTACAAGATTCCGATTGGATACCCGGCTTTGCCGTCTGCGTGCCGGGCCTTTGACCTCTTTCCCTGTTGGGACCTCGAGTGAGCGGCCCCCTGGGAGACGGCGGGACGGCCCACACTGGCGTCCTGCTGGCTGAGGCTCTCGTATTGGTTTCCATGACGACCCCTGTGGAGAAAGGACGGATGGGCTTAACTTGAATTCGAAAACGTTCCGTTTCATCGCCGTATCGCCCCCCCCCCGAGACGCGAAGCTCCGCTTTGAGTCCCCGCCGGACCGAACCCACCTCCAGCCGGAGGCTGGTTGACCGTCGGGCATCTGGGCTCCCATGGGGGACTCGGGCACCGCCGCCTGCCCGGGGTTGTGGAGGGCCATGCTTGGCACCTGCTGCCACGCGGAAGGGATGAGGATCTGCTGTGTGCCTGCGGGCCAGCCCTGCTGTATGCACACAAAAACATCAAGTATTTTGTTCTTAAAAAATTTTAAAAAATTAAAAACTTTAACTTTAGCAGTTACACATTGACATGGGAAAGAAGTGCTGCATCTCTGTTCCACAGCGAGACGTCACCAGCATCTCAATCTTGTTTCCAGACTCACCTCCAGAGGCATCTTAATTAGTTATGGACCAAGATTAAAGAACAAAATCTGGCTAAATTTCTTAGCACTGTGATCCTGGACTGTAACAAACAGAGGAAATTAAATGTTTTTACTAAAATAAATGTTTTGAGAAGATTCTAAAGCTTTAAAACACAGCAGTGTGCATTGCGTTTTTTCTGTGTGTCTTCTTCAAATTTACCAGTAGGAGGCACAAGAGTTCTATATTAGGTATATTGGGGGAAAATACATTCAACTTAAAATATCTAAAATAAGTCAGTGATCACTTTTGGTATTTACAAAATCCACCGTAAATTGTGAGTACTACGCAAAGCAGTTAAACGTCATGTTTCTCTTGCCCTGGTGCAATAATTAATGCTCAGTTACATTCCACCTGACATGTTCAATACTGGAATCAGACTCCACCAAACCCCAGCGGAGCCCGCGCGTAGCGGCCGTGAAGCGGTTCCTACCTGTGACAGCATGCCGGGCTGGATGTGCAGAGACTGGGACGACTGGTTCTGAGGAACCAAGGGTACAGAGTTGTCCATCCTCACTGGATAACCAGAAGGCTTATTGGACGGCTGAAGACCTGTGAACACAACACAACAACAACAAAAAAAACTTTCCTTTAGCGTCTGGTTGGTCAAATTATTCGCCAATAAGATTTTTTTCTTCATTGAAGCACAAAGACACCATCATGTTGCCTTCTCACCCTGGATGGAGGGAGGACAAACGATGAGTGTCTGCTGGAAGGGCTCGGCCTGCGTGCAGAGCTGCGTGGGTCGGCTCTGCAGCGGTACGCCCTGCTGGGTTATGCCGGGGATGTTGATGGTGGCCTGCTGGTAGAGGCCGGGCGGGTAGTTCAGCAGCGGGACGTTGCTGCTGAGGGAAAGAGACTGGCCCCCCGCTGAGGCCATCTGCGGTCAAACGTATCACACATCGCAGAAGACATCGCCGTCAGTGCCGAAAAAAGAAGAGAATTTAAACAGAAGGAAACCCAGAGGCCTCAACGCAATGATCTTCTCTCTGAAGGTCTCCTTGATGGAGCAGAATTACATTGAGACAGTTTCCAGTAAAAATATCCTTACAGTATCTTTGAATACAAAAATAAATCTTTACAAATATGTTGCATCTGTACAAGTGTACAACAGGAATGAAAAGTTGAGATGGGCAGAGGGGATTTAAGTTTAATGTCATTGCCCTTACAATATTGTTTTAAACCAGTGCACTCAACCAGACAAATCAATTAGAATGAAAAGACCCTCAAACAGAACCGTTACCGGTCAAGATTGATTTGAATGGATCTTTTACATTAAGTGATCACAAGAAAGAAAGAAATCAGATTCTATAGAAATGCGTACAGTCACACAGTAGATTAGTGAGGCCATCGCCTCACTAAAACGAGGGACAAGTGGATCCACCGGAGTGACTGGGTGAGGACCGCGGTGAGCCGCAGGCAGACGGGCGCCATTCTCACCTGATTGTGCTGGTTGAGTTGGCTGCTGAAGGTGACCGTGAGGTTGGTGCCTGCACTCGGGGGGTTGCTGCTGGCAAAAGGATTTTTGCCATTCTCAAAGGCGCTGCATCTGCGCTTGCATATGTCCATATTCTGGAAGCAGGACTTCACACTGTAAAATGTGTGAAGAAATCGTAAAAAAAAAAAAAAGAAGGAACACAAAGATGGAATCCCGAGAACCAACCGGAAGCCGCCGCAATTGCACTCCTCCCCGGTGCAGAACTTACTGGGAGCTGTGAGGGAAGTGAAGCAGGTGTGTCATGGTAACGAAGGGGTGGTTCAGCGTCTTCATGGGCGTGATCCGTTTGTCCGCGTCCAGCGTCAACATCTTCTTCAGCAGGTCTATGAACTCCCGCCGATCGGCCTTCTCTGCCAAGACGTCGGTCCCCTCCAGGTTTGTCATGTTCACCTGCAGAACGACAGGAGGTTCCGGCCTTGTCAAACCGGGTCCCGTCCCACCCAGTGACACCACATTCAAATTCACGTGACAGAAAAAGTGGCCCGGCTTGTGCGAGGTAAAACGGCTCCGTCCTCACCTGCATCATATCATCTAGACAGTTGAAGATGTATTTCCTTGCCTCCTTTGACTTGATGCCCATCTCGGCTTCGTGCTCCGCAGGTGTCTGCAGAAACATAAAAAGCCTCAGTTCACTACGGCTGCATATTAGGGTCGCTGTAGATTAGAATTTAAGTCTGGCCTAAAATTTTCACGAAAGCACTACAGCTAATGTCCTTAAAAGTCATTTAAATTGTCCCAAAGTCAGTTATAGACTGTCAGAAAGTCTAAATGTTATCTTTTTACCTTGTTATTGTCATTGTCAACAGACAATCCAAACAAAAGGTTGATTTTCACTTTGATTAAAAAAAAGCATTAGCAATTTGTATCATTTAAAATGAATAGTTAGTTAAAAGTTAAGTTGTAAATAGAAACACTCAAAAAAAAGAAAGAGAAAAAGATATTCTCTGAGACTTGTTGGCAAAGGAACTACATTGCTTCCTTTTGCAGGGGTCACTGACCTCATCACTGCGCTAACACACATGGCCCTAACACGGCCTTTAGTGCAACATAGGCCAGACGAGGCAAACAGAAACGTGCGTCTCAGTGGAGTCCCGTACTTTGAGTCTCCACAGCGGGTAGCTGGAGTCGGGGCCTCTGTTGAAGAAGCGGCTGGTCTTGGTTCCGGCGCTCAGCAGGTACTCTGCAGGAAGGCCCTGGGTCTGGGAAATGTAACGGATCTGAGAGGGAGAATTAAAAAAAAAAAATTAAAAAAAGAAAAGAAAATAGAAACCATTCAGTGGAGAGCTTGACCAGCGCAACCGGGCGTTGTTGTCGTCACCTGAGGGCACTGCCGCTCACCTGATCGTACTCTGAGGCGCCGGGATAAAGGGGCCATCCCAGGAACAGCTCGGCGATGACGCACCCCAGCGACCACATGTCGATCGCCTCGCAGAAAGGGAGTCCCAGAATGATCTCCGGGGCTCTGCCGTGACGCACGAACGACAGGATCATCGCACGTTACTCGAGAGCCCCTGACACGCGGCGCCCCGGGGGGGCGGACGTACTCACCTGTAGTATCGAGACTGCAGGTAGGTGGAGCAAACCGCTTTGGACACGTGGCTGGCGGAGCCGAAGTCGATGACCTTCACCCTGTACGGCTGCCTCGAAGGGTCGACCAACATGATGTTTTCAGGCTTCAGGTCGGCGTGGATCAAACCCAGGCTCTTCAGCTTCATCAGGGCCGTGGCGACCTGTTGCAGGATCGGCCGTATGCACTTGAGCAGCAGCGGGCTGAACTTGCTGTGCTTCAGGAAGTCGTAAAGGTTCTGCTCCAGCATCTCAAACACGAGGCACGTGTGGTTCTTGTGCTGGAAACACTCGTACGAGCGGACAAAGTTGAACTCATCTGCGTTCTCTGTGCTCAGCCTGCTGAGGATACTCACCTGCAGGGAGGAAGACGAGGAGGATGTTGTTGGTTCATAACATATATGTTTTAACCCTTTGGACCCTAAGCTTGTATAATATGCAACAAAAAGATCCAGGAGGAACAAAAACTATATTGAAAGTTTTTAAAACTCATATTAAGAATAATCATTTTCCTGGTAAAATATCAAATGATGTGTTTAGGACAAGTTCCCATAATGCTTTGAGCGATGTCTCATTTTGTCTTTCAAGAAAGGACTTCTCAAATTGAGCAAAAAACAAGTAATTAAACCCAAAATCATTGGACATGATATCATATTGTTGATAACAACTTAACTTAATCATGCAACTGTGTCGGTAAATGGAAATCTTTTCCATTCCAACCATCCTAAGATGCCATGGAATTAGTGAGTTAGCTGAGGCCCGTTTCTCTTTATTGGTTTACATTTTGGACACTGTCCCCATAAAGAGTCATGTTGTGCTAGCTGTTTTAAGGGCAGTTTGACCTCCCTGTTTTTGTCAACAAAGGGTAAAAAAAAAAAAAGAACACTCACTTCTATTTGGCCTTGCCGAGCATAAGAGGGATGGTTCTTCAAGATCTTTATCGCCACGATCTCGTTCGTTCCCCGCTTCCAGCACTTTGCCACCTGGCCGAAGGTGCCGCGTCCCAGGAACTCGAGCACCTCGTAGCTGTTGGACATTGAGCACAGGATCTCGTGCTGGACCAGCTGGTAGTCCCCCTCGCTGTGGGAGTTGCTGCTCTTGGCGGTGGAGGTGGAATGCGCTATGGACTGAGCCGCGGTGGCGGCCCCTCCGCCCGCGGCGCGGTTGGAGACCACAGGGGCCGAGAGCTCCTCCAGGATCTGGACGCTGTCGCTGCTGTCCACCTCCTCGCTCTTCCGCTTCAGGCTGTGCTGCCTGTGGTAGGGGTCGCACGGCTGGGAGGAGGACTCGGCATCCTTGGCCCGACGGCTGGAGGAGGAAGATGAGGAGGAGGAGGAAGAGGAAGAGGAGGAGGAGGAAGAGGGAGGTCCGCGGACGCTGCCTGTGCTGTCTGCCGCCCGCACCACCGTCTGCTCCCTGGAGCCGGCCGTCGGCGGGTGCACCTGGGTGGGGTTGTACACCGGGTTGAAGTTGGAGCCGGAGGTGGAGGGCGCGGCTCCCTGGGTGGGGCTGTGCTGGTAGTAAGCATCGTCTCCCAGCTGTACGGACACGTCCCAGGACGCGCTCTCGACTTTGAGCCTCTTGGAGCGAGAGTAGGCACTGGAGGACACGGAGGGAGAGGAGAACACCTCCGGCTGCGACGCCATGTCTTCAGATTAAAAGATCAGCAGAGAGCCATCAACAGGACACCTAGGAAATAAAATGAAAACAGGAGGAGTTTGTCATCTATTGATGATGATGATGGAATGAAGCTAATGAAGTACATTAATCTGTACGTTAACTATTACCAATTCATCTTCAATCACATTTCAACCCATCTTTCAATAACCAATTTTGACAAATGCTCGCTGACTAAGATTTCACGCACCCCTGGAAACCCCTGGAGTTCAAGTTGGTTGGAGTCTTTGTTATTGGTTCCTATGATAATAGATTAACTCAAAAGCAGCCTCTCACGTATTATTAATCTGTACACGGTATAAACCAGACTGAGAATTGCAGAAAGGGACATGTCTGCGCAACAGTTCAGTAAGAATATAATAATAATAATATAAAAAACCGAAAGCTTGCCATCAAAATGTGTGGGGACAGAAATAGGCAAGTAGTGATGGGCTGCCGTGTCTCTTTATTTAGTTGACTGGTTATCACCACGATAAGACGTTAGAACTGTTGTAGAGTGCATTCACTGAATAGAACTGTGCACCAACCCTGCACAACACAGCTGATGCTCTCGCACCCATTAACAAGCCAAGAACCAACGCTGCAATTAAAGAAAACATTTTTAAAAGTTCTACATATTCTCGGGTGACAATACCTGCATTTTGATGACCGAAAACAGCCGACGCCGATCGGACATCTAAGGCCGCATCGTCATCTCCTCCCCGGGCCCCGTGCGACGCTGCAGCTGATCAGCTGGAGCTGGCAGCAGGACGGAGGAAGGCTAAGCTAACCGCTAAGCTAACGAGCTAGCAACACCCGAGTCACTTCCGACCCGAGGCCGCGGTCACATCGCGTGACAAGCGAGCAAGAACGTGCGCGGTGTCACTTTTGGCGGACGGGCGTCATGACGGGCCCTTCTGTTCCTGCGGGGCTCCGTCGTCATCGCGGCGCGAGCGCTCGCGTTACTTTCCACCGAGAAGACGTAACGGCGGCGAGACGACTGGACGTCACCGGAGGCGGCGGCACGGCCGAAGATCGGTTATTGGTCGACAGATGTTTCACTTCTAACTTTAACCGTTTTTATTTTATTTTATTTCGGCATTGGTGGAGTCAGTGGTTGTGATATTTAGGCGTATTATACTCACACTCCTAAACTCACCATAGTGTTTTTGTATTATTGAAATCAATGTCCAAAACAAACTATTCATCCGGAGGAAAATTGTTGGGCAGCTTTTACAAAATAAGGAAAATAGTGAAAATAGTTAAGTGCAAGTTAAAAATTATGAAAAATATTGTGAAAATCCAAAACACAAAAATGCAAAATCAATTAGCCGTTAGGGATTATTATTGGTGGGTTGTATGGATATGTATGGGAGCTAACACATTGCTTTGTATGTAACCCACATTATCAACTCACAATTGTAGATACATGTATTATGGTCAATTAGATATTTTCAGTGATTCTGTTAATGCAAGTTTGGTTTTTTTTTTGTACTAACTGATCTCATCTATAAACACTGGTGGGCGCTGTTGATTTAGCTACATGGAGATGTGATATACGTACTAACTAGATACAGTATGTGGCAAACTTAACAAAGAACTCTTACTGCATATGTAACCACAGACACATGTTTATTTTTTCATTCCTGTTCGTTCAGATATATTAGCATTCATTTGCTTCTACAGCCTGTACACAGTAACATAAGCGCTGCACTTTGTGGTACTGCAAAGTATACTTTTAAAGAAAACATTATGAAGACTACACCAGCATAGCCTATGCAAAAAAAAGGAAAAGAAATGCATGGTGAGAAAGATCCCTCTGATTTCAAGATTGTTGACGATGATGACTATGGACGATATGACACACCATGCAACGTAGCTGAATTCAAGTTTAGGTATGAACTATAATGGGGAAAAACGCATGCATTACACACACACACACACACGCATTGCACACAGAAAAATAACTTCAATGAATCAGACATGTTATCAGATAACTAAACTGATGCAGCAAACAAATGACTTATATACCAAAAACAAACAAAGAAAAATAAGCAGCATAAGTGCTTGGCATTTTATCCAAAAGGTTTGATTTAACACTGTATAAACGCAATACAAACTTCATTAAAAAAAACATTTAAGAGGATAAGACCAGCATATCCTCATTTCAAAATAAAAGATCTAAAACAGCACAAGACTCTTGCAGATATAATGTAGGTAATTGCAAATTGAATGATAATGAACAACAGCATTGAAAATTGCAATAGATTCTTCACTTCAATGCAACTCAGATGTAGATTTCTAAAGGAATAACAGACAATTTACTATTTATGATATAGGAGAAAGTAAGGTTTAATTGTGATGTTAAACTGATGAGACTATAGATGGATTGTGGCTGTGGGACATTCTTGCCCCTCTCCAGGTGTTATTGAGAGACTACCTGAAAGAGTGTCGGAAATGTACACTCCTCCGTTTCAGCTTCTCCGGGTTGTGGGATGCCATGTGGGAAAATTCTCTAAAGATGTCGAGGTATGTGGCGTCTCCTGATAAAGAAAAAAAAAGGTACAAAGAATTGAGCTCTTTGAACAGTCGAAACATCTTTTATATAAAAATGTACGAATACAAGCAATGAGGGAAACAGGAGCTAAAAGGAAGGGCTAAAAAGGGCCAAGGCACCATGAAGCTTGCCTCTTTCAACCGTCCAAATGCTGAGCCTTAACTTTTCTTGTGACCATGGTAACCACTGAATCCACAGGCACAACAAAAGCAGTTGAACTCTTTTGTGTCCCATGAGAGCTTCCAGGCTTGGCTAATTAAAAACGGAGGAATGAACATTCCTGGCTTTCCCTGTTTGTGTGATGCGTGAGTGTGAGAAATAAGAGGAGAGATCACGTAGAAAAAGCCTTATAATAAATAGATCATTGGTTAACTTCCCATTTAGAGGTGAATAATAATTGTGTTACAGTAATGCCATTCAAATATACATAAAGCACCAAGAATTCATTTTAAACAATGGCCCGTTTGAGAATAAGGCATTTTACATTATGAAGGAACTATGCAGCTACTAAAGCTCATTAGAACTACTTCAGTTAGCTTGAGGATTCTGTACATGAGTACAATACTTTAAATGCATTACCGGTATGTGTTTTTTAATGAGTTGGCTAGATTTACTGTATTGTACATATTGAAATTTTTTAAGTTTTTGTAGTATTCTCATTTCATGCTACAAACTCTACTCAATTTTACAGAACTGTAGCTTTTAAGCCGATGCATATCTGACCGCAAAGAAACTCATTTCAGTGAATTTCAGGTTAATCGTCTTGAAATGTCTAAAAAAGGTGGAAAATGATGATTCATTGGGGTTATTAGAGTTAATGAAAACAATAAGAATAAATTGTGCTTACGACTACTGACAACAACGTCAGTGTGTTATTAACCACGTTTTACTTAAAACCCACATGTTAATCTCTCCCCAAGCATACAGACCTTTAATTGAATTCTTACTTCAGGAAAGAATGTTATGATGTCATGCTTTGAAAATCAGAAGTATTTGATTAGTGCGGCAACAGTGAATGAAATTAGAAGAGGCAAAATGCTTTAACAGAAAAGAAGAAAGAAGCAAAGGGAGGAGTTAGATTTTAGTCACATCTTTAATTTAATTTCATAAGACAGTGGGAGGAGTTACTGAACGAAAAATGGGAATCAAAAGCAAACGCATTAGTAGTTGTAATAGTAGAAGTCGGCGTTAATATGCACAGGTATATTCAGAGGCACAGTATTCAAAGACATGTTACAGTTAACAGTCAGAGACAGAGAAAATACAAGAAAGTTAAAAATTGCATGATAGGAAAGTGTTTAGAGTTTTAGTTTATCCACACAACAGTCAACAGACACTTTGTACTGTGCGACACGTAATCCTTCGATGGCTTGATGTAAAGAATTGTTCGGTAAGTGATGACATCATCTCGTAAAATCTGCTCCCTGTGTTTGCAGGCGACCACAATAAGTACTGCACACAATAAGAAAAGGCTGCATTTGAATCTGTCACTGGCAATCAAGAAGTTAGAACCTGTGTGAAAACTATCGGCGGGAAAGTTGGGATCATAAAACAGGGTTTTTGTGGTTGGTCTCTTTTTTGCTCGGCTTGCATTGGTTTAAATGGAATCCCAAATCTACGCTTGAGTTAAACTCTTTGAGGTCGCAGCTCATTAATTGAACCTCTACAAGCTCCTTCGTTAAAAGGTTGCAGACACTCCGCAGACTCAATGGTTTGAATACATCTTTTTTTTTTTAATTTACAGTGTGATCTTATTGTTCAACTAGAAAACCAATCCAACAAACTTTCCAAGAGTCAGTTAGCACAAGAGAGTCGTTTTTTCAGTCTTCCATGAAATTCTTTGTACTCCAGTTAAAAGAAACCCGAATTGTCGGGCCGCTTGGTTGATTTGTGTTTGTGTTTCAACCTTCTGGTGCGACTGGGCCTTTTTTTCATATTTCTCTCTAAAATTTTCAATATTGAAATTACTCCAAATTTACGTTATGTCCGTTTGGAGAATATTTTAGAGTAATTCTGGATAAATAGTAAGCGTCGTGCATTATTTGCCTGAAGCACACAGCATTTTCACTAACCCCAACGGTCCTTAGCATCTGTCAGGCAAGCAACATCTTTGGGGGAAAAAAATGGTCTAATTTGACCTCAGATAAGAATAATAATAATAGATCTTACATCATTTTTGTAGGGCATAAAAGGGACCATTAAATTTGTAGCAACCAGCCAATGGAAGCCGGTGGGAGGTGGGTGCTCGGTCTGTCATTTCTATCATTTCTGTCATGCCATGCACTGATGTTATGTTTTGTCAGTATAGAACATAGATATCAACAATTCATTCAACAATACTAAATGTAAAATATTCAGGTACACTGGGCACAGAAGTAACCAACAGAAACAGGACTGAAGAAGACCTGGCAAAAGCCCCCCATGCACTATGAACAAAAAACAAATCTATTATCGGCCTATTGTAGTGATACATTAGAATACCATAAATAAACAGTTTTCACAAACAAATACTATATATACAGAAATACAAGTTGGATTATTGTGATGAATCAAAAAGTGTCCTACTTCTAATGCAGTTTTTACTGCAGAAACGTTGGAGAATTGGCTCTCTTTCTTACTATGAGAATATAATACTGGCGCCATGTGTGAGAGTGCTCAGCAAATCAAATCTAACAAAAATAATCCAGCATAAAAAAATATAATCTGCATTGTTGTTAAACATAATACAAAAAATACAGATTATCTGTACTGAAATAATCATTGCACTATTGCTCTGGACGGTTCATCATGAACAAAAACAAAAGGCATTCAAACTTATTTAAAAAAAATCAAAAATAAGCGACATATGAGCAAAAACTAAATTTAAATCACCGTTGGTAAGAAAAAGTGCATATTTTTGCTTTTAATTGAACATAAAAGCTTTACTTGATCATTCTCTTGATCAAAACGGAGTAATGATGCTTCTTCTGGGATCATTTACTCTGTCACAGTTATCTTACAAGAGCGCCAAACGCCATTTCATCAACAACAGATCCTCAGGTTCCTAAAAAAATCTCCTATTTCCTCCACCGTGAAACAGGCACGTGGAATTGGGTGCACCACCCTGTACAAGATAGATTCACCCGACTCATCTGTGCCACGAATACCGCCAAAGAGGAACTGGTTTTCCGGAATTAATGATTCCCATTTTTTTTAGTCCCATTTCAAATTGTCCTTGATGCCATGTCTCCCTTAGGGTTTGAAGCGTGTTGGGGAAAACTCAATTGCGGCGATCCATTTTCTAATCTACATGGTTTTCTATCCTGTGTTGAGTAAATCATAGATGAAAAAAAAAAAGAGTCCCCACCTCCCCCGCCTGTTTCAACCTGCTTCGACTTGTTTTCCCACAAGTTCTTGAGTAATACCAGGAGAGAATACAGCTTAGACGGTACAATTTAAATCAGATATAGAAAATGGATCAGCTGCTTGTGGTTTTTTTTATCTTTCTCTCAGGGCATAGTTCACTCTAATCAATCTCTGCTTCTTTTCTGAGAATAGCAGTCGTTTTGGTATAACAGATGGCTCTGAATGCAACAATTACCCATGAGCCTCGGTCGCCGTTGCCATGGTGAAGAATCCAGCTGGAGACACCAAAGTGACCCGGACACTAAGCCTGTTTACGAAATGTGAAATCTGAATTAAAGCTCAGTGATTGGATGTTCCGTTCTGAAATGCTTTTTGGGACTCATATTAAACGTTGACGCAGGCCTGGATCTCCAGCTTTTAATGGAGTTTTTAATCTTCTCTACTGATGATTTAACCAGGAGAGTTTCATGCGGATCTAATCTGTAGAAAAGGTATTGTAGTTTAGGGATTTTACTTCCGGAACAGTGCCCCAAATAACTCTTAGTTATCACTGGGATAACCACTCAGGCTCAAAACAAACTAAAATGTAGAATTGTTGGGACAGATGAGCTGGTGTTTGGTTCAGAGGACCCTGTGCCCTCAAAAACCGCCACATAAAAAAAGTCGTTCCTGAATCCTCTGCTGATGACTTAATTGTGCTCTTTTGATTGCTTCCCAATGGTGCTGCTGGCAGATCTATGAAAGTGGCTACCCCTTCGCTGGCAGCGATGAATAAAACTAAGCTCATCATCCGTATGTGGAGTCTGACATCACTAAAGGAGGTGAACACTGAGTCGCTGTGCGATCCTGAGTGAAGAGCTGACGGCTTTGGTCTCAAGTCAGCAGACTGGGAAACTTTCTGATTGATCCGGTGGCGAGAAAGCGAGTGGAGGAAATAAGTATGAGGCCCCCCCCCCCGGCATTGTCTCAGTCATATGTCTAATGGCATCCCCCCGCACTGGTTTGACACCGTATTTTAAACTTCTAGCACTGTGCTATATTGAGACAGATAAACTCCTGAATGCATCTCTTGTACTGCTGCTCAGTGGGGCTGCTGGTTGGGTATTGACCTGGCTGTCCAAACGGTCCCTCCGACTCCCGCATCTCCTCATTCATCCTGGCCAGACGCAGCCTTTAGCAAAGAAGGAAAGGGTGTTAAAAAAGAAGGTCACGGGGAATGACTTTGAAATGCATGGACGGTATGTGTATAAGTGAACATACAGTGTGACTATATCAGCATTGGCTTGCTGTACAGCTATGCTCAAAGGATCCTGGCCGTCCTCGTCCCCGTCGTTCTGTGTGGCTCCTCGTTTTAGGAATAAACACACCTGCCTGAAAATGCCAGAGAAACATAAGGTTTATCACAGCAAAGCGCACATCTGATCAGATCGGCATTTTCTAAAAGTCAGGCTCACTGACAGAAGAACCGGCACATTTAACACATTTAAATCTAAAATAACTCGATAAGCTGTGACCAGCGAAAAGAAAACGGGTTTGTCGCTGAGTTAGTTTTAGTTACACATTTGATTTTAGTTGATATTATCATCATACTTAAGACTAGACTCGCCGTCATTGATCCCAAGTGAGCCACATAGCCAAGAGAAGTACAAAGTTCAGGTCTTATACTCACGTAAAGCAAGTGGGAGCAACAGTCAGCAGCTACTTTCAGTCTCGTGACTCACCCCGTGTGTCCCAGATTTGTGGCATGGTGCAGGGGCCCCCTCCCTCTGGCATCCCTTTGGTTGACGTCAGCAGCGTTCTGGAGCAGAAACTCGCAGGCGATCAACGAACCCTGAAAGGATAAACAAACACGTCACCGACAATAAGAGAAATGGATTTTTGCAGGAAAAGGGCATTCGGGTGTACGACGGATATTCTCACACTCCCAGCAGCAGTGTGAATATGTGAAACAATTTACCAATATGAATATATATATATATATAAGGTATAATATTTTGTTTATGTGAAGATGCGCACATTACAATTAACTCTCTCCAACCTCCGCATGAACTAAAGACAGCTGCCCAGATGCAGAAACAATGATTATCTGCCGGCTCCACTTTGTCAGATGTTAAAGTAATATTGGGAATTAAAAAAGTAAAAAGTAAAAGTTACGACTTCGAGCCCAGATAAAACTGCTGACACCACTATGACATCATCAGCAGACTTAACAAAGTTTAAACAACTGTTTCCCACACGTTGAAGTGTTGCTTCGATTGTGTCGTAAAATCCCGGAATGAGATGCACAAATCGGATGCTTCCCACGTGACTCATTTCTGGCACCGCCCGACCCAAACCTTGACTCACCCCCACCACGGCCTGTATGAGCGGCGTCTTCCCTTCTTCCTCGTCGTTGACCAAGTTCACATCTGCCCCGTGGGCGAGCGCCTCGGCCATGACGGGCAGGTTGCGGGCCTTGGAGGCCTTGCAGAGCAGCGCCCCGGGATGGAGGACCCTCGCGTCCTCGGGGTCCGACGTCTCCGGCTCGGCCTCCGGCTCGGCTTCACCGCTCGAGTCCTCCGACACCTCGCACTCTGATACGGAAAAGAGGAGGCGGGGAGAACGTCATCCGACGTCCCCCTCCGTGACGTGACCCGTGTGTGACCCCGTCCCTCCCGCTGGGCTTACCCTCCGTGACGCTGCCCACCACGGCGCCGAACACCAGGATGTCTGTGCTGCCGTCCGTGCTGCCTCCCAGCCCGCTGTCGCTGCTGAGGCCTGCCGGACCGGGAGATGCCAGAGCACGGACACATTAACAAACCGCCGCCTCCTCTCGGGACGTGGTTCAACAGTCAAATACTGCGTTGCTTACTTCGAGGCCCAGAGCCGGTGTCAAAGTAGGAGAAGAGAGAATCCAGCTCATCGGGACAAAACAGGGAGTCCCGTCGGAATTTAGCAGCGGCTGTGAGACAAACACGGGTCACGGGTCACGTGGGCAGAAGGCTCCGCCCCTCGCGGGCGGCGCGAGTCCGGACGGAGAGGCTTACCTGAGGAGAGGGCGGACGGGGAGGTGGTCCCGGGCTCCTGTCGGTACCTTCGGCGGGTTTTAGGTACCATGGTGGCGCTGTTGTGCCTCCGACACTTTTTCACGCTCCACCGCCGCTCCGACTTCCTCGCCCCGTTGATGAGGATCTCCGTGGAGCCCAGCTTCTTGAGGAACTTCTTCTCCACGTACTTTGCCTTAATCCAAGCCTCCTTCTCCTGCCTGCACGAGACCACAACAAGACCACAACATGTGAGACACTTGCAATGCTTAAAAAAAAAAAAAACCCTGATTGAATTGGATTCAGCCATATTGAATGAATTCCTACCTTGAACTGGAGGGTAATGGTTTCTTTAGACCTTGTTCTTGGTATGAACCTTCATAGATGTGATTAATGACACCGTTGCCAAGCTCACACATTAACTATGAAGCAGAGACAAAGAGACATGACATTTAATGCTCTCCTCAAAGTCACATTTTCTTTAGCTGGATTTTGTTGCTGAGCTGAGCGAACTGTAGCCCTACCTTTAATAACTCGGGTTCCCATGAGTCCAGTGTGAGTGAGCGAACCTTTGAACAGTGAACTCCGAGACTCCTGTCGCAACAACAAACAAAAAAATGTTCATGTTTTTTAGTCCAGCGATTGACGAGTGAAAGAGAAACCTGATGGCGGCCACAACAAACAAAACAGAAGTAGTTTATATTCTTTAAAGCAGGAGAGAAGAAGATTAACAAATGCATCAAACACTATGGCGTCGTATAATAGAGCTGCAGGTCTGAATAGCTGCAAGGATGTACGGTCATAAGAGGGGAATGAGAGGAGCAGCTTCTAATGTCATGCAAATCACAAAGTTCCACTGATGTAGCTTTCTGGTATCCAGGCAACAGTGAAAAAAAAAAAAAAAAAAAGACCAGACCCTCAGTCGATGTTTCTACCTCATTGTTCCCCTGCTTTGTAACAAAATTCACTGTGAGAGGATGAGCCCCGAAAGGTGGCGTGAGTATTCAACAAGCGAGGACACACACACAAGAATCGGGTTGGTGATTACACATCAGCAGTGGCAACTTCAGAATAAGCCCCCGGAGGGACCTTTCGTTCCCTCCAGGGGCTTGAAAACAAATGAGTGTGACGTATCCAAACATTAGTTCTGGTCCAGGATGTCCACCATGATCTGACGCTGAATTCAACTATTGAGAGGTTTGTGTATGTGTAGGTGTGTGTGTGTGTGTGTGTCCTGGCTTTGCAGCTTGTCGTTATCGTCTCACTACTATTCCCTCAGTGGAAACTCTCAATCAAAGCCTGTGCACTTTAATCCTTTCAGCAGTGTGTGTGTGTGTGTGTGTGTGTGTAGCAGAACGTGCATGGAGACTTTGGAAAGCCCAATGCAAGGCCAAAGTAGCAGTTGGCACCACTTCCTGCCTTCAGTGCCAGCAGCCACACAGTAACATGTTGTTGTTTTGAGGTCCCCCCCCCCCCCCCCCCCACACGCCATTCTTTGCTTTGTTTAACTGAACTGGAAATGGAAAAGTGGAAAAGCACAACTGCGGTAAGGTTCAAACAGTCTTTTTGACTCCACGTATTCTTTATTGGGTCCTGGAAGCTTTTCTTTAGAAATAGATTTAACTTCACTGGTCAAATGCATTAAAGGCTCCTGTAAAGCACCAGCAACTTAGTCAAGGAAGTTAAGACGAAATTGGAGATAATCTTAAAAGAAGACAGAATATATGTTTGCTGCTCAAGATACAACAAACTCACTTTGATTAAAAAACGATCATTTATTACCACAATGTCAGACCTAAAAGGACTCTAATTACAAATAGGATCATTAAATTACTATTATTTCAGGTGTAAAGCATCTAAAATGTTCATCTGCAGTTTTGACAGATACGTAAAAGATAAAAAAAAAACATTTTCCTAGACTGTACCTGTGGATGCCAGAGCACTCGATACACAGCAGGATGCCCAGGTTGATGGAGGCCCAGCGCGGGTCGGCCCGGCCACAGTCGCAGCAGTGTTCGTTCCCCGGCTGACACTGGATCCGCTGCAGGATGGTCTCCCCTCGCGCGCTGCGCTCCCGCGGCTCGCTGGCGGAATCGATGCTGCTGGTGGACGGAGAAGCCGTTCGGTCCAGGTGCTAAACACGAATGCATCGCATGTCATTCAGTAGGAGAACACAAATGGGTTCCGATCCCTTGACAGTCCTGCTCAATCAATACAACTGCAGATTCTGTGATGCAACTTTTTTATTAAACAATACATCATAGTTTCTGGTCTTTTTTGAAGCCAAAATGAGCTCGTAGTGACTCCATATAAACCGTCCGGACATTTTCTAATTTATATGAATCTTTTGACTCCTATATTTTTGTTGTAAAGGTTGTAAAAATGAAACACATCTGTGCATGCTCCAGGCTCTAAACCTGCGCCTTACCTCTGTGTAGTACGCGTCTGGGCTTTCTCTGTAGGCCGACGCAATGCTAGCTTGAACTGCCTGAATCCACGATTGTCGCAGCTTCTCCGACTCCGCCTGAAGCATGCAGCTCCTGCAGGACAAATCAAAGTCCTGTCACCAGTCAAAATATCCGCCATCTGCACAGATCTGCATAGTTTAGTGTGAAATGCTTTAAAACAATTTAAAGTATTCTTTTTGTCTGATCAAAATGTCAGCAGTTATTTAATCAAACCAAAATATTTGACCCGATGAAGGTGCTGAAAAGTTAAGGGATCAATGCAGATATTAGAACCCCCCCCCCCCTCTCTCTCTCTCTCTCTCTCTCTCTCTCTCTCTCTGAGGTACATCAATTTCTTGTCAATCCATCCAATAGTTTACTCTTACTTGGAGGGGGACAGAACCTCGAAGCAGAACCTCCTCTCGATGTCCTCACACGGTTTAACAGAGCACAGCCGCAGGTCTTCCACCACCACCGTCAGGGAATCCTGGGAAAACGCAAACAGCTCGTCTTTTCGCTGCTATCAATCCACAAACTTTAGCCCCTCCCTGATTTTACTTCCTGAGAAGTGAAAGCTTCACGTGTAAGTGACCGTTAGAAATGCCCCCCCCTCCCCCATAACTTCAGAAAACATTTGAGCTATCCTTCCATTAAAGTTGCACTCTTTTGAGCCCACTTCACCAAGGGGAGAGCTGACTTGCCTTGAGCTTCTTCTGATACACCAGCTGACTGTTCTGTATGGAGAACCAGCGTCTAGAGAGGGGGGGGGATAGATGAGTTAGCATAAACGCATCTCCTTCCAGTCTTTACATGATCAAAGGTCGCCTCAGATGGGTTTGTCTCTTGGCAACACAACATCAGGACCATGTGAGATTTTATGACATGGCTTCACAACTCAGCAACACGAACCTCCCGAAGCTGCCTGAGGAACAGCAAAAGGCTTACACTACACATTCTCACATATATATACATACATATTATATCACATCGCATTATAAGGTATCCTTTCCCATTTTTAATATATTTCATATAAAGGTTTTCACAGTCTGCTTGTCAACAAGATCTATATAGATATATTACATTACATGTCTTTTTTAAAACAGATAAACAAATCATGTACCAAATTTCTTTCCTTACTTCCTTTTTATTTATTTAATCAAAAAAGGCCATACCTTTTTATTTTTGTGAGTTGTTAATGCGATATAACGTTACTAAAGCTACTGTGTCGTCCCATCGATTGCCTGTGTGTACCAAAGTGATTCCATTGAGGTATATTAAACTCTATTTGTACCTGTTCCAGGTCTTGAAGGCATTGCTAGCCCTTTTGAACAAGTAGCCCTCCATCACCACACCGTTAGGAGAATCCACATTGAACTCCACCTTAGAGTCATCATAGGAAAAGTCCTGAAAGAGAAGAGAAAGGGAGACATCAGACCCTTAAATCCGCCGTGACTGTCAATGCGGCGTATTGTTGGCAGGATGCATTTAAAACCTTTTCATTTTCACTAAATCCCTTTTCCTGCACAGACGAAGCTGCATGCGTGCTTTTCCTGGAATGCCAGTAGAATTCAACGTGACGGAACAGTCCATTACCCAACCAAATCCTGCACTGTGCGATCGTGTGGAAATAGTCACGTGTGGGTCCATGTACGCATGGGAGCTGCACGTCACCGTGCGTGGCACACAGGAGTGATTTCTAACCCAACAGATGCCACAGTGACGCACAATATTACATAAACAGAGTGCGATTCATGTGACATACGCCTAAGACCTCTTCCTGACCTACAACATAATGTCGCACGTTGATGCAAGAAAGTAAAGGCAGGTTATTAGAGCGGTCATTCTTACATTGGAGGGTTTTAGGAATCACCAAAAACAGCTGTGTTTTGATGACTAGGAAAGACAGTAAGACACTACTGTATGTTTCCTGAGACTATATTAGCCTCATGTCTGATGTGCAATATGCAGTAGGGACAGAATAAGTTAACCAAAGTCACAATAGGCTGCACACAAACATTTCGATAACAATTAAAAAAACAATTAAATACAATCTATTATTGACTGAAATAACAATAAATCATATTCAGTTACAGATATATGAAGCAAATATTCAAATTCCACCTTTTCTTTGGCACCTACCCACAATGTGCTTAGATAACCCTTATTTTGAAATGTACACATGCGTCATTGAGCGTCACACCGGGGACCTCCAAACACTAAAAAACGTTTCACATTTTAATGAGAGCGACTGAGTGCTGAGGGAGAGTTGGTGGGTAGAAAGCAGATAGAGCAGCACAACAAGTACAGTTAGTCTATTACAAACGGGGCATGCCAACAAATCACCACAAAGATAGTAAGAGCTTAAAGCAAATTAGAGTAATAAACCTCAACATAAGGGAAATCAACCCACCAAACTGTGGTCCCACCAGCAGAAGATCTTCATTTTGAAGCGTTTAACGTGTTCCAACAACATTGAAAGGCTCAAAAAAGGCAAAAATACACGAGTAGAAAAAAAAAAATAGGCTCCTGACAACCAACTGTCTCAGCGTAGCGGCATGTCCGCCTTCACTCACGCACACCCAGCATGCACCAGAGCCACCTGCCTCCCCAGGAGGATTAGGGCAAATTACCATACAGCTGCCGATGCATCCGTGGCAGCGCGCTGAGGGAGACCAGTGGACTACGCCACGAGACACCTTTCCCTAAACACACCTCCCATCCGCTGGAGAGGGGGGGGGGGGGGGGGGGGAGTGTTAGTCCCCTGTTGACCCAGAGGAAATCAATCTGGCAGGCCGCCCAGATCGCCAAACTGGCACCGCTTCAGGGCTGGACTCGCCGTCTCCTCTGCGCTCACTAAGCGCAGCGCAGGAGGCTTTCTTACCTTCAGCCGTCAGGGGCCTCGCTTCTTAACAAACACGCAGTGCGACGGGGTTTGCGCTCTGCCATCTCTCGGGGCTCACAACGGAGAACGTCTATTTTTGATGATGCAACGTCACAAAGACGAAAAAAAAAAACAAACGAACATGGGTGAATTATTGAGCCGCTCCGGGACTTCCAGAGCGAGCAAACGGTTGTGCGAGTGTGGAGCGGCGGAGACCACGAAGCTTGCCCCCCGAAGCTTCATCCACCTGCTGCACAGCACGTAAGTCGACCTCGCAGGCCCGTCTCTGCAGACCGCCGCCTGGCAAATGGTGTTTGTTGTGTGCAGGGTGCTGCCCTGTGCAACGATAACAGCAAACTCTTTCTGCCGCCTTCCATCCATTAGGAGACGCGCTGGGTGCCTGTTCGCAGAACGTACCTTCGCAGCCACCTTTGACAAATCCTCAGCAGAAGTTGTAACATATTCACGAAAAGCTCCCGAAAATTCCATTTCAAGTTCTAGATATTAATCAGGAAGAAGCAACAAAGGGTCCAAAGCTTTCTGGAATTGATTCAACAACAAACAGCCCAAATGATGCTTCGCCTCCTCGGTTCCTTGAGCACGCCGGCAACCATGCCGCAGCCGGCTCGCTTCAGAGCTGGAGCCAAGGTGCTGATCTCATATAACATATTTTCCAACTACAGCATAGCTTGTGGGTAAAAAGGCTAAACATCCCCCCCGAAGTCAGATCACTGTTATGGAGGGGATAACTGACTGAATGGTCATATTCACATGGCTCCCAAGCATTAGATATGCGAATATAATCATTCCTAAGGGTATGAAAGAGCATCCCCCCTTGCACTTACTATTGTAAAAATGGTGTCTGCATACTTGTGCCCCGTAACAGATGAATTGGGTATTCTTGACTGGATAAGACTCGGCTGATTGGACACACTTGAAACCAATCAGCCCCATTGTATTCAATGTTTCATGTGTTATTCCCCAATGGAGCCATTTCACATCATGAGACAATTTATTTTACTTAACATTTCTGTTTTAAACGGATATGTTGTGACATCTAATACAATTAAAACCTAATGAAGCTTTGCAACCACGAACTGGAGACCCGGGGCAGAAGTCATGCTCACTCAATCTCTGCAAGATATTCGTGCAGAAACCTTAAGAGAATGTCTGGGATGAATATTTTAGAAGATTTTAGAGGATTTGTTTTCTAACTATTTAAGCCGATGTGGCTTTAAATCAACAAATAAAGGTGATAAGTAATACAAATATCTGTTGTTGCAACCCTAAATCTTTTTAAACTATTTTTGCATCTACTTAAATGTTGTACGTGAATGTATTTTTTCTACTGCCCCCTGTTATGGATGTTTACATCTGTGTTAAGATGTAGAATGTTGCTGTCTATCATAAAAATCCCCCGTACAACACAAAAATATGAAAATGTTGTCACTACAGTTTCCATCTGGAGTTCGAAGCAGTAAAAATAGGTCAGGTGACGCACACATGGGGCAGCATGCAGCGTTCCGCTGGTGATGTAAAGGTAGGAATATGGAATAGCAGGAGGACCCGGCTGCAATGAACAGAACTTCTCCATTAAATCCGAGGTTAAAAATGAATGTAGATGTTTTCTGCTGCAACGTGGGCCCGGTAACAGCTGGAGCACTTTAACTCCCTTCCTGCTCTCCTGGTTATTTGGCCTGTACTGAGTAAAGGCTGCCCCTTTGCCCTGTGTAAGTTTACATAAGGCTTATTGCATATGCCCGATGTGATAGGGGGGAGAAGCAAGAAAGAAGAAGGAAAATGTATATTTAAAAGGCCATAGAGAAGAATGAATGAAAGAAGGCCATGCTGCTCTATTAGCGACCTTGAATATAGAACAAAAAACGCAATGACAATGATAATTTTGTTCATGAATATATCTAAAATCTATATTGTTATTAATTTCAGGGCACTGAATTTGTCAATAGTACTCCGTTCAAGTAAAAATTGTATGAAAAAATAATTTAAAAGCTGCTCGGCACTGTAGCCATTGAGCAAAATAATAATAACTTCATTATTATTACTGTACTCTTTGTTTTTGTGGTATTTTTGTTATAACCTGTCAAGAGACTACAGATACAAATTAACGACAGATGTAATCTGGTGCAGTGGTGGTGGCATTTAGGTTTAAACGGTACATGGTCCCCTTTGAATACATTAAATAAATACAAATAAATAAAGTAGCAATACCACAGTGTAGAAATACTCTGTTACAAGTAAATCCCTTCATTCAAAATATTCCTTTGTAAAACTGAAGCATAAAAGTGTTCAAAGTGTAGCTTTAACTATTCATAAGCAGTAGTTTAATCTAAATCTCCTAAGTAACTAATGTTGTAAAATAAAAAAATAGAGAAGTGGAAATATAGAGCAGCACTCAAGTAAAAGTAGAACATCCTGAATATTGCTGAGTACAACATCAGTGAAATAGATGATGTAACGCGCGTTTCCTTCAAACAAAGACCTGGGTTTCTAATTGTTCTTTCATAAATGATTCAGGAGTTATTTCAGCTTTCCCTCAGGGCTTCTGCAGTCTGACTACTTGAAGAAGACTTCAAAGGGCTTTGTAAGCGTCCCGTGTTAACACAGTGGGCTCTGCTGCACCGCACCGAACCCCCTACTCGTGTAACCACACATTCAATTCACACAAGGAAACAAATGTAGGAGCACTCACCTGCATGAGGGTCTGAGAGGAGGGAGTGACATTGGAGAAAAGAAGAGAAGAAAAAATAAAAACTGTTAGAACCACCAGGCTAATTTATGTTGGGATAATACAATCATCTGCAAGCTTTAATGCACCTCTGATTATCCTCCTCACTGGTCTTTACCAGCAACCAAGCTGCCTACAAAAAAAAAAAAACATCTCCGCCACCGCAACACTCGGATTGTAATGTGACCTCCGCTCCCTGACCTCGTTTATTTTAGCTACTCCCGCGCACGTCCCTCGGTGATGGACTCTGCATGATGCTCAGTGTCTAACCGCTCTGGTTAAAAAAATAAAAACGATCAATAAAGAGGCCGCCATGCGGCCCTTCCCCGTGGCCCCTCGTCCACGCCGCGGACCACAGAGCCGCCGGAGGGTCAGCGCTGCCTGACAGATGGTCATTGGTCACTGATCCCCGGGTACACAGGAGCCAGACCCCGGGCCGCTGGAAAGGAGGCTTTCTGAATTATTAACCAACAAGGTATCAAACGGGGGGGTGATTGGAGCGCCGAGAGATAATATACCCGCAGAGCCTATTGGAAGATATTTCAAATAAAGCCAGTGAACGTAAAAAAATATGAAAAAAATAAAAAGGAGGATTGATTGGACTAACAGCACAGTGAGGCTCCTGCTTATCGGCCCAAACAGCAGATAATGTGCTGACCATCTACAGCAGACAACACTGGGAATAACATCTCTTAAAGGCACTTAATTCCACCTGATTTTAATGCTTAAATCAATGGGTGGACTTGTTAGGGGGGATTAATCAAACACTTCCCAGCTGCCCGGGTCTAATCCCTCCCCAGTCACAACAGATGCACCGGGCCCGGTGGCAGACTGGACCTTGGAGGTGAGATGTAAGCACATGAACGGCCTCTTGGATTCCCAGTTAAACATCCCAGTATTACCCCGCCAAGCTGAAAAGCCCAAAACACTAGAAAAGGTTGCATCCCAGTTGAAGTTGTGCTGACGATGGACTTTTTCCCGAAACTTTTGTGTCACCCCCCCCCCCACCCCCCCACACACACACACAAACTTTCTGCACATGCAATAAATTAATTATGTTTGCATTTGTGAGACAATAAACAATAAGCTTCTGGTTACTGCAGCAGCAGTTGGGACAGTTTGCTGCAGATCTGATGTTGCAGTCTTAGTTGTAGTGCATAACTTCTCTTGACGGCACACAATAGGGTGTTATAACAGATTAACAGCATGCAGCAATACTCTAATATATACTGCATTTTCTTTGAACAATTCTTTACAAATTTTTTTACTAATCGTTTCAAAAACAGCAGGAACTCACTCTCTGCTGAATAGTTGCATGTTTATGCTCCATTTCCCTCTTCTCCATGGCCGAATCAATCACCAGCTGATCGAGCTGAAAAAAATAAAAACAAGTTCAGAGTTTCTTGAGGGACAACCAGCCAAATGCACGTCTTGTGCTCTGACTAGTTTGAGGCGGCACTGATATACATTACAGTACAGTGACTACTACAAAGAAGTATAAAGGGCACAAGCAAAACACAAGCTTAGCTTTCAATTACATGTTAGGTCAGTGTTCTGTAATGAAGCATCGATTGTCCTGCTGTGACCAACCTGCTGTGACCAACAAGCAAGTCCACCGTAACACGATTGTGCAACAACCAGATATTGAGTTGAACTCTCACGGTTCATTTTTACTGAATCGCCCTTTATTTGGTAAAAATACACCCGAAATCAGATCAAAACTCCGACGCATCAACCGGCAACCAGAGACGCTAACGCAAAGGCCCTCGTGTCGATGGCTCCAAAGGACCAAATCAGCTCAAACGGAGGCCCTCAAGAAGATGCTTTGCTCACCTCGGTAGCCAGTTTCTTCATGTAAGGGTCGATCTGATCCAGCAGGTTGTAGCCCTGCTGGAACAGCGAGTACTGGGCGTGCATGAACGACAGCATCTGCGTGGGGCAGAGGCAGTTTTTCAGTTTTGTCTTTTTTTCATTACATTTTAAGAACTTTTATTCGGAACGCATGATGGAAGAGGCGGGGATTTGTGTGCGCGGGGCTGCATTGACTCACTGCATCTAGGATCTCAAATTTCTTCTTTGCCTGCAGGACATTGATCTGCAGAAAAGGGAAAAAGACACACATGCATTTTTGAATGTAAATAATAGGTTAGACGGTCTGGAGTGTGGTTTCCAAAACAATACAGAGATAAAGAGGTAACTCCATCTAGTGGACAATGATGGCCCTTTCCTGGCACCAACTTTACTGCTCGGTTAACCCTGACAATCACAAAGGACACACATTCGACGGACTTGTCCAGAGATCACACAGATCACTCACACAAACCACAGCTAATTCGTTTTTTTAAATAAAGAGAAATAGCTGAAAGGTGATTTCTCTTATCTCTTATTACACAGTGTTATATTAGTATTAGACCCCCACGTCCCAGTACGACATGGGCAGTGTGGGATTCTAAGACTCGAAGCCTCGACATTGAACAATGCAAAGCTAAATAGCATCCTGTGCTGCATGTAAGCGGGCTCCACACGCCGCATCTCCCCACTGCTTTGACCTTTTCTGCCTCGAGACACTTTCAATCAAAAAATACGTGTCTGAGAGGAAGCTTCCAGCAGACGGGATGAAGAATAGAGAAAGAGGGCACGGCCATCACAGCGATCACACTGAATCAGCCTCTTTGTCCCCCCCCCCCCCCCCCCCCCAATGGGTAGGAGGTTACAACTTGTAGGCTAAATAAAGAGCACGCTGCGTATGAGCAGATGAACAGGGAGCAGGATAATGTGTCACGGCAGGATAAGTCTGTCCAACAGATTCATTTTAAAGACAAGAAACAGGTTTGAACACCATCCGAGTGTTTTTCACTAATGTTTAACCCCCCTCCCTTGTGCTCTCTTCGCAGGCCTTTCACCAGACGGACACGATTCGCCTCAAATGTGAAACTATTTCAGTATGATTCATTCAACCAGCCATTTTTTTTCTTCTGAATTAATGATCGCAACACGAAGGAAGGCCTTTGACTGAAGACGTGCATTTACGATCCCCCCCCCCCCGTGTTTGGAGAATATCGCCTGGCTCTTTATGACGCCGTGACTTCTCATGATGCACTTTTGCTTTTTTGGCTTAAAACACCGTTCAGGAGTTAGTTCAGCAGTGCTGGATTGAAGCCGCGCTTTTGTTGCTCAGGTAATTCTGTTCTTTCTTTCCGTCTCATGGTCCGGAGGTGAAGCCCGCTACTTTGTTGACTCGACAGCAGTTCGCAGAACTAAGGAGCCAGAGTCAGGAATGGTCCCTCAAGCGCACGCTAAATAGCAAATGTGCTTCTGTCAAAGCTTTTAGTCTCACAGACACTCAATTCCAGTCATCTGGGCCTCCACTAACTATACACACAGCTTTTGAAGGGAATCATGCCACTTGGATGTGTTTCCTCTGAGCACTCCAGACCTTTTCTGTCGTATGTACACAAAAGTTAACCTAACGGAAGGTTCTTTTGTTTTTCTCTCAACCCCCGAGGACTTGGAGAGACTTTAGTACCGACCTGTAGCACGTAGTCCAGAGCAAGGTGACGGAAACACTTGCGAGTGATGCTGAGCGCGCCGCCGGCCTCCTCCACCTCGTGAGGCTTGTTCCTCGGCGCCTGAGCGTTCTTCACCTGAGCGATCTCCATGTCCTCGCGCACCCTGTCGAAGTGCTTCTTTGTCTCCTTGAACTTCCGCACATCCCTGAAGGACACGGACAGAGGGAAGCGAGAGGAGAGCCGCGGTGACTGACAGCGGTCACTGGATCAACAGAGCAGCAGCTGCGGTCCCGTCGAAGAAGAGTCACAGGGCGCCACCGCATAGTGACCCTGAGGTCACAGGTATTCGCGAGGCTACGCTGCATTGTTCACGATACGTCTGTGACAACGGATCCTGGCTAGTGAAGGTTGTTTCGGTTTAATATTTAAAAAAAAAACACCAAAAAGCTTTTCGGGGGGGGGGGGGGGGGGGGGTAGCAAGGGTACATCTGCTTTTTTTAAAGGTTCAGGTCCTAGGGGGATTTTCTAACTGTGTTGAATATTTTAAAACATCTTAAAGTTCTCGGCGGATACCTGACTGGAGCGCCGTAGATCGCATGTTTACTCACTCTTTCACAAAGTTGTGCAACTGCTGCTTTACAGACCGCTGAGCTTGATCAAACAGGATCTGAAACGGAGAAAAAAAAGAAGGAATTAACATATTATTAATGATGTCTTAATGATGAAGAATGTGTATCACTCTCAAAATAAATGGTTTTAATTCATATCTAAACCAGAGCTGAAACAGTTAGTTTTTATTATAGTTGAATATATAGTTATATAGTTTAAATTCAACACAAAGTTTGGCTGAAAATACTTGTACTTAGGATGCTGACTGCAGTAGACTATTATTACATGAATGTAAAAGTACTTTAGTTATTAGGTAAAGGATCTTAATTCTTAATTCTTATTCTTACGCCACTGACCAAACTGTAAAATGAAAATAAAATCTAAAAGGCATCGATACGGGCTTCTTTAATGTGACAAATATGTAGTTAATTTTTTTAAATACCACATTACTGTTAAACACACCACAACAACAACAAATGTTTCTTGCACAACTTAAAGCATCTTTCCATTACTGATTCAAAGCAATAGAAGTTTGGGAGGGAAAACAAACGCATGCTCCCGTCGAACCGTCACTGGATTTCCAACCAACAGATGGCGACAAATTGCATGTCTTTTTCACATTATGCATGCAAATGATGCCAATCAGCCTTTTAATGCCCGTTGGAATGGTGGAGGAATCCCACTCAGATTCAAACTGCACCCGCTGCTACACAATGACACACTCGCCTTCTTTTGTGTGTTTAACATTAACAAGGCCCTCCGCCTCGCTTTCACCCTTGAAGCACATCCTCTGTGATCGCTCCTGCCATGTTGCTGCTGCTGCTGCTGCTGCTGCTGCTGCTGCTGCTAAATAGGTCACTTGGACAGAGAGGGAGGGAGGACGCGAGTGAGAGCGAGGAGAGGAAGGCTTCTGGTACAATGTGACGCTGCCGAGTCGGCATCCGCAGCCGACTCAAAAGCAAACCCACCAGAGCCCGTGTGCTATCACCATAGCTGAGCAGAGCCAGATCAGTTAAACGGGTGGCGTCCTCGTTCCGCCTGAATAATTGGATGTACCGTACATGCAACTGTGGGTGTGGATTAGACCATTTGCAAGAGTGTAAGAGGGAACCTCCAAGTGGCACAAAAACAAGAACAGATGACTTCGAGATGACCAGGATTCTAAATAAAAAAATCTTTCGGAGATGGAAGTGGTCATCGTATTTCTGCCACTAACTCTAAAAGAGACGTGCTTGTTTTGATGCTGGGTTAAGGCTTCATTTTACTGCTGTATAACCAGAATCACTGTCAGAGTGGAAAAACAAAGCAGCCCTTCAATCCAGCGTGTCACATCAGAAACATCCAGTCTTACTGGATGTAATGAACCAGCAAAAGAAATGCTCCAGTGCCGCACCAGATGCCGTCTTCTCCATCACACCATTGACACACTAACAGGTGGGCCCACCGTTGCAGTCATGTGAATGAAGAGCGTTCGATGGCTTCATGTTAAAAGCCCCTTGTAAAAGGTACCTTAAAAGGTTGATTGTGCGCTCAATCTTTTCTCCCGAATGCAGTTCAAAAAGGGGAAAGTGAGTCTTTGCCATCGGGGTCACGCACAAAGATGCAGGGACTCAAAACAGAGGCCACATAGACCCGGGTGTAAGACCGGGCCGGGCACCGTGAGTGAGAAGGCTCAATGTAAACCACCATCTTTAAAAGCCATCCAGTCAACAAGCAAACATTCATGTTAAGGTGTGTGTGTGTGTGTGTGTGTGTGTGTGTGTGTGTGTGTGTGTGTGTGTTTGGTGGCAGGAGGACTGCTGGGAGACTTCCTGGCTCTGGGGGAAGTGCAGCCTGTAGCATTCCTGAGCTGCTTTTGTGGCAAGTTGATACCCTTCTTTCATTGGCCAAGATGAGGTCGTCTCTGATGTTTACGGGCCCAACTAAAGGGCTGACTACGCACCAGGTCCGTAGGAACTGTCATTTTGCCTGAAGGAATATTGTTTTAATGAATAAAATGGAATTGCTAAGAATTTTTTTAAAAATTTTGTGGTGATCCTTTGACCTACCATGAACAGAAACGTCACCTACAAGTACAAATCTTCACTTATGGTTGCTTTTTGTTCAGTGAATGGTACCCTGTTTTATTGGTTTTGTATATTATTTGTGTGGAAAGGACAAAGATTCACACGCACAAGCACCCATTACAAACGAGACACGCTCCTGTCAGTTGGATTCTTTACTCCACTTTGCAGCTGGTTGAGGCCATTGTTATTAAGATAGAAGGGAAAGGGGAAAAGGAGAAGAGTACAAAAATCATCAGGATTTAAGGTTTCACAAAATTAAGAATGAGATACCTTTCTGTTTGGATTGGAAACCGGACTATCGTGACATCTCACTACCGTATTCAACACACGGGTCGACGCACGCAAAGGAGCCGGCATGTGGTCGCACAATAGAAAACACTGTCCAACGCGTTGTACCCAAGGTTTTCGGGAATATCTGGCACATCTTCCATGAAGCGTTATCAGGGCCGAGGAATGAGGCGGCTACAAACGGCCTCACAATGGACCACTGTACGCGGCAGTTCTGCCTGTCATTCCACGGGCATGTCGGGACGCGGACGCACCTAATGGACGCAGTCGAGCACTAATCTTTGGTTCGAATCGGTTGATCCTTGCGCGGGGAGGGAGCACATAACTGGCAAATTGGAAATAAACTTGTTGTTTTGGCAGATCAAACCGATCGTACCCCAAACGACAGGTCATTCCTTCGACAGACTGTTGCACGTTTGCTCATGACGTCATAGGCCCGAGGTCATCCGTACCAATGACCGGCTGTCGATATTTAGCGTTTAAGGAGCCAAATAAGTGTTTCCCTGAAGGATCCGTTTATCTGCCAGGCCACCTGAAATGAGAACGATTGCAGTTGCAGAGACAGCAGCTTCCCGCTGTGTCCGTCTTTGTGTTCCAGTTTCCAAATATAACTGCGAGACTGTGGCGTTGGCGTCTCGCATGGGAACGCGCTCCTTCAGTACGTACGGCCTCCTGCATGCAAGGGAATATGCGCCTGTAAATAATCTGTAATTGTGACCTACATTCCTCCACCTTTTGCATGCCTCCTCTCAACCTCCCGCACATCCGATCTTATGAATAACCCTCCAGTGGTCTCTCTCTCTCTTTGCATTTCTGTGTCTAAATCCAAGAAGGGGGACGCGGTCGTCTTCGCCTTGGCACAGGCTCGGCCTGGTTGTCCTGCTGCGAGAGTGAAACGAGCCACCAGGAAACGGAGTGGTACCTTTCTCGGATCCATGTGTTTGCTCACGTCGCCGCGCGAGTTGATGCGCTTCAGGGGGCAAAAAACAAGGGCAGTTGGCACTCGGCGCTCCCCATTTGTGCGGTGCCAGTTCACATTGCTTATGTAGTGGCAGCTGCATGACAGGAACATGCACGCGGGGGGGGACGTCCGTCACAAGTAGCAGGGAAAGCCATCATCATATCTTATTCATTTGAGGCCCCGCTGGATCCCCTCGGAGATGAGAGCGCCGCGCGGGGAAAAAGGCGAATCGTGGCTTTCCTCTTTAAAGTAGGAACGTAAACGATGTCGACATAAAATGTTAATAACAGTCTTTAATACCAGTGGGTCACGAGGCTGTAGTTGAGGTCGCAAGGTTGTAAATATTATGATTTCCGTGAAATCGTCCCTGGGGAATCCTTCTCATCGCTGGTCTCACACTACTCTTGCAACACATACCGCTCCAGCTTCTGCTGTCCACACTTCTGGTTGGATACTAAATTGCATTTTGTTGCATCATTGTAGTTGTGCAATGATAATCAACTTAAATCTAATCTAAACAACCGCAGCAACAATTTTTCAAAAGCCCACAGTAATCCTGAGGAAACATCCTCCCTGTCCTTCTGGTGCACTACCTCCATATACAGTACATCGTACAAGAGAGCGACAGTCCTGCGCGCACACACTGTACGTATGTAACCCACTCAAGGTCACACAGGGTCACCACTGCCAGGGTCCATTAACCCTTCAATAGTCAAAGCTGACCGGACTCTCTCTCTCTCCACAGACCCACTGGAGGTCAATGAGGTGGAGGGAGGGGCTGATTTACGATGACACATCTTTGTTGGGGCTCCAGTAAGGAATGTGATTCACACACACACACACACACACACACACACACACACACACACACACACACACACACACACACACACACACCCTTTGCACTTCACGACGTTGTCGACCCCTGAAAGCTAATTGAGTTCAAAGGCCCTTGGAGGGGCAGCAGAGTGGTGCAAGGGGTCAGTTATAGCCGCGGCACGGAGGGAAAAGACACTGCGGTGAAGCAGGAATGTTGTTTATGTGAGGAGGAAAAAAATTAAAATAAATAATTCAACCTGAATTTCAGCTTCAAAAGCTTTGTCACAAAACGCTGTTCCCTTCCTTTGTGTAAAAGTAAAATACATGCGCAGTGTAGCATTCTCCATAAGAACCCCTTCATAAGGGCTTCATAAAAGCAAGTCAGGTTTAGGAATGCTTTTTGGATCTGTTACCGTGGTAACTACCATCTGGATGTGTTGGCTTGTTGTCCTAAGTGGTATAGTAACATTTAACACAATGCATTACCGAGTGACTATTTCATATCTAATGCTACTCATCTGATTTCAAGATTGTGGCTACTGGACCCATACAAAAAAATATTATTTCTTTAGAATGAAACTTGAGTTGTAGTGATGCTAACATTAAAAAAACATGCCCTTAAATTTGTGTGTAAGTGCATTATCATGTGCTACCAGCTATTACAAATTATTGAATCAATAACCTACTTATTAATACTTACTTATTAGTAGATAATAAGATATTAACCTTCTAACCTTCATAACTGTATTATTAATTCAAACTGTAGGAAGGGATGAACACCTTCCAGTTCCCTACCTGGCAGCCTGGTTTTCGTTCTTTCAATAGTTTTAATTCTCATAATAAAAAAAAATGTTCCTTATTGGTAAAATGTTATATAAAGGCCTCTTATAAATGAGCAGACGATCAGATCCATTTAATGGTGTGAAAGAAGAAAGTTACGCGCGATCGATTCAAACGCAGCTCAGATGGAGCCTCGGTCCCTCTGTGTTGGTTGTCATAGGGACACAGGGACCTCGTGCCAGTGAATGTCGGATGACATCGTTGGGCCGCTCTGTCTCAGTCCACCGTACGTGGAGCGTATGGGGGGGCGGCCTGGAGGGCAGCATCACTCACCATGTGGTAGTTGATGATTTCCTGCAGGCTCTCGCTACATTTTTCCAGGCACTCCTGCAAAGGATGAAAATGCACATAATAACATCACAATGTGTCAAAGTAACAGCTGCTGTGTTTGCGTCTGAGAGTAAAAGGAGCCAATGTCGCTGGCAAAAACTGAAAGCAAAATCTATTCATGCAATCAAACTCCATTCAAGCTGGATTCTGTCACTTAAGTTACACTTGGGATTCATTTTCTTGAACTTTAAACAGGAAAATAAACTTTAAGGGTCTGCTTCAAGTTGCTTTTATTTTCTGACAATGGAAACTAAGACTAATAACTCTGAATTAGTCCTATGGTTAAAGCCAAGAAGGCTTTTAATAGTCCTCAACGTCAGCAGCATTGAAACAGTCCAACACGCTGCGAGCTGAGTCACAGGTAAGTTGACACTCAATCTGTGAGTCATCAGCTTCACTGGCGTTCAAAGCTGTAAGGCTGTAACACCCTCAGCGAAGGGACGTCCCCATCCCCGGGGGACCATCACTCCAACTGTCCCATCTACTAAACCTCAGAAACACACAACAAATAAAACCACAATCATTTTTTTTTTTAAAGCCTATAATGTTTCGATGGCAGCTGCTGGATGAAAGGACCTCCGCTCACCGAGATCGTCTCGTCCTTCTTGCACTGCTGAGACAAATCGCGGACGCCGTTGACGAAGAGTTTGTTGGCGCTGACGTACGCCTTCCCTGCTTCGATCATGCCGCTGCAGAGCTTCACCAGCTGCGGAGGAAACACATTTGGAGAAGTGGATGAATGAACGAGTCGCTTTCCCCCTGGCGCTGTGGTTCGAGGACACTGACAACGTGTTTGCTGCGTAGTTTTGTGGGAGTTGGTTTGTTTTTGAGAACTTGAGGGGGGGGGGGGGTTTCCAGCCGCTTTAATTGTCACGGCCCCGCTTCCTCCCAGCTGCTAACCAGACATGAGACCAAAAGATGCTCTATTGCATTCGTTGAGTTGTATGAGAAGCACATCGACTTTCTTTGGGCAGGCCGCCCAGGTATATTAATGGCTGCCAAAGTATTTTTTGCGACACATTTGTATTCTTCATCCGTCTGAAAGATGGCTTTTAATGATGTATTAACTAGTGAACAATCGCTACTCGCTGTACCCCTCCCCACGGTTGGTTGTGCTATCACCCAACTGTGTACTGATCATCACACATGGCCTGCAAGGAAATCCAAGAGAAAAAGAAAAAAAAAATCAGGCTGACAAAGGATTTACACAAACACCTCTGATGAACTGCTCAATGAGAGACTGGTACGGATGCGAGAGGAAATCTGAAAATCAAAACCATTGCATAACAATTCAATGGAAAACTGGTGAACCGAATTATTTCTGCAGCATTAAGGAAGATTGTTTTGTTGCATATGGACTTTCATATTTCCATATGCGTAGAGCCTTAAATCCTTAAGCCTTAAATGTGTTATAAGGTCATTCACAGTCCACATACAGTACATGCTGCGTTGTGATGTGCGTCGGCACAGCTGAGTGTCAAAGATATCGCGATTGTGTGTGACTTTGGGTGTTGGCCTCACTGACACAATAAGAGTATGTTACCCGTATCTGTTAAAAGCTTTTCATAGGCGTGGATAAGTTTGTTTATGTGTTAAAGACAGAAATAAGAAGGTGCTTTAAAGAATGAAAGAGGAAACCAACAAAATAAAAGGTGGAAAGGGGAGAAAGCAATGAAGGCAAATGCATTTTTAAGATGGTCTTAAAAAGGGTGTTTGGATTTAATGTCCATGTCAGTAATGCTTATAGCACTGTATTAGTATATTCACGAGGGCTTATTACTTTTGTAATTATACAGCGTTAATTATTAATTCAGTAAAAAGTATGTTTGGAATACATTATATACATTCGTGTCAAGACCAGAGGGACAAGGAGATAAAAACTGTCTTACCTTATCTAGTTTTGCCTCAATCTCCACAACCTCCGTCTCCACTTCATCGATATTTGCCCTGAAAAACAAAAGAAATATAGACTTTTAAAGCGCTTGTGGTACCGTGTTACTGGATGTCTGAAAAGATACCTTATTAAAGTTAGTTGATCTCATTTGGAAAGCAGCAACAGTGCGTGTGATTTATTTATTTAAGTTCCACGGACGCGCGAGAACACACAAATACATAAATCTGTGGATGTCAGGTGGATTCTTTGCAGGCGAGAGTTTGGAGGGAGCTTTAAGTGAGCTTTGAGCTTTAAGACGCCATCCCTCCCGTACAAAAGAGACAGACGAGGTGGCCACACGTTAAGAGGGGAAATGGGTGTCTGGCACACGCCAAACCTGGATGCAACTGCCTTCATTGTCACCACCACCGCCACTAATGCTGCACCCAACCGAGAGAGACGTGTGATTGGCACCCAGAGGCCACCAGCTGTACGTCCCGGCCCCTTCAAATGCACCCCTCCCAACGAGGAGTGAGTGAGTAACCTGCCGCTCATCCTGCAGCACACAGAATAAATATGAGAACAGGCATGAAGTCGGAGCTCCTCTACTGATAGGATAAGATGAGGATGAGATTCACTGTTGGTTCAGTTTCTCTTCATAAAATATTGTAAATAGTATTCACACAAACTGACACCAATATTTAAGACAAAAAAAGGCATCACAGCACTACACACACACACACACACACACACACACACACAGCAGCTCTGTGATGAGAGCATCTGTAGCATCTATCGGCCACAGCTGGCAGGATATAAAACTTGTATAAAAATCTCTGTCTCGTCCATTTCTCGCTGGCCTTGGGTGGATTATCCTGCTTGGCCCGAGGCTGCGGGGTGGGGGGGGGGAGAGCTCAGGGCAACGGGAGGATGGCACGTGCTCTCATGCTGCCCTCCAGCCTTTACTCTCACCATCTCGTTTTATGAGGATGTGAGGAAGTGCAGGCAGGAAAGGGTGAAGGAGAAATACCCCCGAGAGGAAATATCTGTCAAAAGCTCCGACGTCATGCAAATTGGAAACATACCGTACTAAAATAATCAATAGCGTATGATTCCACATGTGGACGTGTGTTATTGTAACCTGGGTCGACCTCCTGCTGAGCGGCCTTCAGGCCGACCGCACCCGGGGATAGTGTTGCTACGAGCAGAGTTGTTTTCATTGCTGATGTCACTTTCAAAACTGCCCTCTTCATGTTCTAATGCAGAGCTTAGCGAGCTCTCGGTTTCCAGGAGGCTCCTTCTGCTCACGCTGATCTCAAAATGTTATTTTAGTATCTGATTTTCAGACGCAGATGTTCAATAGTGTGTGAATGACCCACTTAAATTTGCCAAAAGCAGACACAGTGATATATTTGCATTGTTTTCCCTTTCACTTTTCACACTTTTGACACGAAGAACGTTTCTTTCGTCTATTGTAAAACCTTTTATTAAAATATTGAATCAACTATATTTGTGTCTATAAATTGTAATGTCTAGGTCTTCCTCGTTATTCAAGGTTTTTGTGTGTGATCAGAGTCACAATATCCTTTTGTGAATAAAATTCTGAATTCTTTTTTGGATTTTTTCAAGCATCAGAGTAATATTTTGTTTTAATCATTGATCATTTAATAATTGTCTTACTTTGATCGACCTGTGGCGCTTCCCAGAGGGCGAAGGGACAAACGCGATGCGACGGGCACCTCGAGATCGAACGAGCGGCTCGACGCGTCGACAGCCAAGCTAACTGTTCCAGATGTGCGGACCCCCCCCCCCAGGCCGTAACCCCCCCCCCCCCCCCCCACCCCATTGCCCTGTCTCGCTGCACATGCCTCCCATAATGGATGCACACGGGTTTCCGCCCCAGGAACGTAACCACGGCAACCACCCTCCTAAGTGGGCCGCAGAGGTCCCCGGTGTGCCTGTGAGTTGACCCTTATTCACGCCACAGGGGGTGGGGGCAAGCGGGAGGGGTGGGAGGGGGTGTAGCTAAGTAGATAATAACCTGACTTACAACACAGCTCCTGTGACAAGGGATGACCGTCCTCACACCCCTCATCGGGGGACAATTCAACAGCAGTGAAGCGTCAGAGTTGGAATAATGAATGTAGCCGTGACGCAGCAGTGTAAAACCATCATTAGAAGGGAGATTGTGCTAAGCAAGCTGCGGCTTTGGTGGTTTTCTACACGCTGACGTGCAGAGGAACCTGAAACGGGGCGTTTACGGGGCCCCGAATCACAAAAAAAAAAACGTGTTTTCGCTTAAAATTCATTAAACCACCGCAACTCGTAACTTGGTTCACATGATGCTTAAGGTCTCTTGCTATGCATTATTGTCCCTGAGAATGTTTTAATAATTCCAGTGGTAGGAGCAAAAAAAAAAGACTATTTCTCAACATTTGGCGGAGTGGAATTCTCAAGTAGCATGAAATGGAAACGGTTGATCTAAAAATATCAGCACATCAAAGCACAGTACTTGCGCAGAGGCTGCTGTGTGGGAGCTGCGAGACAAGGGAGGGATGCAGGTGGGCACCGAGGCCCCCCAGGGTTCTGTTCTCCTGGCGGAGCAGCCTGGCGGTCTGGAGGGAGGATGAGCAGGTGGGATGCTGAGGAGGGAGCCAGCACCAGGTCAAGGTAGTGACCCCTATAATACAGCCGTGGTCGCCCCCCCCCCCCCCCCCCCCCAAAAAAAAAAAAAACGGCAGCTGGGGCCCGATGTCAGAGCGCTCCCGTCTCTCTCTGCCACGAGAACAGCTGTAGAGCAGGCTGCAGGCTGGCTTCAAGTGGCCCTCAGCAATCAGCACACTGCTTGATTTTCAGCATCTTTCATCTCAATTCAAAACCTGCCACTGACGGATTCATCGCTGTGGAGCGTTTGGGGACAGGAGGTGGAGGAGGAGGAGGGGGGGGGGACCAAGGAGGTCGGAGACGGAAGGGGGGGGCTGTCTGTCTGAGGGCCCCATTGTGAGAAAGCAACTTCCTGTCTGGAGAACTGGCAGCATTTTGTTGTATTATTGATTGCTTCAGTGTCCTAATTGAGGCTGGATTGAAGAGATGGATGGCTGACTGGGGGGGGGGGGGGGGGGCGGGCGGGATGAGCCTCTTCCCTTCGGTCACATCAAACAGCACCTCAAGTTATTCTTAGCTGCCCTTTGCTGCCTGGCTCCTGATGCTCTCCTCGTCCTACAGACCACTACATGAACTAGTGCAGGGTCAAGGAGCCCCCCCCCCCTGGCTATGCAATGCCTAGCAATCCTATCCGGTTTATTTTCAGAGTCACTCATAAATACCCCCTCAACCACTTAACCAGAACTGGGCACATCAAGCCTGTCAAGCTTTGGATTTATTCATATTTGGAGCGTTGCTTTTTTTTTTTTAAAGCTTTTCCAAATCCAAAACTAAAAGAGCAGAAATTGGGGGGAAGTATACAATCCAGCAGCCAACATTATCTGAAGGGAGCAACATCATATTCACCTTTATGATTCAGGATTATAAGCTGCATGGGTGTTGACATTTTGCCTGAAGCTGTAACCTCAACATCACGTATGTAGGAATGAAGATATTCATAATTAAAATGCCTTTTACAGGATTCTGTCATTGACACGAGTTGACAGGAAACACACAAAAAAGATAACAGTAGAGTACAACAACACGATAGACACTAACTCGTGACACTTGATTAGCGAGCTAGCTGTATTTGATAAAATGTGAAATGATTGCTAGCAATACATTTCAAATCTGAACAGAAAACATCAGTAACCAATGGGGGAGGGGCTTAGTAGACAGTCTGCTACATTAGCCCATTATGACCTCCACAGCAACATCCAGTTGACACCACGTTGTCCACGTCCATCATCCGGATCATACCAACCCATAGCCGCCGTAACCCAATCCCCCTGCGTTTAAGGTGCAGAGGGAGTGCCAGCCTCCGGTAACATGTGCTCAAAGCCCTGACTATTGTCTCATGAGCCCAGGCTTTCGTCTTGGTCTTGAAAGCTTAGACTGTGTCCTTTGTACTCAAAACAAGCCGGCCTTCCGCTCCCGAAGAGACGAGGCGACCGGGCCGCAGTGTGAACCCGCGCACATCCACACCGATGGCCTCACCGCAGCGTGGACTTACCCGTCTGTGCTTCTTTTACAACATGCCGGAGGCCGTGGCATTAAGCCCTATCGATTTGGCTGCAGCTAATGGATGGGGGCTAACATGCATGTCTCATGTGCTGTCGGGGCATTAAAGCCTTGTTGCTCTTCTACAAGTGGAGCCAGCTCCAACGGCCCCGCCCCCCCCCTCCTCTCCCCCGATGATCGCCTCCTGTGCCGCATATACTGTATGTGCGCAGCCAAAACAGCCATTGACCAAAGCCCCGTTTCCACAGCGACGTTCGTCCGCAGACGATGCCTCCTGGCCCACTCATTCATTAGTTGGACTTAATACTGAGACCACCATTGCTCCCCAGTAAACACGGGGGGCCCTCGAGTGAATTATCTCTGCCAAGTGTGAGCAGAAGCCGTCTGGTGTTGAGTTCGACCTTTGTGTTGGTCGCTGAAATGAATCATTCCACAGACAATTAATCAGTTGAAGTGAACTGGTTCCTAATCATGACTTGGACAAGAAAAAAAGCCTTTTATTACAAGTAGAAAGACTTATTGTCATGAGGATAATGATAATGTGCAGGGCTCATGGTGTCCATTAGTCATGATTTATAGATATGATATAATATATATCACATCTTTCAAGATCTTCTGAATCTTGGTTGGACAAAACAAGAGATCTGTTAGTTCAACATTAAATCCATCATCAATGAATCATTTAGTCAAGGTCAGAAAACAGAAAGAACCCCCCCCCCCCCCCCTCCCCATCAAGTGTAACCAGAACCCATTTAGATGAGTTATGGTGCACAGACCTGATTTACTTCACCCTCTCTCCGTCTTGCACAGCGTGATTCCGATGTCCCGTCACCTCAATTTTCCAGGATGAAAGTCGAAACCCCATCGCGGCTCCGAAGCCCCTCAGCAACTGAAAAAACAGCAAAAGCGTCCTCGTGGAGAAGCACCCCAAATAATGTGGTCTGTTTTTGGCGGGAGGACACATGTGTGGGCTGCTCCTCCATTACGACAACGAAAAGCCTTATAAATCACCCACAGAGACAGAGCCTGGCGGACACGAAAACCCGACGCCTCGCGGTACCATATTTCGATAGCCGCTTGTTTTGTTTTTTCCAAGTTGTGTTGTTGTATGTGTTTCACTTTGCTGCAAACCAACCAAAAAAACCCACACTAATCAGCGAGCATTGCAGTTTGATTTAATGTCACATTAAGTGCACCATGCTGACCTTTCTTCCCTCTACTGACGCCACATGTGATGAACGACTCTAACTCCCTTTTCATCAATGAGCTAAATAGAAGAAAAAAAAAGAAAGAACTGAGTCAGAGAATCTTCCAATTTCACTAAAGTTCATCCAAAGCCACCCCGTTTTTCAGAATAGTTATTGCGGTGCAGCACGTCATGGCTCTGCATGGAGAAGACCTCGGGCATTGACTGAAGTCCACCAAACCTTAAATAAGCATCAATCTCTGGCTGCTGTGTGTCCTCCCTCCAGAACCTGAACGTGGGACGGGACGTCAGAAAACTCACAGTATCTGCATGTGGAGTGTTAGGAGAAGATGTCTCAACCAGAAGGTTGTCTTGAATGGAAAGAACAGCAGGGATAAAGTATAAGAGGAGCTTGAAAGGGGAGGGAAAAGGGGGGGGGGGGGGGGGGGGGAGGGAAGTGGAGTTTGGCTGACAATATCTATCCCTCCCCTCTTGAGTGCACACGACTTCCCTCCAAAATCAACAAGCCTGATGTTTTCCCGAACTGAAGGAGATATCTAGACTGGCGGGCAGGTTGAGCGCTCCACTTTTACCCCCCCCCCTCCCCCCCTCTCTGGTGCCTCTCTGCAGCTGCAGACCACGGCGGTAAATCCTGACGTAAAAGAGCAGCCAGGAAGCTTCTCCTCGGGGGGGGGGGGAGCGGCGGCCCTGTTGTTTGTGTCACGGCCACAGACATTTCAAGCTCTTCAAATAAGCTGATGAACCTCAGAAGGCCAAGAGCGGAGCTAAAAACATCTTTACGACCATGTCACGATCTTCGGTCGACTTTTTAACTGGATAGGAAAACCGAGAAAAAGAAAAGAAAAACACATTCTTTAATGCTGGTTTTACTGACTGATTTAATTTGGCTGTGGCGAAACTAGGCCCTTAGTTACAACAGAAGAGCATCCCCATGACTCAGCAAAAACCCCTTTTCAATAAAAAGGGCCAAATTGTTCTGACGTATTGGCAGTTTTAGCAAGGACCAGGAAATGTGGACTCTAGAATCGTAGAATAATAATAGAATGAAACCATTGTCAGTTCTTAATTATTACAAAACATGACAATGATAAAAGTAACAAAAAGCCTGAATACCTATATATCCCATAATCCCATTGGACTACCATTGGCAGACACATTTTCACATCACCTCCAAACCCCCCAAAATTCTCAGACTCAACAAAGTCCTCTAGAAAGCCTCGCGGGACGTCATTCCACAGCTGGCACAAAACTGAGTGGGTCCCCCTCACGACGAGTTCGCCGATTCTCACACGGTGGAAAAAAAGGACAAAAACACGTCTGTGTTCTCTACTGGTCACACATTTTGAAATTGTTCACATATAATCACAACCGGTGCTGTGACAGATGCTCCTCCTGGATCGAGTCCCTTTGGACCAAGAACAACGCAGTGAAAGCAGCCACCCGAGTTCAGGATAACATTCCCCCCTTTTTCTGATCTGAGGAGATGGATCCAATCTTCACACCTGGAGAACGACAACAGAGAGACTTTCTTCTGGTGAAACACAAAGACAACCCAACGTCACTTTGACAGCAGAGTTTGGTAAACAAATTGCCGCTGTGATGCCTCCACGAAAAAAAAAGTCGGCCTTTTGGGAACTAAACGGACTTGAGAGTTCAGGGCTCTGCTGACCCGTGGTCATGCATGTCAATGTTTTGTTTTTTGTCCTTCCTGCTTTAGTTGAGAGAACTTTCACACAGATCTTGAGTATCCCACGGAGTATTTTCACAGACTCCTTCCAGTCGCACACACACACACAAAGCCCTGCACATTTTTGTGTCGTTCATTCATACAACCCTGATGTTTAAAGGCGAGTATCCCTTCAGTATTGGCTCCCCGACCAGCGTCCAGTTAGCTTAGCATAAAGACCGAGCTAACAAAATCCAGCCAACCGGCGACACGTTGGCAATAGCTTCATACATGCTGTATACAGACATAAGAGCTGGACCATTGTTCTCATTGAACTCCCAGCAAGAAACTGTATTTCCAAAAATGTTGAACTTTTGAATTAATTAAAAGCTCGCTGGTAGGTTAGGCCTGTTTTAAACATAACTACCAACCAGGGGATAAAGTCAAGGGCACTTACCCCGCTGTGGAAAATGTCTGTACAATATTTCATGACAATCCTTCCAAAAGCATCAGGAGCATATTTTTGGACTGAAGCGGGATCCTTGGCCAAAAAATAAAATATTCATAGACATTAAGACGGCGTAATTGTTCACAAACCTCTACAGGCAGTTCTTTCACAACTCATGCAGGCCTACAGTCTGCCAAACCCTGACTCCTGACCCCGCAGTGACCGCTGAGGGTGACCCGAGGCCCCCCTGGGGAGCAAGCAGCTGCCCCCTGACTCCCCTCCGTCGGATCCAACACGAGGCTCGGGGGCCGCTCGCAGGAAGTGGCTTTTATCTGCCAAATGAGGAAAGACCGGAGCACGACTCTCACCCCGTCTGCTTCGGAATACCGTGAGAGCGAGAGAGAGAGAGAGAGAGAGAGAGAGAGAGAGAGAGAGAGGGGGGCAAGGTGCTGTTGACCAAGCTCAGCAGCTGAAGTCGTCTTTCCCGCTCTTTTTAAATGCAGCCAGTTCACATTAAAAAGCCGTCACCCCCACACAGTTCTTGGTGTACTGCACATGAGTACAAAAAGAAGTACTTCCCTCCAGTACAAAGCTGTGTATGTATAATATGTTTTGTTATATATTAAAACTACCCAACAGTAACAAGTGAAGTGTATTAGGAATTGTTTTAAATTAAAAATAGTGCAACTGTCTCACTTTTTGCTCAAATTCATAATGAAAATACTCATTTTCATACATACAATTTTATAAAATTGATGAGCTCCATTTCAACCAACTACAAAGGTAACAACCTGCTTTAACATTAATGCAAAACTGATGACATAATATGGCTTTATGTTTGACAGAATATATTACTTTCTATTTATTTATTACTATAAGTTCAAACCCATTACAAAGGGATATTTTTTCTCCCAAACGAACCAAAACTGCAAATACCCATCTCAACATGAGTTAGAAGATGAAAAAAAGCCTCTTCGCCACTGAGATTTTTTTCTCCAAATGTCTAAAAGAAAGAATATCGTTTCCATTTATAACTTGTAACGTGTCTGGGATTTTGTGCAGCAGACAAATGGCAAAAAATCTGGATGATCTAATTTTAACATCGGCCCAGACGGATTGATTTGAGGGTGTACGACCCGAGTCAAGTTGGAGTTATTAGCTGCCCTTTAAAGCAGCATTACACACGCTTCAACGCTACAATTATAAACCAGTTTTGTGGCAGGAAGTTTTTCTCCTGTTCCGTCCCGGTTGGATCTCTGAGGGTTTTCTTTCGTGTCTCAGCCTTTTCCGCTGATATTTCAAAGCTTTGAGTACGTGTCAGCTGTGGAACAGACGTCTTCTGCACAATATCGGCTTTCTTTCTTTAGTGGGGCAGCTGGATAGATTTCAATACTGAAGACAGTCAAACGGGGAGAGCCAAACCTTCTAAAAGCAACATCTCCCACACACTGTTGCCTTTACAACAAGGGTCTTTTCAGAGCATTCTGAGCTGTTTAGATTGTCACTTCAATATGTTGCCAGAGGCCTTGCTGCAAGCTGAAACAATGGCTTAAATGCAAACTTGGAAGTTCAATTTTATGCCACATTTTAAAGAATACATTTCAACTTATTCTGTATCTTTCTTCCTGTCAACAAATCAAATGAAAAGACCAAAATTGAAGGGCCGTCAGTGTATCCCAAGACTGATTAAATGGTAAACTAAAATGAGTCTGCTTGAACTTTCACCGTGATCTCGGTCAGTTGGAAGAGGGTTAAAAAAAAAAAAAAGTCCTCTCCAAAAACCGTGGACTTAATTGTGCATTGAAGGATACCAATGTAAAGTGTTTGTGGCTTTAGCAGTTTTCTCTACCATTCATTCTCCTAAAAGCCTCTGGGGAGCGGCGTGCTTAGAGCTCTACTACTTGCTAATACGATGTGCAGCAGCCCCCGATACAGGAGACAATAGATAGAAGTCCAGACAATGGGATGGATCGATTGGGATAGAACAATTCAGTACGAGAAGCCGGACGTGTATATACATACAGCGTATATGTACACTCACCGGCCACTTTATTAGGTACACCTGTCCAACTGCTCGTTAACACTTAATTTCTAAGCAGCCAATCACATGGCAGCAACTCAGTGCATTTAGGCATGTAGACATTGTCAAGACAATCTCCTGCAGTTCAAACCGAGCATCAGTACGGGGAAGAAAGGTGATTTGAGGGACTTTGAACGTGGCATGATTGTTGGTGCCAGAAGGGCTGGTCTGAGTATTTCAGAAACTGCTAATCTACTGGGATTTTCACGCACAACCATCTTTAGGGTTTACAGAGAATGGTCCGAAAAAGAAAAAACATCCAGTGAGCGGCAGGTCTGTGGGCGGAAATGCCTTGTTGATGCCAGAGGTCAGAGGAGAATGGCCAGACTGGTTCGAGCTGATAGAAGGGCAACAGTGACTCAAATAACCACCCGTTACAACCAAGGTGGGCATAAGAGCATCTCTGAACGCACAGTACGTCCAACTTTGAGGCAGATGGGCTACAGCAGCAGAAGACCACACCGGGTGCCACTCCTTTCAGCTAAGAACAGGAAACTGAGGCTACAATTTGCACAGGCTCATCGAAATTGGACAATAGAAGATTGGAAAAACGTTGCCTGGTCTGATGAGTCTCGATTTCTGCTGCGACATTCGGATGGTAGGGTCAGAATTTGGCGTCTACAACATGAAAGCATGGATCCATCCTGCCTTGTATCAACGGTTCAGGCTGGTGGTGGTGGTGTCATGGTGTGGGGAATATTTTCTTGGCACTCTTTGGGCCCCTTGGTACCAATTGAGCATCGTTGCAACGCCACAGCCTACCTGAGTATTGTTGCTGACCATGTCCATCCCTTTATGACCACAATGTACCCAACTTCTGATGGCTACTTTCAGCAGGATAATGCGCCATGTCATAAAGCTGGAATCATCTCAGACTGGTTTCTTGAACATGACAATGAGTTCGCTGTACTCAAATGGCCTCCACAATCACCAGATCTCAATCCAATAGAGCATCTTTGGGATGTGGTGGAACGGGAGATTCGCATCATGGATGTGCAGCCGACTAATCTGCGGCAACTGTGTGATGCCATCATGTCAATATGGGCCAAACTCCCTGAGGAATGCTTCCAGCACCTTGTTGAATCTATGCCACGAAGAATTGAGGCAGTTCTGAAGGCAAAAGGGGGTCCAACCCGTTACTAGCATGGGGTACCTAATAAAGTGGCCGGTGAGTGTATATTTGGCAGCAACCATGTGCTGCTCCCCTCTCGAACTTCCTGCCGTCAGCACAGTTCTTGGAAGCTGACGTGGAATTCATAAAAAATAAAAAAAAACGACAATGAATGCGGGCGAGACAAGTCCCGCGCGACCTCGACTTGTTGTGGGGTCAGCGGTGAGGTCATTCTGGAAACAACAACTCCCACTCGGACATCAACACAGGAAGAAACGACAATCCTGCTTTCACACTCACTTATTCAATGGATCAAACACCCACGTGCACGAAAAACTCTGCTGGTGTCATTCAAATAACACATTATTGTCTTTTTTGGGCTAAAATACCAGGATCTTTCTGCTCTTCTTGAGCGAGATCCCGTGAGCTACCTAAGGACAGTATAGAAAGGATTTACATTTCAATCACTGAAACGATCAATAACAAAAAGGATAACAGCTTAAACAAGTAGCAAAGATGAGATGTTTGGTTGAAAGTATTGTGTGATTCTCTCTATATCTATATATACACCCCCTCTGTGAGAATTAATACTTTCGCCGTAACTGAAGCAATTGTTGTTGGGGCAATTAACTTAAAAAGGGCTAAATTAAACGTCAGGGTATAAGGAGGAAGTCAGTAGGATCACAAACCAGCTGGAAGCATTCGCCACCCATAATGCAATGGCAACTCCATCCACCCCCCCCGTTAGCCATGGTGGCAGTGGGTGGGTGGGGGGGGGGGGGTGGGGGGGGCTTCGTGCAATTAGGCCAGCAAGGCCGAAGGGGAAATGAGACTTCAGACAGGGATCCAACAAAGACGGTCGTGTAGAGGAAAATGTGACACGCATTAACCCCTTCAGCGCGGCCAGAGCGGCTTGTACACCCCCCCCCCCACAACTAAATTGATGTGCTCCCTGATCCTCCCGCCATCGCAAGTGAAGCAGACTTGAATGGACGGCCTTAAGCCGTGCGTTTATTATTACAGGGGATGGAGGAGGATGTGTTGGACGTCACAACAGCATTGTGGGAGTTGGGTGGGGAGAGGGGACGCCCGCCGATCGGGGGGGGAGAAAAAAGCCAGAGAAAGGTCAGGATATGAGATGTCTCGTCTGGCGGCGCAGGTTTATACTAACTCAGGGTGGTCCGGGATGACGGTAACACACAAATATGTCAATGAAGATATTTTGGACGTATGAGAGGACGCACGCACACCCACACACACACACGCACACACACACACACACACACACACACACACACACACACACACACACACCAGATGAGGCCTCGGATGTGAGAAGCAGCCTGGACAATGTTCCATTGAAAGGAGGCAGACAATAAAGCCTACAGACGTGAAGCTCTTCGCGGCCTTTTTGTGGGCAGCACAGCGGACCGACCCTTCGGTGTCACACAGCGACATTTAGCCGAAGCCCCTCTGTGAAAATCCCTACACAGGCGTGATGCTGGTGCGGCTGAGCTGGGAGTCCTCCCGGCATTTTTGCGGGCTAAACGCGCAGCTTGGCTCGCACTAGAAAGGCATACCAGGCGCGTGAAGCGTTCGGCTCTTTCCTGTCTGAGAGCTCCGGGGGCGGGCGTCGGCGCGGACTGCGTCGACAGACAAAATCCATGAAAAACATGAAAACTTCCACGCGGCCACTCGACGAATGAGCCCCAGAATTTAAAACGACTCCCTTGGAGACGCATCGGATCAGCGCTTTGAGCCCCCCCACACAGGTGTTTCCTCTGATCCGCAGTCAATAACCCGCCCCTGACGTCACTCTCGTGGTCTTTTCCACTGACCCGCGCCGCCCAACCCCCCCCCGCCCCCTTCCCATCAGTCCATGGACCTGAATGATCATGTGACTCCTGTTTCGACCTACAGAGAGTTAACGGAACGCCGTCAGCAAGGAAGCACCGCTTTCTCAGGAAGGGGCGCCGGGCGCCGGAAGGCCGGGGGACACCGAGGCCTGTTGCTCGACCTGAGATGGGGGGGGGGGGGCATCATTTGGCTGATTTCTGCTCGGAGAAGTGAAGCGAGACGCAGCTGGCTGCTCTCAGTCAACAACGCGGACACATGTGGCACCGGAGACGACTCTCCGGGGGGATTACAGCTACGGAAGTTATGCCGGACTCCAGAGAGCGAATAGAAAGGGATGCAGGATTGTGCCATTTCACTCTCTCTCTCTCTCTCCGGGGAGAACCACAACAAACAGTGAGAAAACAACGAGAACATCTTTGACAACCGGGAACCATTTTTCATGAGACGTTAGAGAAACACCAGATGACTAATCGATTCTTAGTTCCAACCAAAAACTCCCAAATGGAAGAAAAGCCTGAGGAAAATAATCTTGTCATTCAAGGTACATTCATGCTGCAAGTTGTTTACGGGGTTCATGTTGTGACTCGGGTCTGGGTGTCCTAACAGTCAGAGTCAGCAACCATCCTCGGCACACATAGTCTCCCCGAGAGGGGGGGGGGGGCGGGGGGGGGTTTCGCCCTTTGCCCTAAACCTGCTTTCCAAAATGTCAGCAGGCTGACGCATTTCCTGGCCTGTCCCTGGACCCGGGTTCTGGCCCGGGCCAACACCAGAAGTCGGCCCCTTCCACACGGAGGAACGCAGAGGAGAGGACTGAAAGGGGGGGGGGGGGAGAGTGCAAGGCGGGGAGGGAGAGAGGCGGAAACAAATCGAAAACAGATGCCTGTACACGTGTGAATCGGCGTTTAAGAGCAGAGTAGAAGCGGAGCGACGGGGGCCTTCGGAGCCAAATGATTTTTACTTTCCTATCGGCTTCACCTTCGGTATCTGTGCTGGACGTAGAGTTGGTTTTATACGACCTCTACTTTCATCCCACACTTTTTCTCCTTGTGTCATGTTATTCACCGCGAGTGCAGAGCGACGACCAAATTGCCGACAAATGACGAGGTCAGAGAGCTAAACCCAGCCGCTGTCCCACAGAGAGGACACTTCGCAGCCGCGGTGTGCAGAGGAAATTGGGCATTTTCCGATTAGGGTTCTGTCGTGAATGAAAAGCGCGGCGCGGCGTAATTAGGTGCACTACCGCCATGAGAAAACCCGACACGGATTAATCGGATTGCCGAGGCAGGAACATCTGTGGAGTGTTTCGAACTAACAATGTTCCCACAGCAGTTGAAGCAGGATTTGGGGGGGGCGGGGGCTTGTGTTTGTGTTCAATTTCTGCTCAGCCTCCTACACCGATCGATGGTCTGTTATTCTCTCACATGTACGTCCATATGTATACAGTGAATATGACATCACATCCAGCAGCTGGTTAACTTACATTTTATTCTAACCAAAAGGCAACAAAGACCACCTACCAGCACCTATAATAATTATTAAAATGTTGTATCCGGTTCGGGAGAGAGAGAGAGTAACAGAATCAACCAGCTCCAATGGGAGCCTGGCTCTTACAGATGAAGGGGAAAGTGGATTTTCTCGGCTGACCCGTGTAAGACGACTGATATCTACGGCCGTACGTAATTGGGATCAGATGTCTGGTCTCAATTACCATAATGCAATCCGCGGTTTTGTTCACTGAACTATGACCAAAAGGCTTATCAGCGCTAAAAATCAGCTCAGTGTGTTACAGCGTGTGTGTGTGTGCGTGTGTGTGTGTGTGAGATTCTTTCCTGACTGGCCCGGCTCTTGTTTTTCTAAGACCCTTTGCCTCGCATTAGTCATCACCGGGCCTCATCCACCGTGGTTTGTGAGGTGGGAATACTCATGGCGAGTTACTACAAATCGCACTGCACCGAGGGCTCGGGACGCGGCCAATGGCGCTGATTCAGTGTCTGCGGGAGCAACCTGTTGCAACCAGCCGGGTTTGGCCCATTTGAAAAAAAAGAGCAATGGAGCCCTTGGCTGTTAGATTGCAGCCCACTTGATAAACTGCCCACGCTCTGGGCGTTTGCGCCCCCGCCCCCCCCCCCGACTGACGGGGGTCTCTGTCGCCTCTCGGGATGTGCGACGGGAGCAGATTAGCGGCCCTACGGCGCGCGGCGCGGCTTTTTGTGGCCCTTTGTGTGAGCAGTGTGTGTGAAACGCCTTGCGGTTCATCGAGGTGAAATGAGAGGGACGTCTCACACCCCCCCCCCGCCCCCCCACCCATCCTTCAACACAAACGGCTCAGGGATGACATCATCTCTGAAACCCCCAAAGCATCCCGCGGGAGATTAATCTGCATTTACACAAATCGTCAATTAACCTCCTGGATATACAGCTTATTTAGACATGTGATAATAGATGGCGCAGCACTGTACACCTCGTGTTGTGCTGTCGCTGTACGGTGAGCTTATTTCACAAGTGACTGAACGGTTACGATGCAGAGTTAAAGAGGAATGTGGTTCCACACACACACACACACACCTCCCAGTAGTTGATGAAAGGTTTCAGATGGATCTTTAGTAAGCTTGCATGAACACACTTCATGTTGGGATTCACAAGCAAACGCTTGCACATATTGGTAAGTAAGTGCACAATGCACAAACAGGGAATGGGGTTGATAAGGCCTTTTTCATTCCACCTGAACTTTAAATGTAATCAGTTCTCTCTACGATGGCCGCCTTTCACTCTGCCTTCCTACGTGGCCGCGCGGCTGTTACACAACAGAGACCGAGCGCATTCAGACAAAGGACGAACCCGGTGACACGCCGGTGGCTTCCGCCAGACCTGCTTGCTTTTTAATTGTTGAGCAGGAAAGCTTTCTGCAGCCTCCTTCGCGCACTGCGAATGCAAAAGCTGTCCGTTTGGTTCTGACCGGGAAATATCCGTCGCACGAAGACACTGCGAAGACACGCAGTCAGTTAGCAGTTGATCCAGTTTTTCGGGTAGGAATGCAACCTCACACGACAGGCCTGCAGTAAACCCTACTCTCATGAAGGTTATTTCACCCCATTGATATCAACGAGCTTATGCTAAATGAATGATCTACAGCCCACACCCTCCAAGGTGATCATTAAGATGTGTTGCACCATTGTTGCATTAAACCGCATTATTTTTAGCTTGTGTGCTTCAATGAAAAGCATTTCCCTCCAAACACGGCGATCATCTATGTGCAGCCGCCTGCTTCGGAGGCCGGTGAGCTCCAAAGGGCCCCAAACTGGAAAAAAGCCCTTGATCCGCTCTCATTTTAAAAAGATGAAAGCCTTTTGGGGGTAAAGGCTCAGCGGCTTCTCAGTGGGAGGGAGACAGCACTGCGATCAGGAGGCCCGACGTGTCATTGGATCTGTTTTTCAGTGCTCGGCGTCGAGACGACGTTAAATCCTCCAGGTGCGACACCTCGCCGCCCGCGCCGGACCGGGGGCCAGGCCAGGCGGATGTGGGCCAATCCCAGATTAGAGGCGTCTCTAATCCCCGTCACTTTCATTACCTGGAGCCGTTAGGGCCGCGGGGGGGGGGGGGGGGGGGGGGCAGAGAGTACGATGAGACCCTTAAAACAAGCCGGTGGGAGTACCCGCGGGCCCATGTTTCAACACCGAATCAAGATGGAAGGAGGTCAGTCTGAGTTTGGACGTGGAGATCTTCACAGGAAACAACCTCAAACCTCCCAAACTCACAGTGACGAATGGTGACGAACCTCCGGGAGATGCTGGGAAGAAGGACTGCGGTTCTTTCATGCCAATCCGAGCTTGGTTTATTAGGATTTGTTTTTATATTGAAAGCAGAACCCTCCTCTCTGTGAACATGCAGTCAATATGAAGTCATGGAGATAATGTAATTCCCTTTTCCACTTACAGGGAAACAGATGGGAGCAGATCGTGGACCATTTCTTTTTTTAAATCCAGAAGCCATATGAGTCAGGTACTTTCCAGTTCCCTCAGCAATGAACATTCTACAAGACGTGACTCAAACACAACTCAAAAGGAGTTAAAAGTTGAACTTTTTACCCATTTTTGTGTAAGATTCTTTTAAAATCAGAAGCAATACTTCAATATTCTCATCTACAGTAATATGTTCACATTATGACAATTGTAAAATGTTAAGATGATAAATAGCCAGGAGAGCTTTCTCCATAGACAGAACATGAAACTAATGTAAAATGTCCAAAATAATACTTTTCATTTGTGAAGATTTGTTACATTTATTCTTCACATGTGACAGTACACTGAAAACTATTTTTGACGGTTGATTAGACAAAGTGAAATAGATTTTAGCTGTCAAACATATAAGTGGGTTCCAGTTCAATGCACTTTGTATTAAGTTAATCATTGTATACATAATTTTGCATACATTTTGAATCATACCAACAAAGTCAAGAGAAGATATTCTAAAATGATAATACTAGAAATGTGGTATTATTTTCAGCTACATTATATCCCCCAACGTTTTACCCTGCTGTACATTCAGTATTCATTGACTGTAAAATTTCCCGGACTTGATATATTATTTACTTATAATAAGCGAGACATCCCATGCCCTGCATACCATCATACCAGGAAACTCCTGGAATCTGACAAAGACCCCCCCCCCCCCCCCCCCCCCTCCTCCCACCCTCACCCTGTCATCTGACTTTGTGTCTCAAATCCAGTCATTGTCTCACGCACGCTGGAGACGCACAAGCAGCGAGCGCCATAGGTCACCGGGGCTCCCTGCACTGACTCAATGGCAAACTCCATGACCATGAAGGTCTCGCCGCGGGTCCCCCCCCCCCCCCACCGCCTCCCACCCGCACCACCGCCCCCCCCCCCCCCCCCCCCCCCAGCTGTTCGCATGGGAAGCGGGCCATTCAGGCGCGGAAGAAAGAAAGAAAAAAAAGTCGGGCCTTTGAGCGGAAACAAGGGGACAATAGTTACATTCTGCTGGAGGACCGCTCAGACACAACAAGGACACGGAACTATATATACTACGTATACGAACACGTATAGTATAGCTAATGTGCCTCGTCTCATCTCATTTTTCTCACTTTTATGAGCCTATTTTGTTGGGTTAGCATGAAAAAAATGAACTAAAAGTAAAAGGACAGATTCACCAGAAGTCATATCAGTGCAATGGACCAGTGGCCCTGAGGAGACGTACAAGAAGACTCTATTATAGCTTTGAACATTAGCTTTGTTGAACCGTTTGCTTTCTTTTTAAATAAAAGTGTAGTTGTTTGCAGAAACTTATGAGACAAGTAATGTAGATGATCTGAGTCGCCTCATCATCGTTAGTTATCTCTATTGCAGGTGATTTAAGAACATCTCATTTCCCACCAACGACAGCGAAAACATGCTGGTTGCGATGCTTTAATAACGCCGTCCTCCAAGCAGTGTGACCTCGGGTTAACACGCCCGTGGGGAGAAAACCGCGCAAACGTTGCGCGTCGCCGCTGTTGTGCCGGAGCAAACGCAAACACGCGGGTTCCCGCAGCCGTGTAATCATCACAGACCACTTTCTCAAAAAAAAAACAGATGCGGGCAGCAGCGTCGGTTTGCAATGCTCGCATCCGTCTGGGGTCGCGGTATCCACGGAGACGGAGCAGACACACAATTTGGGCGAGAGATGCTCGGCCCCCGAGCGGAACCGCTTATTCGTCACGTGTGGCCCGCCACTGGAACTGGGGACTGATTTCCTCTCACGTGGGGGAAGCGCCATGTCACGCTAATCCTCAGAGTGAAAGGCCTTGATTCTCCTGTACTCTGGGTGTGCTGCTTCCTTCCAGTCATCCACCTCCAAGGGTTGTTACATAACACGCCAGAGCGAGAGAAGAAAAAAAAACGTCAGTTGGATGCGTTTACTTTGTCTCTCTGAGCGTCTCTTCTGGTCAGTTAAACACTCAGGGAAGCAAGAGGCGACACAAGAGACCTTACAAGAGCATCTCCCAAGCCAGTGAGGCAGGAGGGCCGTGTTTTCCCCTTCCACGCGAGAGGTATCGCCCCCATCGGGGGAGACAAGAAATGACCAATCCCGTGGTAGAGTCGTCATTACGCAGCGTACGAAGCGGCCCAAACGATTTATTTGGGAGCAGAGATTGTATCTCCCTCACCAGGTATTCACTCAAAACCTGAAGACTTTAGGACAATGTTCTCTGTTTATGCTACTTTGTACTTCTACACTACACTTTCTGAAGTCTGCTTTGGATACTTGATGTTCTTATACAGTCAAAGGCCTTTTTTCAAGACAAAAGCAGGCTTACAATGAAGCGATGGATAATTGGGTAGGGGTGGCCAAGAATTCAATATAATCATGTATCTTCTTTCAATGGAAGCCTGGCACACAATTAAATTAAAATTTTAAAAAAAAACACACACACACATATACAACTTAGGAAAATTCACGTTCATTTGTCAGGTATTTAGTTTTACACTGTTAGTGAGACAAATTGTTTGTGAAAGAATAGTCGCAGTTCATGTTTGAGCTGCATCCCTTTGCGCGTATGGGAAACCGATGCAGTAAAACGTCTTCATCCATTGTCTTCATTTATTCTGGTTTGATTACAGTGCTCTCATTGACACCATCATTTTAAGAGTCAAGTGGATGCTTGTAAATTAAAAAAAAAAAAAATGTAAAAAACCATGGCAGCAATGCAAAATGGACCAACAGAGCAGACTCTGATGCCTCTGCCCATGTGACAACTCATATGGCTGCATTGCTCATCCTCATGCCCACTGTGAATGAATGACATGCACGCCGATAAATGACTCATGTTCCAACATTTTAGACTGATAAGAAACCAAAGATCTAATGTGTCCCGATGTATTTATCGCGTTATAACTACATGGAGACGGACGTCCAACAATTAGCAGCATAGGAAGAGAAGACACATGGCAAAGATAGCGCATGCGATGTCTGGGACTAATCATGTGAATGAACCCACACACAAATACCAGAAAACGATAACAAAGTCTGGTTTGGCGATCATCAATTAAAACGACAACATTGGTATTCACGGTAACGTGCTCTTACCTAAACCGGGGTGAATCTTTAACGCATTCTTCAAAATCCACCGTCATTTTGGGCCGGAGAGTGAACTTTTAACGGGGTTAAAATAGGGATTTCATGTCCCGGGTGGAGAGGAAACGTTTAGAGGGGTGTAGGTATCCGAGAAAGAGGTCGGATCCCGCTCCTCCGGTGGTTTCAGTCCCTCGCTTAGTCCTGCTTTGAGGATCCCGAGCTGCTTCACTCACTACTGGACCCTGTGCTGCCTTCAAGTGCTGCGGATAACCTCGGATTTTTTAACACGCGACACGCGAATAATTTCACTCCGCTGAATTGCAGAGTGAACTATTGCTTACAGTACTCGGTAACCTAGTAAAAAACACCACAGTGTAGAAATCAAGTGGTGGAAATGAACTCAGAGCATTTACTTTAGAACTTTGCTTACGAATATTTTAAGATAAGATACTTCTAGTTACTTGAAGTTATGCTACAATTCGGACTATTGGTCGTTTAACTGTTACCTAATTAAATTTCCATTTAGGCCTTAAAACATTTATCTGCCAAGGACTATAGCTGTTAACAGTGGTGGAAAGTAACATCTATTCAAAACTCAATTATAATGTCTTATTATGGGATAAGGTAAAGATACAAAACACAAAAAACAAGCTCTCCATCAAATATATTAAGTGACACACTTAAGTGAAGGAATCAATAATCAGGCCGTAATAATATAAGATATATAATTCTTGAATGGACAAGTCCACCTAATGAGTAACTCTCGTTTTCTAATCCCTGCAGTGTCGTTTTTCACTAATCTCGTGAAACATTACAATTCCTCGAAGCACTTGAAAGCAACGCCTACTCACCGCTCTGCATGAGAATGAGCGCTGACGTCACGTCCCATTCAATTTTTTACAAGTGTAATAATCACACGTAGGTAGCCTAAAATGATATTCCCTCTTCGGATTCAGTCATTTCTCATTGTTCTAGTGAAAGAGCCAAAAGAAAAGTTTCAGTCACTGCAGGTAAAAACAATATGCTGGTTTGCAGCGCTCACTCTCATTGCTGTTGTTCTTTAAATTTTCAAGGAAGAGACTAAACAATTTTTGAATTGTTCAGCTACGTACTCATTAGAGAAGTGTGCTGAAGTTTATACTCTCTGGCGTGTTCATTCAAAGCAGCGACTAACAGACGGCCTTTTCTTTTCTTTATTGAAACGGTTGGATTTTTTTTCAGATCACCCTATTTCCATGTGACAACTCATATGGCTGCATTGCTCATCCTCATGCCCACTGTGAATGAATGACATGCACGCCGATAAATGACTCATGTTCCAACATTTTAGACTGATAAGAAACCAAATCTAATAAAGAGCTGGTAAAATCAATTTAATGTAACAGCATGGTTTTGAAACTGAGTGCTTGATTCTTAAACACTTGAAAGAAACCTTCAACACGCCAAATGATTGCTAAATCTCTACTTTGCTATGCCGCTTCTAAATGAGTGTATACTTCTCCTACAGCGAAGCTATTATTAATTCACAGGAAATGGGAAAGCTTGAAGGAAGAGCTCCTACTTGGAATTTGGGGTTTTCATAGAACGCCATTGTTCCTTTCTCTCCCGGCTTAAAAAGGGGCTGCAGCTCAAGCCAAGAATGGAGATGATGTCATCCGCTCCCAGCAGGCAGCAGAGGTGTCTGACATAACTCAACCTCAGAGGGAAAATACAGACTCCATCAGCTGTTGGAGGGGTCCTGAGGCCCCGAAGGGATGTCGTTGTCAGTTGGTTGGTCGACCTCTTTGGTCCAGATCGAAACACATCGACATGTAAATGGGTGGATTGCTGTAAAATGTTACAGGGACATTCGGAGGTTCGATAAATATTACAGCTGCTACACAACAGCATATCTGCATTGTCGCTGTGAGCATGTTAGCTCGCTTTAGCATTGAGTTCAAAGCGCCACAGTGTACAGCATTGTCATACTTCTACTATTTTTTTTGCCTTGCACCAGGTCAAAAATGAATTACAATTTCCTTGAGATCAAAAGCCATACAATGACTATGATTATTAAGTTATATACAAGAAGCCTACAGTGTGAGGGGACGTTTAGGAATTGACTTTTGAGACACTCTTACGTTCTCATATCCTCATCCTCCCCTCCTTCCTCGCTGTTTGAAAGTGTCGAGTCAGCAGTTGGCTGATTTAAAAGTGCACACTGCTGGAAAATCTTCAGAACAGACCTTGAAATATGCATATAATCTATAATGGTCTAGATTTCCCTGCAGCACCACATGATCAAAGGTACATTCATGTTTCTCTTTAGTTGTAATTACTTTGGTGATTCTATAACTTTTAATTTATTGCCATCGCCGGATCATGATCAAGTACATTAATGACATCAGTCTCAGCTGTACATTGTGTTTAGTGTTAGTTAATGTCGGCAAGCTAACACGCTAAACTAAGATAGTGGACATGGTACACCTCCACCTAGCTAGCGGTTCCCCTTTGCTACCAGTCTTTGTGCTAAGCTAAACTAGCCTGCTACTCACTGCGCCCCACCCAACGTATTTCCCTGAAATCTCAAATCATTCAAATTTACAATTTGGGACCAAGTGGTTTTTGGGGGCGAGTGAGTCAAGGCGATGATGACGATGAAGAGAATTGGGTGCTTGACAGCCAGATGATTCACAGTGTAGACCGCCTAGCAGACTGTTCACCTGCTGCTTTGGTTTTTCCCAGTGTGGCCTCTGACAGGACCAGAGATGAGGCTAACCCGTCCTTTGTGCAAGGAAAAAGTGAACGGAAAGATGAGCCGTGTGTCGACCCCCCCCCCCCCCCCCCCCCATTTTTGCTCCCTCTCATGGAAGACTGCAGCACTGCGAGAGATGTGCGGGTCTCTGGGAGGATGACCTACTTTTGCTCCCCTCTTTGGGCTGCGAGTCGCACCGCTGAGCTGCACAGCTTGAAAACGCTGTCCCTTCTTACTGCAGGTGCAATGCTCCACAAGACACTCCCAATGAGGCATGTATTCTGTATTATGGATGTCCACCAAGCACCGGCCGACTGAAACATTTACTCCGGTCTCAGTCTCAAATCAATTTTTATCTGCTCATTGGACTGCTGTGCTCACACTTGAATTAACTAAGTGTACCTAGAAGGTGGAGGAAAGCATTGAGAAAGTAGATACCATCCACCTGCAAAGTACACGAAAAGCTACCATCAGCAGCTGGTTATTACAGAGATAGGAAGCTGAGCTCGCTGAGTAATTGGAACGTCATACCTTGTTTGTTCAATCTGTACAAATTATTGTAAAAACAATAATCTGCCATTTTATTATTATTATTATTTTTTTGCAGAGACCAATTGTCAGTGTCCAGAAATATACTGGTGCCGGACAAAAGATAGTCAGAGGCTTCATTAAAAAAAACCTATAGAAATTCTTGTTGGTCCACTTCCGACTTTTAATATTGACCCAACTAACAGGATCTAAGTGAGCTTTGGAGTAGCAGTCAATTATGGGTCCCCATGGGGGGGGTCGGGAACCCAACAGAGATGATGAACTACACCGAATCATTTGTCCTTTAATCTTTGTTTAATTATACCTCTAAGATGTTTAAATAAAAACAAGACTTTTGGTGAAACTACTCACACCAATCAGACCTAAGCAATCAGTGGGATCCAAAGAAGACAAAGCAGAAAGGTTGGGAACCACCCAACGAAGGGATGGTGCAGGTTGGGATATAAAGACTCATTTTAATAAATTACATTCTCTTTCTGCATACTGGGTCACATTAAAAATCCCACGACGCATGACCCGTCTGACTTTGAAGGGGGGGGTGTTTGCAGTCATGCTAACAACCCTGCTGACTTATTTAGCAGCCCTGCCTATGTGCATTTGTCAGTGGAGCTAATGTCTCTCAGCCAAAGTGCCTCTTTGCCCCTGTGCATCGCTCCTGGGGGGCGACTTCGAGCAGCAGTCCAACGGCATCAGCAAAATAACTTGGTGGAAGAGAGAGAGGTCTGTTTTTTAACGGTTACATAAAAACCGAGACGCCGGTTCTATGCAGGGAAACCAAGAAAAGACGTCATTAAAGGAATTGTTCAATAATCCCATTTAGCTCCTGAGGATTTAGCAGTCTGATACATTTCATAAATAATGTCAATGTAGCCAGCATTTGGTTAGCTTAGCTTAGCATAAATAATGGACGAAGGGGGAAACAGGTAGCCTGGAAAGACTGTGGCTTTGTATGTGCACTCTGTTACGGTGTAATTCGTAACGGAAACTGTTAAATAGTTAAATTAGGAAGTTGACAAATTAAAAAGTATTCAACTTTTGGACTGTCAGGCTGCATGTTTCCCCCCCCCCCCGTATGAGTCGGGATGAACTATGCGTAGAGCTTCCTGGCTTCATATGTTGCGTGGAGACACGAGAGCGGTATTACTCCTCCACAAGTCAAACTACTCATCTGGTTATTGCCTGGTTTTAGATACAGTAGGTGGAAAAAAACCCCTACACATTCTGATAATTCACTTTGAGAGGATTACTGCACAACCGCTGATTAAAAACAATAAAAGTGTGTAAATCTTTGCCAACAAACTTTACCAACAAACAGACTCTCCTCTGGAGAAGCGATTTCATTAAAGGTTTTGTTGACCTTGGCTTTTATGTGTTAATCACTTTAGGCTAAGCCTAATTGCTTAAGGGAATAACCAGCTATGCAGCCAAAGGCCCAGCTCCTCATCCACTGCAGGACGTCGGTCCTGTGAGAGAAACTGGGACAGGGTCCCAGTGGATACGGGTGAGTACTGGGTCAAAGCGAAGGCTTTTTTAAATACCCGCCCACTTAATATAACACGCTGATAATAACCCACACGCACACAAAAGTAAACAGTGATAAGTATGAGCTATTTAACTAAACTGTAATATCAGGGTGTTATTTTGGTGGAAGCATTTATTGTCGCCACATTTATATTTTTTCTTTCATCTCTCAGAAACAGGTTGTAATTTTCGAGCGGATGATCAAACAGAAAATTGATTTTGTAAATCAAATGAGGGATCTTTATATCAAATCACCAGAAACAACAGACCTGAGACAGTCTCCTGTCTCAATCTGATACGACTGAACAAGAGCCTGAGAAATGAGACTACAGTCGGTGTTGCTAGGCGACGTCTCGGAGCTTCTGAGGGAGGTAGGATGAGGGAATCCAGCAGAAGAGCAGAGGAGTCTCAGAAAAACAAGTTGCTTCACACTCACTGATAAAAATGTATATTCACATTTTGACGCGAACTTTAAGATTTACTTCTTCAGTAACTAAAGGGCTGAATGCTACGGGTCGGCCCTGTTTACATTACTCAGAGGTTGATTGCTGGTTTTGGCACTTTCATGGGATTTATTCACAGTAAGAATAGAAGACGTATAGAATAATATCAGCCTCATGTTTTTAACGAAATAAAAACATTCAACCACATTAGATAAATGAACAACTTCTTCCTCAGTTCAGGTGCATGTTCATAACCCAACGCTGCCCCCATGTGGTCATTTAGTAGGAAGAAGTAATAAGACGCAAAACCCTCCTGGTGTCGGGAGATCAAGTAGCGCGCTTCCTTCTCTTTCTCCTCTTTAACTCTTTAAAAGACACAAACGGGAAAACGTTAAGGCTCTTGATGCAAAATGGAAGTGAACAAACAGTTGCTGACTCACTGAAAGCAGCACTGTGGCGGATGGGAGCTCCTTCTGCTGCTGCTGGTGCTGTTGTTCCTGCAGGCTCTGTGGGCCGCAACAGGTATGGAGGTACATGCTAGGAACAAGAACACAAAACACGCCATTAACACCAATGTCATCGTGGGATGTCAACAGACGTCTGCTTCAGTAAATAGTTAGAGAAAAATGATGTGCATCTTGTTGCATAATGTTAGAAAAACACACCGCCTCTTAGCATCTAAAGCTAAAGCACTGCAATTTTTAAACTTTCCTTGTGTATTGGGTGTATGTTCCCAGCAAAAAGACTTCAACCTCAAAAGAATCTCAGAAACGCAGAATTTCATTGCGACAGTGCTAAAAAATTGCATCGGGTATCCTCATTACCCTATTGACCAAACGTATCAGATCAAATCATTGAACCATTATTTAGTCAGTCTCTATTGAGTATAATCTGACTGCCTGAAAACTAATCATGGAAACACAGAGGACAACAGCTCAATTGTTTGTTAGATGTGCAGAAACATACACACAGATGTCCTCAAATGATAAACAAAGCGCTGTGTCTACTTGAAAAATATGAGTCACTTACAGCCACAAGACGCGAGCACCCTACCGCCCTGAAAAAAGAAAATCTATAGATCTCGGACGACGATACAAGATTCTCAAAGGTGGAAGCGAAGCAAAGTCTCTGCGGGGCCCCTTTGATCCTCAACAGCAGTTTGAAATGAGTGAATGTCTTGTGTACACGAGCAGCAGCAGCAGTAACCCACACCGATGAAGCCAGAAGGGCAGAGAACCACAAACACCTGCAGCAGGAGATGATGCTGAAGTGACGTTTGGAGGACGCGGGTTTAAATGCCACAGCGTGCACGTGCTGTCTGAGAGGGCATCTCTTGTCCCTGATAACTGCTTGAAGAAGTTTCCTTTGCCCTCGTTTGTGGCACACTTGAGGTCACCTTGTTTCGAACATCTCGGTGCTATCTTGATGGAGAAATATTCCATTTTCTGCACCTTAAACCTTTTAATGTGTATCTCCAACCAAGCTACTCTCTATTATTTCATATTTACATTTACACAAGCTTTACAAAACTAACCACTCTCTCTCTCTCTGTGTGTGTGTGTGATGCAGAACTGACCCGGGAGCTGCGGGCCCGGGGAGGAGGATCGGCGCCGGCTGAGCTCGGGACCCTCTGACTGCGCCGGCGATCGGGGGAGCTGCTGGGGCGATGCAGCGAGGACGGCCGGAGGCGAGTGCTGGTGGACGCGGATCCATCCGCTTCGGCGAGGAGGTCCGTTAGTTCTCCGTCACTGATCTCAGCCTCCACCGTGAGCTCGTCTGTGCATTTAAATAATATGTTTTTTCTGCATCTTAAAGTCTATTTTGTATAATCTTTTGAAGCAATTTAACCCTGTGGTGTGCATATATTAACTTCATCATTAGCCTTGAAAATAGTCATTTACGTGTTTCTTTCCTTGTTCAATGTTATATTCTCTATCATCGTTCCACAAGCAATTCATTGACACGTGTATAGATGGGGCCCAGATAGCTTGGTAGAAAACAACAAAAGCTTTACCCGCGTGCTGGGGAGTGACTGCACACCGAGCACAAATCCAGTCACCTCCAGGGCCGCCGTCCAATGGTGGCGTCAAGCAGTCCGTATGAAAGCTGGGAGAGAAAAGGACAAACACAGTGGTACTAAAATATACGCGCGAGTGAGCAAGGTTCCCCTTGATAAAAGTGCAACATCGTACCCTGCATCACAGCGCGTGCACACAAGCAGCTGGTGCGTGCGGTCGCCGCGTCCACACTCCTCGCAGATGACAGTGTCGTTTCTCTCTTCTTCTTCTTCATCTTCATCATAATCCTCTTCCCTTTTATTTGCCTTAACTTTAATCTGCAGCAACACAGCAAAACAGTTAAGCCATAAATAACGCCGGGCCGCGTAAATCCGGCACGTTGGCAAATGCTGCCGGTAATCACCTTCTCGTGGACGGCGCCTCCGGGACAACGTCTCCGCTGGATGAAGTCAAAACTGATCCGATCCACGGGGCACGTAGTGGCTGTCTGAGATTCAAGACAACAACGTTTCTCAAATTGAACAATAGTAACCAAATCTCTATGAAGGTAGATTTGTGTCTTTATTATGCAAACAAACAAAAAATGTTTTGAGAGCAAAATTCTTGCATCGCAAGCAAAAATAAAGTTTTTAAGTAAAAATATATAGTGAGAATATATAAGTGAGAATTAATTATTTGTTAGTTTTGCTTATGAAACTATTGTTTTTGCTCCCAAAACAAAAACTTTTGCTCTCAACAAAAACCTTGTAAACCTTTACATCAAAAAGCTCGGATTTTGTACGTAGTGGGTCCGTGTCGCTCCTCACGGTCGCCTCCCGTCAGAGTTTATTGGCGGAACAGACGCCGAGTGGCCAGTCGATCCACCAATAGAAACTCCTGGTTCATTCAGGGGCATAAGCCCCGCCCACTACGTACAAATTCCGAGCGCACAACTTTTTGATTCGAGACCAAAGAATTTTTTTCAAGACCAAAAGTTTTTGTTTTCAGAGCAAAAACAATAGTTTCATAAGCAAAACAAACAAATAATTAATTCTCAGTAAATATATTTTTACTTAAAAAAAATTTTTTTACCTAATCTACCTTCATAAATGTCGATGTTCATTTAGTTCAGACACAAGGTTTTACAAGTAGATTCAGTCTGTGCAGAGAATACGAAAATGTAATGCACTTAAGTGAAGTATAATACAAATAGTGTGTATAATAGTGCTACAACTTTGTATTCATTTAATAGTCTAAAACCCAAATGAAAAGAGCAGCCAATCTCAATCAATGAATCATTGAACTAATCTCAAATGGCTTCTGACACGGTTTATGAACAATAATATCAGCAGAAATCATTTGACAGAACAGTGAGCCACGAAGGGGTGATAATTAATGAACTAACGTTACTTTCTGGTGCAGGTAAATGTGGTAAAAGGAGTGAGAGTGGAAGCGTGTGTTTACCTGGGACCACTGGAGGATACATTCAAGGCAGAATACATGCTGGCACTTCTCCAGAGAGGCGACTCTTTGCTTTTCGAACGGGCTCAGACAGATGGAACATTTATCTGCGTCTTCGCCACACACTGCGTCTGACACGGTGGATTTATACATCTTCTAAATGTGGAGAAGAAAACGACTGTTCACGGACGACGTTACACTACTATTGACGTTTAACGTTACAGTAACGACGGCTGTTTTAGCTAAACTAGCTAACGTTCGGTTCGCTAGCATAACAACATCCCGTTCAACATCCTACATCCTTCTTATAACGAGGAACGCATTGTGGACTAGTTGTGCCTTTTGGTTAGCTGTTACAGCACACATATTAGCAGCATACAATAATCAGTATCGCCGTGATCTGGAATACTTTATTTATTAGCCAATTGCCACTTTTCAATCCACCGCATCCCCCGCTCTGCTCAATACGCATCCGGTTTACCTTTTCAAAATAAAAGTCCACATTTACTGTTCTAACATTGCAGTGACGGGCCCACACCAGGCCAAAATGTAGTGTCATAATTGTTTTAAGTAACTTGAAAGAAGAATACCTGAAATGTCACTACAAATGATCATAACTGGATCATCAACCTGTTCAGCCAAGCAAAAGGAACTGTGTCAAATATCATATCATAGCATTTTAGAAAGCACAACCTCCTGGATATGGATCATATGCCCACAACATTTTTTTTTTTTAAAGATCCATGTCAATGCAATAGCTTCATTAAATTAGCAATGAATGGAAATGGAACACTTGACTCTGTTTGTCTGTGTCCATTCCCTCTGGCAGGAGCCCAGATCAGATAGTGTCACAAACCACTTCTTGAGTCACCCTTCTGTCCTTACATGCCCAGGACATTGCACAGTAGTTTGTCACCACGGAGATATACTGTATGTGCATACATGTTTTAACAAACCTATCATGTCTGTTTATATTGTTCATTTTTGCTTATATGTTTATCTTATTTTATTCGTATACTGCACTGATCAACAAGACAAATGACTGTATGTGTAACATACGTGGCAAAACATGGCTTCTGATTCTGAAATCTTGATGAACCATGTTAAAGACACTGCATGACAATGAAAAAAACACTTCTAAACTAGCCTTTAAGGCATGACGAATGTGAAGTTACGCAATTTATAAATTTAGTCAGAAAATGATGGAAATGTAGGGGAGGAGGCAGTGGGTCATGATGTTTCCTGCCCATGTCTTACCACAGTTCTACCACTGCAACAGGAAATCAACACATGTATAAGAACAGCACTGTTCCCCATAATCAGAGAGGAGGTGCTCCACCACTGTGCACCTGCACAACTAAGCTTGTATCTCATGTGCTCGAAACATACGGTGGAGCTTTCTTCAACTGGAGATCAGACAACAGATAAGAAGCAAAACAATTTGGTGAGCTTTATTTTCCTAAATTATTGTTTTTACAGAATCTAGGTTTATTTTATGTAAATATTTTTACGGTAGGGTCTATAAATCTATATATATCTACACATTTCATACATATACAAGTATATCTCTCTTTAAAGTCTCACAATCGATTTAGAGCTCAGGATTGAAATATTTGCCTAAAGCAAACAGGAAGCAAGTTATCGATGTGTCACTTTTTATTTCTGTTTAGCTCTGTTAATTTAATGTGTGAGTAAACGTGTGTCATGTCTAAAAATTAGCGGGCAGTTTCTGGAACAAAAAAAAAAAAATGTCAGGTGAGAAACTGAAAGTGGTAAAACTGAATGGAAACATGTTTGTGTTGCAGTAGGAAGCGTTTATGAGAATCGACCTACGCTCACTGACTTTCATCAAAAACCCACTCGGCAACGATGAATGGGACCGGTGGCGCCTGCAGTACCCCCTCAGCAGAGTACCAGTCCTACTTCTTCCCAGCGGTCTACATCCTCGCTTTAGTAGTAGGCCTACCAGGAAACCTGATCGCCCTTTTCGTCTTCACCCGCAAGACCACCCCCCGCACGGCCTTCAGCGTTTACATCAGCAATCTCGCCGCGGCGGACGTCGTCATCCTCTGCACGTTGCCCTTGAAGATACACTACCACCTCCACCGAAACAACTGGGCCTTCGGCGATGTCGCCTGTCGCGTCACCGGCACCCTGTACTTCGCCAACATCTACCTGAGCATCTTCTTCATGACCTGCATCTGCGTGGACCGCTACATGGCCACCGTGCACCCGCACAGCCACCTGAAGCTGCGGAGCCACCGGTGCTCGCTGGTTGTGAGCGTGGTGCTCTGGTGCGTCATGGCGGTGGCCATGCTGGTCTTCGTCCTCATGGGGCCCCTGAACACCGACGTGCCCGGAGGCAACAGCTGCTTCGAGAATTTCGCCAAAGAAGAGTGGGACAAGCGCTTGCTGGGGTACAGCCTGCTGTGCCTGATCTTCGGCTCCCTGGTGCCGTCCGCCATCATCCTGGTGTGCTACCCGCTGGCCGCGAGGCGCATTTCCCTCATAAGGACTAAAACGGCGCAAAAGGCCGTGAGGGCCATTTACACCATCCTGGCCATAACGCTGCTCTGCTTCCTGCCCAGCCACGTGGCGTACCTGCTGCACCTCCTTCGCCGGATGGGGGTCATCCAGAGCTGCTCTCTGGTGACCGCCATCTACCACGCCAGGCGGGTCACCATGGCGCTGGTCACCTTAAACACGTGCCTGGACCCCGTGCTTTACTACGTCGCCACCGCCCACTGCAAATGGAAGCGGCTGAAGATGGCGTGGCTGCGGGGGAGAGTCCGGAGACAGAGGGGGGTGTACACCATCGCAATGAGCTGAATAGTAACGACGTGTGCACGCCGTGCCCATCTCCTTAGACGGGTCAATGATCATGAACGATTAAAAAAAAAAAAAGAAGTGTTTATTGAAACTGACATCAAAATTAAGGGACAATTCAGAATCTTAACTTCCTTGTGCTTGTGCTCTTCAGTTAACAAGTCCATGAAAGAGTGGCCTACGTCCCTTGAAGAAGAATGGGTCCATTAGATATTCCAACATTACAAGGCAGTCGGTTTAAAGTTTACAGGTACAAAGTATGGAATCCTCTGCACTTCCAGGTTTAAAAGGAGTTGAGGTACATTAATTATTTTTAGTGAGAACTTTCCTTTAAATGTTGTTGTTTTTGAAGCAAAAGATAGTTCAGCAGATGCCAGATGGAAGGCCCTTTTTCAGCAGAGTTGAAAGGAAGCTGCCCAGGTCCTCGTCCTGAGGAAGAAAAACAGAATAGTAAGTCAAAAAGGAGCCAAATTTTCATTTTAACACATTAAAACAATAAAAAACATACTTGGAAATGGGCATCAGCAGTGAGATAAAAAGAGAACCAACAAAAAATAGCAGATATTGAGGAAAGTCATTGGGATTCCCAAATGTTCTTTTACACGTTGACACCTTCAAATGAGATCCCAAAGCACCTGAGATTCTACCAAAATACAACCCAAGACAATATATGGTAAAATTATAATTTAAATCAACAGATTATATTTGGAATTACTTGTTTTGTATATAAAATACTGTATATAAAAGCCTGAGGGGACATCTTCCGACTGCTGTTTGTTTGTCTGACAAAACTTCAAAGATCATTTTTAATTTTTCTCATCTCTACCATACAAATGTTTATTACTGTGCATGTTACAAATAAACACTGGTACAGATTAGTTGGCGTTTCATTTTCTGTAGATCTATTTAATGAATTGATTCATTTGACACACATGGCAGTCTTCATTGGGAGAAAACACGTGTGAAAAAGACAGAACACAGTAACACATTCATTCTGTGTTCTTTTGATGAAAGCACAGGAAACCACTGCAGGTACTGCAGTGCAAATACAAAGTTCCCCCCCCCCCCACTCTCACACGGTCTGCCCACACAAGTTTTCCCTTCTTTAACAACCTTTTCCCCCCCAGAATGAGGGGTCGGAACACTAGAAAAGTACAGACCATTTAACAAAGAGCTTTAACACTACATGACATCATTCATACACCGATGACAGATTACCAACATTCACACTCTTTAGTCGCAGCTACAGGAGCCATGTTGGGGTTAGGTGCCTTGCCCATGGACACATCGACACGCGGGATCCAACCTCCGAACCCTCTGATTGAAGAAGGACTCGTGAAAGAGATTTAAAAATGGAAAGTGGCGCACAGCTTTAAAGCACGCATGTTTACAACCAACACTATAATTATCGCCTGCGGCCTTTTTGAGCAGTTTCAGTCTCGAGTTCACAGCTGAGCACAAAACTAAAATAGCTATCGTATGAGTTGTTATTGATGCATCAGTGCTAACTTTAACGTTTATGTTCTTGTCCCTCTAGATATGCACGCTTCCTGCACAACTGTAGATCACACGGTCATTTTTTAGAAAGCCTGGGACCATGGGTGGGATATCGGTAAAGCAGTCCATCAACGCATCATAAGGAGTTCCACAGGGATCTAGTCAAAGTCCCCTTTTGTATATCTTGTCTAAGCTAGCACTGAGAGAAATAAAAGATGGATGACTGTGGGACTAATTTAGTTATTAGTGGAAGATAGAAAATAAGGGTATATTTCATCGTATGGTAAGGTTCTTTTATTCGACATGCAAGTTTGTTTTTAATGGTGCCAAAAATAATAAGCATTTGGATCAGGGGTTCCTAACCTTTTTGACCTCTGGGCCCAACTTTTTAAGTACAAAGTGGCCCGGGGCCCGTTCAAATATTAACACGGTCTTGGATTAAGTGATCATCACAAGGATATTTTTTTTTAATTATCTGTATGTAAACCTGCACAAACAAACAACACTCCCTAACAATACCAGTTGCTGAGATGACGGACTTCTTCATGCATTTGTAGCCCATTTTTCTTTCTTTTAAAAGTATCCACTGGTTTTCCCAGAGCGTTGGATCTTTGTACAGCTTCAATGCTTCGTTCACACCAAAAGCCAAGCGAATTTTGGATTGTAGTTATTTCGCTTCATTCGCCATGCGTCCCGCTTTATGCGCGCCTGGAAGGGGGCGTGGCTCATCTCCCTTACTCGTCTCTGTAGAGAACGTAATAATAATTTTTGCAATCCACCATGAAAATAAATAACCACCATCACTGCTCTTTATTTGTTGTGTGAATAACGCAAACGTTTGGGTTCGGGGCATGAGCCGTCTAATTTCACCGACTCGTCCTGAAAGTGCGTCTGGATGACTTCAGGCTGCCCAGCAGCCGCTCTGATGACCTGTTGTGTCGGAGGCCGCTGGCCCTATGGTTAAGAATCATCGATTTAGATGACGTTAATAAAACATTTTTACCTGATAACTCCAGGAAAGTAGCAAAACCTTGGTGTTGGCGTCTTCAGCACAGGAGGAGACTTTGATGACAATCGACTCCACCATGACCGTACCGTCGGGCAGATGCTGTATGGTGGAACCCTTTAACACGCTGGAGAAGGGAAAAAACAAGCATCCATGATTAAAAGAGATTAAATATCTTAAGCATGACCAATTCTGTGCTGCATATCCAGAAGTATATCAGATTTGCATATAAAAAAATAAATGCAGATTATAAGGTGGTTGCAGGAGGCCTGGTGAAGCTCCTCCTCCTGCAGTGCTACTCTCACCTCTTGAGGTGTGTGTAGATTCTGTTAAGTGTATCAGAGTCGCTGTGCGGGTCTTGGAGCTGCACGCGGCAGGTGAAGCGGAGCTGATGTTCGTTGAGGCCCAGCTCCTTCAGGGCCTGCTCCGAGGACACCAGCTTCAGACTCTGTGTGCAGGGAAACCCATGGGGAAGTTGCATCATCGTCTGTTGAATGCGGTCCCTGAGCCATTGCCATATTGCAGGTCGCATACGTATGTAGATATAGTCGAGTGGTGACCGAATAATGTAGTCAGACGAATTTGAACTCACGTTTTCTTTCATGATCAGGGTTCCATGCATGGTGCGAGGCTTTTTGGGATCAGGAAGCGGCCCTGCAACACAAGAAAGATTTGGGACATAAATAAATGAACGCGAAAACAAACAGATACATTCTTCGTGTAGATTTGTTGGCCGCAGATTGTTCCAAACCATATTTTTTTTTTACAGATATCAGTGGGATATTATCCAAAAAAAAAGCAGATGATCTGGCAACCAGCTTTACTAGGCATTGTGAGTTGGCTGCAGCTCAGGGAGAAGAACTCCTAATTGTTGTGAATGATCAGCGGTTTTGGCTGATTAGATCGAGCAACTTTATTAAGCCACAAAAATCATACCAAAATCAGAACCTTCAGACAAGTCAAGTAGGAAAATGGAAAACCATTGTTGTTGTTGTTGTTGTTGTTGTTGTCTTGTAACGTAAGACTTCTCATTTTCTCTGCTTTTAAAGTCATTAAACAGTCAAACAAAATGCTTAAACTAAAACTCGAAAGGAAAACTTTGTGCCATTTCATTACTCCTTAGGTTGTGAATTAAAAAAAAAAAACGTACCTCCGAGAGCCATCTCTCGCTTGAGCAGGTTGAGTGAGATGTCCACAGGCACGCTGGGATTCGTTGTGACAGCCACCGTCTCTCCGTTGGCTGGCATGTGGCAATCTATGCCTGCCATTTAAGAAGGAACATGAACAGGACTGACAACCCCATCTTCATCGCACGCAAACTTCCACCAATGACTTGCAATGAGCCGAACATTGTTTCTGTGGATGGAGATGCACTCACTGAACTCCTGTTCAATCTTGCCCTTGAGGAACTCCATTTTTACCGCCTCCCCGTGTACCAGCAGCATGTTTCGAGGCTCAGCCATGCGAATCAGCTGCATGATGCCCTTGGCGTCTGCATGGGCACTGAAGGACATGTACTCCACCTGTAGCTTCACATCCAACTGGAAGAAGCACAGAAAGACGGTCCATTAATAAGCCAGAGTTGGTTTCCGCATGGATTTGTTTTACGGTTATTTTAAAAAAGGAGCCGTTTGAGTTCTTAGGAAATACACATACTGGCTTTACTGCTGAGAGTTACATCTTTCACTTTTATATATCAGTTTTATTAAATATAAAGCTAAATCCAGGAGACAATTATCTTGTCACAGACTGAAAGCAGGTGAAAACTAGCGTCTGTCTAAATCTCGCAAATACAATAACGCTGCAGGCATTTTTGCACCTCCAGTTTCCAAGTGTTGAAGTAAATTGCAACCCTTAAAATAAAGTTTGATGCCATAATGGGGAAAATTAAATCTCTTACTGTTGATCTGCCTTCCATTTCCAGTTTCCTCTGCCCATTTAGGATCTTGTGACCGATTGTTCCTTGTACACAATACCCGGGCATGATTACCTAAAAAAAAAGGAAGAACTAGTTGCCCAGTTGTGAAAATAAAATAAAAACGTCTTCAATTTTCTATCGAGACTCACCATATTTTTCTCATTACCAGCCCATTTCTTGAAGATTTGCAAAGACTGGCCAGCATGCAGCATACCCGGTGTGGCAAACACCACCTGAAAGTGCACATAATGTTGTAGCTCACAGTCATTTGAATTTTCATTCTGAAACCAAAAACGCATGCTTACCATAGGTCCAGGGTTATCAGCATAGGAACGATCAAAAGCCTTGATGTGCTTAAATTCAAACATGTTTCTCTGTACAAAGGTTTTTCGAATCTTCTGGTTGGTCCATGTAATGAAAAGCTTGTAATAATGATTGGCTTTCTCCGTCAGCCCAGTGGAGAAGTAGATCGGGGCCTTTAGGTTCATTCTCTCCCTGTTTGAGGAGAGGAGCCAGAACTTATTACAAAAAAGTTGATACAGAATGCAACCATTTTTCTGTTGAGCATAATAAAATTAATTGAGTTAATTTTTTTGACTCCAGACGTTCAATTAATAGGAACATCAACAGTTTGGTAAAATAATGTGTTTTCACTCATACGGGAATCACTGAGATTATCTTCACGTTCACATTTGCTCTCATTCATAGATTTATTTACACACAAGCCTCTTTTAACTTTTAAGGTAATATGAGACAGCCTATGTTAATTTCACTTTTTAAAAAAAACAAACTTACCAAAACGTTTCCAAAAGGATGCAGAGTTCTTGTGCCCTTCCGAGAGCAAAAACGGGAATGAGAACCTGAAGATGAGGAAAATAAAATATGTAAAAGGTCTGAAACTTCTCCAAACGATGCAATATATGAAGGAAAGTAAACACCCGAAAATACAGGATTCAAATAACTCTGAAGATTACCTTTCCTCCTCTTTCTATGCTTTCATGCACTTTCTTCAAAAAGTCTCTCTCTCTGCATCTCTTTGAGTCGCGGATGGTGGTGGCATATGTGGACTCTGAGATGAGGAGGTCTGGACGGCACTTGTCGATCCATGCTGCACTGCAAATGTAGAAACACAACGTTGAAGAGACCGTAGCAATAAACTTCAGCCTAATCATTAAATACAAGGAAGGGAATTCTCACCCTAAATGCCTGTCAGGTGTCATGTTGTAGTCTCCCTGATGAATGAAAACACATTGTTTTGAGAACCTGTCCGTCAAATGCACTCTCTGATAAGGACTCTGAGACAGTGCAGACTTGTTTACACTCACAGTGTAGACCACAGACTCTGATCCCACTTTGATGTGCACCATGGCAGCACCCAGGACATGACCTGCATAGTACGCCTTGATCTCCAGCTCATCATCCACCTGCCAGCAGCACAACAAAAACAGCTTGATTTGACATCCAAAGAGACAGACAGCTGGTGCAGAAATGACTGATAGATGAATATCTGCAAAAATGATATGAGCACTGCACCTGGACGGTTTGATGCAGGTTCAAAGGTACCACTTTCTTCATGCAGTCCTTGATCATCTGCGAGGTAAAGAAGTTGGTTTCTCCCTTTTTGTCGACAGTGATCTTCCGAAAGTCCTCCAGCAAAATGGGACAGATGGCCTTGGTCGGATGGGTCATGTAGATGGGTCCATCGTAGCCCACCATCTCACTCATGAAGGGCAGAGCGCCACAATGGTCCAAGTGGAAATGGCTGAAAAAGGAACAGGTAAAAGCACTGCATTGTTTAATGTATTCTATCTATATTAGCAAGAGAGAACTTAAACTACACATTGTGAATACAACAAACCTGATGATCACACAGTCCAGAAACTCAGTAAGACGCCCATTCTGAGTTATGTAAGAAAAGTCAGGGAAACGTCTCTGAAATGAAAATACCGGATTTACATTCAACTGGTATTAGACTGTAATTTATTTTCATACGTTAATGTGGACACTCAAGCTCTTGTGTCACGCTTCAACTTTTGCACCACAAGTTGTGCTTATTTAGGCTATTTCATGAAATAATGTGTGTTACTGAATGTGTGGCTCTGATGATGGATAAAATTGTGTGCTCTTTTTGTCCCACTGTTATTCGGGAAAAATGGAGGTCAAGCAACCAAATTGAAATGTAAGAAAGTTTACTTACATCATCATTGTATCCCATGTGCATCCCACAATCGAGCATTATGTTTTTGCCTCCAATAGAGACGAGGATGCAGCTGCGGCCGACATCCTGCCCAGCACCTTGGAGAGGGAACAGTGCAGATGGGAGAACGCATTCAAAACTGCCTCCCAACTAAAAGAGTTAGCTTCGGCAGCTAACGGCGGTTGATGGCAGTGACGGCTCAGACTTACAAAGTCTTATCGACCAACACTACCGAAAAATGTTATTGCTGCTTTATGTGCGCCAAAAATTAAGTGAATATATAACATCTAGTCAAAGTTCTTGACACATTTATTGTTGACGGAACTAGCATAGCATATGATAGCTTCCCGTTAGCATTACTCACCCAGTGGTGTTACTTTTATTTCGGGCATGTTATCTCAGCCCTGAAGTTGAAGATGAGAAATGACACCGCGTTAGCCCAGGAGGCTGGTCTTACTGTGATATAGACCTTGTTTACCAAGATTTGTATTGTCTAACTGGCATACATGTGGGTCACTTCAAGTATCGTCTTCTTTTTTTAACTAGAGTCTAGCTATACCCTTCCGGGAAGCTCTTTCAAACTAAACTCCTTTCTTTAAACCATACGTGACAACAGAACTCGTTGAGGTCATGTACTGTATTTGTGACAGTTTAAAATCTACATTAATTTACACAAAACTTGCAAGTCAGAAGTTGACTCTACCATTTGTGGAAACAGTATTAAACTTGCTCAAATCTGTCCAACTGCTTTTATTTTTGAGGCAAGTTGCCCGTTTCCGGTTTCTTCCGGCTCGAGTCTGCGCAGTAGAGGCAGGACAGAACAGGATCGACCTGTCGTCCCACTGAGATGAAGTCAGCAGCTTACATTTGCCTTTTTTCAGAATTTTCTCGCAGGTGATGCATTCTGCCTCTTGTACTACACTATTGTACAACATTTGTTACTAACTCCCAGTTGCCTGGTAGCCGCTAGTTACCGATTTGACTTTTGTCGATAGTACTTCCGTATAGATCAGTAATGGCTGGTACAGAAGAAGAACAGAAATTCTCCTTACAGGAGGTGCTCGACACATACAAGTTGTGTTTGTCGGATAACAAAGAAATCTATCTCGAACACTACGTGGCTGGGTGGCGAGGTCTTATAAAGTAAGTTTATTTCACATACTATACTGGAAAAAAAGCCAAGTGTGCGGGGTTAACACACAGTGGCGTTTATCCCATTCCCAGACTCTTGAACAGCCTGGGCAGCGTGTTTGGCTTCATCTCCAACGATGCCGTCAACAAGATCAACATCCTGGTGACCCACCTGAAGGGCGAGAACGGGTCCCGGTACGTCACCGTCCAGTCAATGGTCAAGTACGAGCTGGAGAACGAGCTGGTGGACCTGAGCAAGAGGGGCAGCCACCCGGAGTCCGGCTGTCGCACCCTGCTGAGGCTGCACCGCGCGCTCAGGTGGCTGGAGCTCTTCCTGGAGCGCCTGCGCACCAGCGGCGAGGACAGCAAGACGTCGGTCATGTGTTCAGAGGCCTACGGCGAGTCCCTGTCGCAGCATCACCCCTGGGTGATCCGCAAGGCCGCGGGCATGGCGTTCTGCATGATCCCGGGGCGCCCCGCCTTCTTCGAAGTGATGAACGTTGGGCCCCCGGAGCAGGTCGTGGCCAAGCTGGGGGAGGCTCTGCCGCTGATTTCTGAGGTGTACCAGATCACGGAGGAGCTTTACACTCGACACAACTTGATGGATTTACCGTAGGAAGCAAAAAAGTGATGTCATTTGGCACTTTAATCTAGCTACTAGGTTTTGGTAACCTTCAGGTTGTTTATTATCCGTGTTTTATCAATTGAGCAAACTATTATCAACACTAATCCGTAACTTTTGCATTTCTATATTGTATTATATGTAAAACTTTCGCACGCGTTAAATGTTGCGCGTTTATCTGCAATCTTTATGACATTCTTATTTTAAATTCAGCTATCTGTTGCAGATTTATTCTATTTTAATGTAAATAGATGAAGGGAAACAGTTGAACTAACGTTTTAGCTCACTGGCTACAGAGTGTTGTATTAATGATGTATTCCAAAAATAGCTTAAAGAAAAATGATCCAATTTTTTTCATTCCCCCGCCCAAAAGTATTTTACTTTATAAGAAATGGGTTCTCACCTTGATATTTAACAGATTTTTGAGAGATTTAATTATTAGATTTATAGTAATGATAGTTGATAAAATTTCTGCTAAATTTAGAATACATACCATCAGGTTTTGATGCATTAGAGAAATATATGTTTATTATAATGCAGTAATAGGACCATTAAGTCAGGTTTTTAAAGTTCTCCCACCATATTTCATCCAAATAAAGCCTCATAAATTTGATGCTGTACAATGCATGATATTGCATGGACCTCTATCATTGTGTTGTAAAAATGATATTCATGAGGACCAATGAGCAACTGCATCCATAATTGATGTTCCAACAGCATTATATTTATCTTGAACATTGAAAAGCAAAACGTACATTACGAAACAGAAGTAATCAATACTGCGGATGCTTTATCAAAAACCCATTAGTTGAATGGCCAAACCAAACACTCAAGACACTTTGGGAGAGAAAAAAGAAAAATCCAACAACAGCTGTTAGCAGTGGACTCTGAGCTGCTACATCGACTATAATTGATCCCAATGCTGTTTCTTTTATGTATAAATCACAAATACACTGTGAGCAAGAGTTGATGTGTTGTTTCTTAAGAGTGTAATGTGATCTATACATATATTATGACTAATGAAAAACGAATGTATAAACAGTGTACAATGTTGAATATAATTGGTTGATTGTGAATTTGTGTTTAAAAGAATTCATTTGGTGACGTCATCTTAAGTAAATGAGGACATAAATCCACTCTGCTTGTGTCATGTTTTTATATTTTGGTGCTCACAATTGTGAAGGTAGTGGTCACTACATTCTGTTACTTATGACTCTCTTATATCTTATAATTGAAGTAACAGAATTAGAATATCCATTCCAACAGAGATGTGTAGATTTCATTGATTTAAGGTGTTAAGAAGGAGTCTCACTATCATAGAAACAACTTCCAAATCAATAAGAATGTTTTTTAGCAAAACACCAGATGTTCCAATAGGAGTTTAGATACTCAAAGTTGAATTTTTTTTAATAACAGCAGACTATTACCAACGCAGGAAGAACCGATCCGACTTTCCTTTCTGGAACAAATGTGTAATGACATTACTCTTCTCATTCACACTCACAAGGACCGATGAGACACAGATTTTACAATTAACTCAATTTGAAACTAGCTAAAACGGGAAATGATTGGGTAAAATGTTGAGTTCCAGTTATGTTATTAAAATGCACACACTATACGGTATAACGTGTTTGCTTGAAGAGTTTGGTGAGCCAGAGGGAAGAGCAACAGGAGTTAGAGCACACACATCTACACACACACACGCACACACACACACAAAGCTGCGCCACTTGTGCTCCTCTATTGGATTGGGGAATCTTGTTCGGATGGCACCTCCGGTTCGCAGAGCAGCGTGAAGATAAATCACACGTCTAGGACGGTCGGACAATGAATGAAATGTCATGTTTTGTATGTTCAGCAAGATGTTTTAGCCTGGGTCAACAACATATTTGTTGGAATTGAGTTCATATAATCATGTTAATTATTTATTAAACATTGTTGTAAGAACATTCATGAAGTATGACGGTTTTAAAACAACGTTGAATATGTTTTTGAAGCTTTTGGAGGGCCAGAACCCCCTTGAACTGAATTGCACCTGTAGCTGCAGTTTCGTACTTCTAACAGCAGAGGGCTCCTTGGACACAACTACGAGTCGTCGTCAAGGCAACCAAAGCAACTTCGCTGGAGGCTCAAAGAGAGGCACTTCAAGCATAAGCTGGATCTAAAAGCGAACAAGCAAGATTTTCCCGCGTTTTAACCTTTAATTTGGCTTCAGCGACGTAACTTCTTCCGTGTGGTGAGCCGACCTCTAAACGTCAGGCTATCGTTGCCTTCGACTCTTATTGTGAAGGACTGAAGCCAAGAAACGACGGCTAATTCTCACCCAGGGGCTATTCTGAACTCTCTCCTGTTGCTGTCACGATGCATTTGAGGAGGCCAAAGTCGTCCAAAGGGCGAAGCAGACCGTCTGTTGACGACTCTTCGCATTCCGGCGATGGCGACGCCACGCAGAGTGGGCAAGCTGCGTCTCCAGATTGTCCCGCGTCCCGCAGGCCGGGCAGGTCCCTGCGCTCCCAGTCCCAGCCCATAATGTGGCAGGCCAGCCAGCTGGGCCGGGACGGGGTTCCGCGAAGGCTGCAACACGCTGCCGACGCCCCCCAGCAGTCCCTAAACAAGTACACGGTTCTCCCGTGTATAGGCGCAGGGCCATCAGACGTCGGTCCCGGCAGCAACACGTCCGGGCCAGGGTTGACCACGAGGGACAAGGACGTGACCCAGACCAGCGGCTCGGAGGCGGGCGGGAGGGCTGGGCCAAAGTCCGGTGACCGGGCACCGGCTACGGCCAGAGAAAGTGGCAGTTTGCTCCTGGCCATCCGAGCACCATGCGGAAGGAGGTTCGAGCAGCACTTTGAACCCACGGACACTCTGCTGACGGTGAGAGCCAGCGCAGAGCTCAGGTACGAAGCACAGTACGGAGGGGCTTCCATTGAGACCATGGACGTGCCACGCAGGACCTTCGCGGACATGGACATGAGCTTGGCCCAGTGTGACATCTTGAACAGATCGGTGTTGTGCATCTCACAGAACTAAAGTGCATGAGTGAACTTAAATGTTTCATGTGATTTCACATATGTAACTAATGTCCACTAATGTAACTTGTTTTACTGCACTTTTGCTCAGAATACTAATAACAGTATTCTGAGTGGCCTTATACAGTATATCCACAGTTGGCCTGTGAGGACATCTCAAATGACATGTTTTATTACAGTCAAAACAGGTCATTATTGTCATTATTTTAATTAGGATGCAGTGCCACAGTACAGCAACTAGATGGAGGATTATTGACTGATGCATCCTGTGAATGATTATTAATTTTGCAGATTTGTGCGGAGCAACTATTTGGGCTACGGTAACTTGCATGGACAATATATAGTAGTAAGTGCACCATAACCAGGACAGCTGTGGGGATGACATGCCACCGAAGAACAGCCATAATTATCAAAATAAAAAAATAAACAATGACATGTCTCCTTAGTAACACTTTTTCTTTTCTTAAGAGTAGAAATGACAGCTGTGAAAAGGTCATGTTGGTCAATCTGGTTTGAGAAATATCTCCTTTTGGATGTTTTCACACTGGATGGATCCATAAAATCATTTCTGGATGGATGAAGGTTGTGTGATCTTAAGGAGTCAAGTTTGACAATATAAAGTCGATCTGCTCACTCTGGCAAAGGAAAAGATTTGCAGAGAATTGATAAGTTACAAGCTACCTGTCTTTTGAATACATTCCACATTACCTGAAAAAATACATTTTAATTAAATATTGTTTAATTAAAAGGTTAAGTGCAAGATTCAGCGTTTTAGATACAGCATTAATAGTCCTGCTTGATACAATGCCAAAAACCTGCCTGTATGCTGAAAGTGTCAAAGTATTTCAACTGCAAGAAACTCAGGTTTTATATGCAACAGTAGTTATTTATTTTTTGGTCCACACAAAAGGAGCAACAGCTCTGGCCTCACAGTCTTAACATCGTATCCAGTTATCAGGAAACTGAGCTACATCTGTGGAAGAGAAAAAGGGGCATTTAAACCTATTTAATTGCTTCAAGTCACTCAAGGAGATTTTTTTTTTAACTCAACCTAGATTTTTGAGAGACAGCGCGATCCTTGTGGCAGTCTGTGGCAGTCGCAGTAAGTCCTGCCACAGAGTTTCCACAGACTGCCGCAAGGAGGATCTCGGCCCTGCAGTGATTTTTTAGATCAGATACATTCTTAAATCAAAACAATTCTACGTTAATAATTCACTTCAAAACAAAACACACTGCAAACCATCCACTGTAGTCTCTTCACCGCCCTTAAGTGCTGTTTCACAGCTGACGGCAGGTTTAAAGTCTCTGGGAGACAACTTATAAAGGCTAAAAAGGGGGCTTCAGGGATCAGAAGGAGAAACACATCTAGGAAAAAGAACTTTGGCACAGAACCGCCATAAAACAAGTTTGTAAACAATGAAACAATAAACCGTGCAAAGAATTGCTGTCGCCTTTGAGGTAACGGCTCCGTTTTAGCACTGCAGGGTCTTTAGCTGATCAAGCTTTCCATTTCCTCCAGATTACTTGTGTCCAGCTCCGTTATTGTCCGCTCTGTGGGAGAGGGGACGAGGAGACAAAAGTCACGTTGGGATCTGTACGGTTGCGGTTCTACACGATCAAACTGAAAGAAAGCCAGGAACATACCGAAATGCATCTCGATCTCGTGTATGATGCCCATGCTGTGTCTGCTGTCCACCATGTTGACCGCAAACCCTCTCTTGCCGAAGCGCCCTGTGCGGCCAATCCGGTGAAGGTACGTCTCGTTGTCGGCCCTCCCGTCCAGGCCCACCGGGAGGTCAAAGTTGACCACGAGTGACACTTGCTCCACATCAATACCTGGAGTCAAGATAAACACAAAATGGGCTGGAGGCCTCAGGACAGATCGAGATGTGTTCCTTTTGAAAGAGCTCTTGCTCACCTCTGGAGCACACGTTTGTAGTCACCAGTACTTTCTCCAAGCCGTTCTTGAAGCGCTCGATGACAGCCGCTCTCTGCTCCACTGTCATTTCCCCGCTCAGTAATGCCACCTGGTGCCCCTCTGCGCTCAGGTTCTCAGCCAGCCAAGCAGCCATCTTGCGAGTCTAAAACAAAAAGGGTCTCAAAACATGAGTCCCTTTAGGGGACATTTTTCCTGGAATCAGCTAAATGAATCTGTGATAAAGACATCGAATTCCTCAGTACACCAAAATGTAAACTCCTAACTAGCAGTGTCTGGACCAAAAATGTGATAATACAGACAATACACACAACATATATATTTCATGTTTGCTGATGTGCATTACACTTGGACTGTATTCCAGTAATATCACTATAGTTCTCACCCCAAGTTACAATTTACATCAACTGGACATAGGGTGAATAATACATTTCTTATGACCGATAAACCTACCATACAAAACGTTATTTAGAAAACAAATACCGAACCTTTAATTACAGAGGAAAAAACAAAGTTCTACAATGAGCATATTGAGATCCCAAGTGTGCACCATGCAGGGTTAAAACAGCTGACTTACATGGCAGAAGATCATGGCTTGCGCAATGGTGAGGCTGCCATACAGATTACACAGGGATGTGAACTTGTCCTCCTTCTCCTTACAGATCACATAGAACTGCTTGATGGTGTCCAGCGTCTCCTCCTCCCGCTTCAGCTTGATAATGTTGGGATCCGGAACCACACGCTCTGCAAAGCTCCACACAGAGTCCTCAAAGGTTGCAGAGAAAAGCAGCATCTGGCATTCCTTTGTTAGATGTCTGTGGCGACACAAAGAGAAGCCGGAAAATATTGCGACACGAGAATTACGTTGGCAGACAAAACTCCTTTATTTTCACCGGTGGTCATGTTGCTCTGAGAGAAACTCACCTGTGGATCCGTATGCTCTGGTCCCGATGACCTTGTGTGGCGATCATCACGTCAGCCTCGTCGAGCACAAACATTGTAATCTTCTTGGGGTCAATGAGCTTGAGCTTGGTGCACCAGTCGAGGATCGTGCCCGGTGTTCCGATGACAATCTGCGCCTGCAAATTAACGCCTCGCTTCACTGGAAACAATGCAGAAATCCATGTGATGGCACGACCCACTTTGGCACACGAAGGACGTCCAATACAATTTTGGACGTGCATTGCATAAAAAAAAAAAAAGAAAAGAAGATTCCTACTTCTGTTTCCTCGAATCCCGTAGGCCAGTGTCACGTCAGGGCAAAACTTCCCCATGTGCTCGATCACTTGACCGATCTGCAGAGCGAGCTCGTATGTCGGCGAGATGCAAAGGCACTGAAAGAACCAAAACCGTTTTTTGAATGCGGAGTGCATTTCAACGTCGACAACCGACTGGACACCGGCCGACTCGGCCCGATTTCACGTTGTGCTTACCTGAGGCCACTTGTTCTCTGGGTTCACGTGGCTGAGCATGGCCAGAGAAAAGGCAGCGGTTTTGCCCGTGCCAGACTGTGACTGGGCAATCAGATTCTGAGGTCTGGAGGAAGCCCGCACATGGAGACAAACTTGATTTAAGGGAAATTCTAAAAGATTGATTAACTACTAGGCAAGGTGATCAGTTACACCACATTTTGGTAGATAGATTTGAATTATTAGTTTTAATCATCACTATGTGATGACATCACTTTGGAGACTTTCATTTATGCATTATTATTTTTTAGTGATTTCAGTTCTGGAAGATTTTACAGCACCACAAAAAAACGGAAAATAATTGTCAGTAACTGAAAAACAGTCATTAGTTAACCAACTTCATGGCAACTAGCTTTTCTCATTATTGTTATCGTACATTTTGATTTCGGAGGTCGCTGCTATAATCAAGTTAGATCTTAGCCATTTAAATGTGCTAGAACTGGTACAAAACAATTATATTTGTACCACTACAGCCAAATGCTGTACTGAACTGCATTCAATTTAAATCAGCGCTGATTACCATTCACCAACATGATTGATTCATCTTTCAAGTAATTTGTCAAGCAAAATTAAAATAAAATCTGGTTCTAGGCTCTCAGTAGTGAGGATTTTGTCTCCTACATTTTTCTAAACTGAGCTTTGGCTTAGTCATTTTTAAATGATTTAAGGGTTGGAGGCATGTGTGAGCGTGAACTCACGGCTGGGCCAACATCATGGGCAAAGCGCTCTCCTGGATCTTTGATGGCCGGTTGAATTCCATTACCTCGTAGACCCCACGCAGCAGCTCGGGCTTCCTAAAGTCCATCAAGTCACAGTTACGAGAAATACGGTTAAAAATAAATAAAAAAATAATACATGTACGAGTTTAAGAGTGAAATAACTCGGGGTATTTACAGTCTCAACTCCTCAAAACTCTTGACGGAGTACAGGGGGGACGTGGGGTCCCGCTGCAGCACCTCCACCTGGTTTCTGTTCCGCACCAGGGAGCGGCGGATCATTTTATTCAGCAGCGACTGTTCAGCCAGGTCCGTTTGGTCACAGAATTTCCTCGAACCTCCTTTTTCACTTGACTCCGGCTGAATGTTTCCTGCACAGGTGGAAACAGCACCAGGCCAACCGTCAACCGTCACGATGGGGCGGTTCAATTTACCGGATCGATGTGCGAATATTATCGAAAAACAATTGAATAAGTTACCATTTATGTCTTCTCTCGTGCTACAAGGGGCAGCCACTCGAGCCACTTTCCTTAAGCGGGCAAACTGGTCAGAGAAAAATACTTTATGAGCTAAACAAAACAAGATAGCATGGTGCGAAAAGCAGCTAGGTGACGTTAGCTAATTAGCTCATTTGCTAATGAGCAAGGTACTTTTTGGAGGTGTTCGTCTCCTTTACAAAACCCACCTGTACTGATGGAGTTGTAGATTCTTGAAGATCGACAGCGACTGCCCACGAGTCCGACATTTTCAAACTTTAAATGTGCGTTTCCGTTGAAGCAAAACGACACTTTTTGTTGTTTAGAATCAAAAGTTTGATGTCAGCGTGAATGATGTGCGTCAAAGCGAAGTGACGCCGCGCCGTTGCTCCTGACCTGGACCAACCGTTGCCCGCTGGACCGCACCACTCGTGCGGCCTTCAAACACATCGGGAATATAGTGTTTTCGAAATATAGGCCGCCAGAAGCAGCTAATCCAACTGACAAATAACCGGAAAAAAGTTACTGTTTATAATGGTAGCCATGGGTAAAATAAGGTTAACCATAATTCAGTGGCATATTTTGTGTGGAAGAGAAACGTTTTAAGAATGTTAAAAAAGTTTACATGATCATTTAGGAATTACAATTATGTTTGTAAGTCTATATCGTTGTGTAGTAGCCAAACAACTCATGTCTAATTGTTTTATGTATATATTTTTTTACCAAAAATGAAAGAAAAAGGTATCTGTTCACCTTTTTAAACAACATAAAAACGCATGAATTTATGTGACTGTCTATTTACGAAGTTTAAAAATCCTACGTGAAGGCACCGCAGTGTTTGGCGTGAACCTGCTGACACAACAATCACATTATCGACGCAGATCTACTACTTGACAACCGATTTGACCAATTCAATTCAATATATTTAGCTAATCAGTGAAATCAACTAAAAACTAATAATATTTTTCGATTCAAAACTTCTTTGTGTCATTACTCTTTCTAGTTCAAGTGTATTTTATAGGACTGCTGTCATTGTAAATAGAAAAGCCAGTATGGCTTCAAGTATTTTTCTATTATTGATTATTATGTTTTCTTTTTCACTTATTGAGTATAATTTTCTATATACCAACTTAAATATAGATGGTTTTCACCTTAAACATTGTATGATTGGTCGATTTATTAAGTTATCAACAAATTGTCGTCCAATTGCTTGCTTTGTTGACCAACAAAACAATCACATTTCCAATTCATTATCACATAAGATGCAGCAGCGAGTTTCTCTGAGCTTGGAGAAAGTTGGGCATTTACTATGGAAACACTAACCTGATTTATCAATATATGAAAATAGTATAAGAAAAACAAACCTCATGTTCACCACATGAATTACCAGCATACTTGATTAGCTTGCGTTTAAAGAAGACACAGCCCCACTGTTCCATGTGGAGCTGAGACAATCCTCAACGTAATGCTATCTGGATCTAGTTTATCTAATAGGATGATTTGTCTGTTTTCTTTGTCTTATGTGATCACAAACTGAATGTCTTTAACCAATTGAATTACATTGCCTTGAGCAGAATGCTCCATGGCAATTTCCCTAACAATTTCAACCACAATTTTGTTGTTCTGTGACATAATGAGAAGTAAAGTGAATGCAATGTCCCTTTGGTAGTTGTAATAATTTAGATGGCACCTCTGGGATGTGTGTGTGTGTGTGTGCCCGTGTTGGAGAGGTTGAGAAACCGATAGACAATGAGCTGGAAGAAGAAGGGAGGGGGCTGGTGTGTGTGTGGGGGGGGGGGGGGGGGGGAGTGCGTGGGGGGTGCAGACCTGGGTTTATTGGCTGCAAGTAAATTCAATTTGGAGGCGGATGCTGAGTTCCAGATAGCTCACATGCTCACAAACACACAGAAGCCATCCATGTTTTCAGGACTACAAAAATGACTCTATAGACACACATGAATTAATTGCCATGGTAACCTCTTCAGAAAACAGATGATACAATCAAGTAAAAATAAACATAGACACAGCCAAAGCACCCACGTTGGATTAAAAAAACATTCAGGGTTTTTCCCATTTCACCCGAGAGAGGATGAGAGTGCGAGATTAGGTGATATGATGGGGACACGTATTGCACGCCCCGCCCCGCCCCCCCCTCCCCCCATCCCCCCTCCACCTGTCTATCCCTCCGAGCCTTTTTGTCACTGTCCCTGTGTTACGGCACATGTCAAGTACTCTGATCCATGGCGGTTATAAAGGACACCTGAATGGTTCCGGTTGTCATCGATGACAGAGACGGTTGGCTGCAGGGAGTGGGTGGTGCTGGTGCTTTGAATGGGAATAGGGGTGTTTATTGGAAGAACTGGAGCCCTCTGTCTCAGCCCCCCCCCCCCCTCTCTCTCTCTCCCCACGCTCTCTCCCTCTCTTTCTCTCCCTCTCAAACCCCTCCAAATCCAGCATCCACAGGGAGGAGGAGGATAAAGAGGAGGCGGAGAATAAATGAAACTGTGTTTGCAACCACATGTTGCTGTGCTTGGTTGAACTGCTGCAAACTGCTCCTTTTCCCCTCTTTTGCACCAGAGAGAGAGAGGAAACAAAAGGTGCGCTGAAAGAGGTCGGAGAGGAGGGAGATATCTTTCTTAATAAGTGGACATCTGACACAGAGAGATCCTCGCTGCACACCCAGTTCACACAAATGAAAGGTAAGATAATGAGTCTGATGTTGTGGTCATGTCAGATGCATTTTAATGTTGCAGCGTGTCTCTCTGGTGAAGCGTGTATCAAACATCCCTGTGATTTGCTTGATCGGAAGGAAAGGTTGGCCAGACAGATGGTTAAAACCACCAGTGACGCGTCTTGATTTTGCAGTGTACACATACGAGACACTGTGTTGCAACAGGTTGTTGCCTCAGTGTCTGCTCTCCGTTTTGACACTAATGAGCGCAGAGAAGTGTGGATCCACTGGCAGGAAAGGTTGAGGTTTGTTGGTCTTTAAAGCAAACCCAGGAGGGTGGCATGGTGACTCATGTGACTGAGCATCCTGGGACTGACACTTTTTTACCTCAAATTAGCAGAAGCTGAAAGACCGTTATGACACCTTCGGGAAAAACACCTGTAACGCATGTTAATGTGTTTTTTTGTGAACGCTTAATATAAACTTATATAACAAATCACCTTTGGCATGAGCTAGATATTTAACTTCTGATTTATTGTTGTACAGTGTCTGTGTCTCCTCACTGATGTTGTCGTATATTGAGCCTTGGTGTATCTTGCACTGCAGCAACCTGTATGGAGAGACTGTTTGGATACAGGGACAAAGGGATGTGTACCTGTTTGCTTCTCAGTTTGTGGTTGACTAGACACACGATGGCACTGTGGAGACAGACAACTAAATAGACTGCAATTACATCAGCATGACTTTTTCGTCACCACGAATAACCATGTTGCGCCTAAATTTTAGTTTGACCAACACCGGTTTGTTTGACAATGCTTATTTCAATTTTGAATTGATCCCGATGGATCGCTTGTATAGCAAGGGAGTGTTAAAGTTGTGTCTTTGGAGATTAGATGAACCTTTCCAAGGGAATTTCATTTTGTGTGAAGGAAAGAGATGGCCTAGCTTTGTAATTAAAATCGGTCCCATCATCATCACAAATAAAGGCATTACAACTGGGCGGTCTGCAGCTGAGCACGTGAGCAGAACTGTCTCTATGGAAATCGCTTTCGTCATAACACTTCCCATCAAGCCTGTGTGCCGGGGCTCTGGCCGTGCAGGCAGGCACAGACCCTTAACAGCCCATAGCCATGAGTCTGATTGCTGGCGGAGGAGAATACATTAACAACGATGCGTGGTCCAGACGCATCAGGTCATTTTGATTGTAAACCTTACCTTACCTCCTCAATCATTTCAAGATTTTTTTTTTTTCACCTCACACGGCACTGCATATTGTTTCTCTTTTTACATTGCCGGATGCGTTGTAATAATGATAGCTCCCTACATTAGTTTTATTGCTGTGACCTTTATATCAAATGCTCAGCCATCCAGAGGCTCTTTGATTTTACATCCCACTCTTGAAGATTAATGGGCTTAGGCTATCTACCAAACCTGCTGCACTGAATTGCCATGTAGAAAGGTGCTTTCATGTCACGTAGACTTATCGTCTGTAATGAGGCCTTTTATGTGTGTTTGATGTACAGCTACATGCTTGGTGACAAGATCAATGCAGACCCTTTACAACCTGGACACAATCAAACTTCTTCCCCACTTGTATGCAACAAAAAAAAGACACAGGATCAGTTTTTTTCCCCATTGGTCTTCACTCTGATGCATGTAACACAAATAGCATCCACAGCTCCCACTATAGATGTTGCAGTTTTTTATTCATCTATACGTGTGCATACTGCCCATTCTGTCCACTCATTGGTGGAAAGTAACCAAGGCCATTTTCTCCAGCACAGTACTGAAATACAATTTTGAGCAACGTTTAGTTTTCCCTTTTATGCTACTCAAGAGGACACTTCTGCTGCATTACTTAACTACTACCTTTCATAAGGAGATATTGTACCCTTTACTCCACTATATATTTCTTTGATACGTTTGATAATTTACTCTGCAGACGCAGATATAGGTATAAAAAATATGTGACAAAAAGGAATGATATATATAGTATATAACGTACAATATACGCCCAACCTTTATCAGTTGCATCTGCATACTAAGTAAGTCTTTTAGTACTACAAGACAATAATAGAACAACATCCCATAGTAATGAGTTATATCTTAATAATTGCTTGAATCATTATTTCAGCAATACATTATATTTTACACAATTTATTCATTTGTCTGTATTTATTTCATAATGACTGTTTTTTGGGGGGGGGGCCTTTGTTTGACATGTGGCAACAAACCAGAATCCTAAAGCCACCACCATGCCTGGACTCATTAACAAGGAGACCCGGAGCGCTCTCCCCCTCAGCGTCTCTGACATCACTTCCTGTGTCAGGGGTTACACGCTGGCCATGACAGCCTCCATGACCTATGAGAATTTTGAGGATCATGCAATTGAGGGTGAGTGTGTACACTTCAGGAAACTCAGTTGTTCACTTTAGCTATGTGACTGCTACGCACTTTAAACCAACCGTACTCTCTGAAATACTGTTGTGAAAATCATTGACCGGGTGTATTTAATGGTTCACCTTCTGGTTCATACCCTCATTTTTGTTTTTCCTCCCCAACTGACATGTAGGGATCTTCATTTATCCACTGGAGGAAAATTCTATCGTTGTGGGGTTTGAGTCCATGATATCGAGTCAGATCATAACACTGCAGATCAAAGACAAGGCAAAAATTGAGGATTGTTACGTGGATTGCTGCAACGCATCTAACGGAGGCCTCCAGAGCGGCGGCGGTAAGATTGAAGCTGCTCTAATCAATATAGTTATATGGCAATAGATAAAATTACTATGTGTGAAAGAAAAATGTTTCTAGCAACCCAGGAAGCTGTAATAAAAAAAAATCAGCCCCCCCACTCCCGTATGCGGACAAAGTTCGAGATGTTAGAGACGGTGAACACAGCGCAGCATTTAACAGCTAAAGAGGCAGATATTTCCCCGCGGACTTGCTGGAGGACAAAACAGAACAGAGCTAAAAGAGAGTGACCTTTGAACGTACATTTGCAATAATGTCTGAAAACACAACTTTCACGTTCATGTCGATGTGTCCGCTGGATGGGTAACTAGGCAACCCTATCCCATTAATAACTCAATATGTTGTTTGGGGCTCGTTGTGGCTGCACCCAATGGACCAGAAATATGAATGATTTCATGGAGGTCAAAGGATTAGGGCTATGTACTTAATACTTGAGGGCCTTGGGGGTTTTCCCCGGGCAGGATTGTGACTACGGATTTGAAGAGAAAGCCTTGGTAACAAATTGAAAATATGACTTTTGAAAGACATTTAACGGTAATGTACAAGAAGATATTTAGGAAATGTAGGATCCATGAACAGAACAAGACGCGATATGCGTGTGCTGCTTCAGTTTTTCATCATTCTTTTAAAGTTAAGTCTCCAAAAGTATGACAACTCTATGGAAATGCAATCTCCAATTTCCCTTTGAGCCATTCTCATCCGTTCTGATTCTGCAGGGCACGTACTGATTGATGAGGATCTGGAGAGGACAGTGTTAGTGGTTAACCTCGGGATCATCCCTCCTATGGAGACGGTCCATATTCTGGTTAGCACCTCCTCTGAGCTGTCCACCCTGCCCAACGGAGGCATAATGGTCTCGTCCCCCCCCGTGTGCACGCCGCGGGTTCAGAGGACCATCAACGAGGAGCAGGGGCTGTCCCCAAACTTCTCCAGAACGTAAGAAAACAGATCAAATGTAAAAGCAGCTTCCTTGTTGGTATTAAAACCTGTCACATGTTCCAATTTGGTAGATGTTGAAGTTGGACTTGACACTGTTAACTGGATTTTTAGGCCCCTAATGTTGACTTCTACAGATGGAAACTGTATATAGTCATTCCCTTCATTTAAATGTAGGTATTCTTTGCTAATCTTAGGCGGGACCGGCCCAGTTGTTCCTCGAGTACCCACGATCCAACTCCCAACTCCCCTCAGCTGTGGTTGGCTTCACTGCTGGAGGAGGAGGCCATCAACTCCATGGACTATGAATTTAACTTCCAGCTGGAGATACGGGCTCCCTATCTCCTCGCAGGTCAGAGAAGTTAACCAACACCAATGATGTGTCCGATTGCTCAGCTGTATAGTTATGCACCCGTAAGCTATCTTGAAATAATAGAGAGTTTCCAACTTGAGCTCCTCTGTAATCAAGTTCTCACGCCTGAAATGAGAGGCTGCTGATTTGATGCATCCAGACCAAGTGAACAGAAAAAAAGACCCGTCCTTCTGTGTAATCCAAATGATATCTATGTGTCTATCTATGTCTATGTCACACATTGTCGCTGAATGCTGGTATCTTGCTGGGCATTAGCAACATTATCAGGAAACGCTTATTGTTAATAAAGAAATGCTTACCATAGAGACTGGTAAAAGGGTCTGTCTAAAGGTAACAGCACCTCTGAAACTCACCAATTATCACATTTTGTTTAATTTGGTTGATCTGTTCGCGCCTTGTTGCGACAAACGTTGCACAGTGAATGGGAGAAGCCAGCCAAGAAAGAGTTTTAATAGAGAAGTAATATGACTTTGTGACTTTTGCACAGAGCAAAGCAAAGCTATTTTACAATCTTAATGCTACACTATTGTCCACTGGCCATAGCTTCATATGTACCCTACCCATATGAGAGTGGTAATAATCTTAACTCTTAGCAACAGAGCGATTTTGGTTGAACACATTTTCCCCCCCAAAAAAGGGATTACTTTCAATTTGGTGATTTTTTCAATCAAGGAAATTCTCTCATTAAAACTCCTAATTGCTGGTTGTTTTTCTCAGACTGCAGCAGCTGCATGAAGGCATAAGCTCATAATAGTAGTGTCTTTGTTCTCTGTTGAGTGTTATGTGTGAGCGGGACCTGCTGGTTATTGTTTCACTGGAGGTGAAGCCCCCCCCCCGGTTACTCAATCTGCTGTGTCTGTTGCTCTGTGTAGGCGTAGAAAGTCCGTCTCACGCCATCAGAGCCGACGCGGACCCTCTGGCGCGCTCCGCAACAAGTGTGGTTATCACCCTGGCCGACAAGTACACTTACGACTGTCCTGTCAAAATCCTCATCTATCCCAGCGGTAGGTCCACACCTTCCAAACGGACTCACAGCACCATCTTGCAATTGATTATCCGAAACCTCTCCTCTCAAGTGCAATATTTTGAAATAGATCCCTATGACGGGAATCAACACCCTGGTACTGTATGACATGCCAGTCACTTTCTCTCTGCAGTCTTGACCAACACTTTGTGTAGGCCAGGTGTCTCCCAGGGAGGAATGAGCCACGGCCCTCGGGGAACCAAAAATCCCTTTTAGACGTTTTTTTTTTTTTTTGTTCACAAACTGACATGCTGCCACTGTTGGGTAATTCAAATCGGCTCAGACCAGTTTCAGTCAGACCATGGACGCCCTGCTCGAGATGAGATGGATGCGACTGAGTGGCAATACAGGCATGCGTGTGTTTGTCCTGACAAACAAAACAGAGAGGAGCAATGTCTTTTCAATACTAGATTGGTTGAAAAACAACATCAACCACATCAACAATCTCATAGTTGTTTCAATGCCCAAATAACAACCATATCAAACCAATAGGAACGTTACTTAGAATCACATTTAGTGAGTATTTCCCTGCAGTATATAACAAATCCTACCACTAATACAGTATATGTAAATAGAAATGAGTATGAACTGCATAAGCGGCAGGAATTTTGAATCAACCAAATATAAGTTGACAAATTAAGTCTGAAACAACAGTACTGGAGATTTTCCAGGTATTTCTGCCTGTAATATTTATACTAATATCTATATTTCCACAAATTGTGTCCCCTTAGAGCCTCATCTACCACATGTGCTCATTGAGAATGGAGACATGACGCAGGAGGAGTACGATGAATATATTCAGGGGCGCAGCGACTTCATTAAGGCCGCCAAGAAGGACTCCAGCAATGAGAGGAAAGTGAGTGTGTCATTCACATTCGCACCATGTACCTCCAGGGGAGTGCTAAAGACTGCACATTGTTGGCGCTTTGAGGTATTTGGGATCTTTTTTAGTTTTTTCTAACAAAATCATGCAATCCAATACGAGGGGTTCAGCAGGCAGGAGCAGGTATATTCAGATCTCTTTCTTTGGCAAAAGTACCAATATGACACGGTGAAAATACTCAGATGCAAGTAAATGCACATTCAGTAAAATGTACTGATATTTTAAAGTATCAAAGTATTTAAGGGTCTCCTCTTCCTATTGTATATGATGTTTTTGAATGCATATTGCTGGTGCACTACTGCCTATTACTCTGCAAATGCAACTTTCTGTAATAGAAATATTAAGTAGTGTCATATAAAAACAAAAGTACAAGAAGCTGACATTTGTAGTTGTTACACCATTAAACTTTTTTTCTACCTACCTCATGTCCATCCACGTGTGCTATGAGCAGTTAAGTGACCAGCGGAGGTAAACAGGAGAAGAAAGACTACTTAGCCATTAAATGGGTTTCTATGGAAACACCTCAAGTATGATCCACATTCGCATTGGAGTGTCCTGCACATCTACAATAATTGATGTGCTCTGCCTATCAGATCAAGTGCCTTTCATTGCCTTCTTTAAATGTTGAAATAACGCCTGCAATGTACAATTTACTTCATAGTTCCACGTCTCAATTGTAATGTATGCCTTTCATTTATATTTACAGATAGCTGTAATTCACAGACGACTCCACAAGGACATCCTCCACAACCCTGTGGTCATGTTGAACTTCTGCCCTGACCTCAAGTCCATCAGCTCAGACCTGGGGAAGGTTCACGGAGAGTTTATCTTCCTCATTGACCGCAGCGGCAGCATGAGCGGAGTTAACATCAACTGTGTTAAGGTATTTTTAATCTCAGTGGGCTCAGTGTGCAGAGTTATATTTCATCACATGACACTGATTTCAAATTTAAATTGTAACGTGACCCCCTTAAAAGACAGGGTTTTTTTCTTCATTTTTGTGCGTGCTGAATATGTTGCAATTGCAGTTGACACACAACACAAAAAACAAGGATATTAAATGGCTAAAGGCTGACGTGATATGTCAGTAAGTGAGTTTCTGTCACATTGTAGATTTTCTGACTGCTTCGGACTGTGCTGTTTGGTGTGATGTCGACCGGCTGTTTTTATTTGTGAATCAAGGCTCTTTTCTCATTGATTGTGTCTGATACTACGGAGTCTGGGCCCGAGGCTCCAGTGAAGTCCATTGATCTTATGAATTTACCATTGACCATCGAGAAATCGGGCTGAATGGCTTTGAATAAAGCATCACATGAAACTCCTGCACCTGAATAAGTATTTTGCGTTTTTGATGTGGTAGGATCTTTGTGCTCTCCACCTGAATGAAGGTTGCAATAAGTGGTGCAGCTCAAGAGTCCAGAAGAGCAGCGGAGGGGTAGTATCCAGGGTCTGGACACACTAGCCTTCCTCTGCAGAAGAAGCAGTGATGGATGAAAGGACACAGAGTGATGCCACTCTAATCCCTCTTCTCCTCTCCTTGAGAAAATCGGATGTGCAGAGATGGCCGCTGTGTGGAGCACCATACTTTCATTCAACCTGACATCAGCAGACGGAGCTGTACTGCAGCGGGAAATGTTCAACTGACCCATTAAGCGCTTGCTGAACAGCAGAGATCGGCCTTTTCGAGGTTTTCCTTTTTCTGCTCTAATTTTTGATCGCGAGGTTAATAATTCGCTCTCGGCCTGTTTCTCTTTCTAAGGACGCCATGGTGGTGATCCTCAAGAGCCTCGTTCCGGGCTGCCTTTTTAACATCGTAGGCTTCGGTTCCACATTCAAGTCGCTATTCACAACCAGCCAACACTACGAGGAGGTAAAAGCAGGTTCTGGAATGCACGACCCAAAGCAACCGTAAGATGCCGTGGCTCCACAAATGAGTTTGTCTCGTCTCCTCTTCCTCTCAGGAGGCCCTGGCCCTGGCCTGTGACTATGTGCGGAGGATCAGGGCCGACATGGGGGGGACCAACGTCCTGGCGCCGCTCACTTGGATCCTGAGGCAGCCGATGTTCAGCGGACACCCCCGGCTGCTCTTCCTGCTCACCGACGGAGCCGCCGGCAACACAGGCAAAATCATCGAGGTGGTCCGCAGTCACTCGCGCTACATCAGGCAAGAATCGCTGTTAATTCTCTATTGTGCGTGTCATAATGAAGGACAAAGATCAGTTAATGAGCGACGTTGTTTGGGATATTGTTATATTCTTGAAAAGAAACCTCTGCTGTCAAAGCTGCGCTGGTTGAAGCGTATAATTTGTACCTGTCGACATTGCAAATTATGATGATGTTAAGGGTAAGTAGGATAGTGAACACTGTTGTAGTAACAGCTACTGCATGTAAAAGCAAACATGAAAACAAATGTTTAGTTTGATTTGGACAATTATGCAGAGGGAAATGGAACGAGTGAAATGTGAGATGAAATCATGTTGTGATTGTCAGGGGCTCAAAAGAATAATCCGCTCAACATGGAATTCAAAAACATCGAATGTTATGTGAAAAGCAAAAGATGTTTTACCATGGAATCTGGAGTAAGGAAATACAAATGCTCTCTTGAGGATGCACACGCTAAGTGTGTCAACTGATTGAGTCACACAAAGGATCTGCGATACACCGGGAAGTCGTTTGATTTTAAAAGGCTGCATGGAAGTCTCACTGTGGAGTCATTCTGGAAATAATTGACCTTTGTCTCCCCCTTTTCAATGAATTAACGCCCCCAGAGCATTGCATTAGGTAGCCCGGGCCTATTCATCAACACCGCCTGGGTTATTATCACACTATGCTTACAAATCAACGCAGCCAGTCCCACCAAACAATGGGGAATATCTGTTGTGGAAAAAATCCATGTCAGGTTCCCTTCTACCAACATTTTTGTTTAAATTTAGACCATTAAAATGCAACGGAACATAAAGTCTACCGTCAACTAACCTCTACCACCCCCCCCCCCCCGGGAGCACTCTGACAGGAAGCAGGCATAACCACAAACAAAAGATGACTTCCTGTTTGGCTCCTTTCCCCAGAAAATCTTTGTTTTACAACATGACGTTAGATGCGTCTCAAAAGCAGCTCTTCGGCTCACCGCAAAATCCTCCACACTCAGCCGTGTTTAACGTGTTGTGTGCAGATGTTTTACTTTCGGCATAGGACAGAACGCTTGCCGGAGGCTGGTGCAGGGACTGGCGACGGTTTCCAAAGGAACAGCAGAGTTCCTGGCTGAAGGAGAGAGGCTGCAGCCCAAGGTGCTCATTTCCGACTTTGTGCATCGTTCTCTCTCATTAACTGCCGGGTTGATTTTTAGGGGTCACCAGGGAACCATTGTACTTAGCACGATAGCACAATTTGCCTTCCCCTGACACCAATCGGGAAGTCATATATAAGAAGGCGCTTTAAATGACCTAACTTTAAAGTACTGGACAGCGAGAAGCTGTCTTCGACATCTGGAAGTCTGTTTTAGTTGTCTTGCTTTTTACTCCACAGATGATAAAGTCGCTGAAGAAAACCATGTCCCCCGTACTGAGTGACATTTCTATCGATTGGCTCTTCCCCGAGACGAAAGAAGTGCTGCTGACCCCTGTGGGCAACACCTTCCTGTTTCCAGGGGACAGTCTGATTGGCTACAGTGTGGTTTGTGACGCCACCCGCTACCACGCTAACCCCAAATCTGTAAGTGCATGACATCGACTGAAAGAAGACAAAAGACTGCCTGCAGGATGACCTTTTGTGTTGTGAATATTTCAGAAAAGGAAACAAGATCTGTTGAATAATTTAGTTAGAGTAGGATTAATACTATAACTCACTCGTCTTTTCTTTGCATTTGATTAATTTCCTATTTTTTAATTTGTGTTGGTTAGTTTCATCTCAATGACCTGTTACCTTTGCAAGAAGATTAAAAAGGACCTGAGGTCAACGATGAAGGAATTTTTTAATCAAATGTTGAACGTGTCACCTCCTCCAAACAGGATAAGAGGAGGCGATACAGTATGATGCGCTCCATTGAGTCAGCCAGCTCCGTCTTCTACCAATCCCAAGAGGAGGACGCGCTGAAGGCAGCTAGCGGCTTACAGGGGTCCAACAGGGAAGCGCCTCTGGACGATTCCCACCAGGACCCCGTGACAGAGGGCCCCGCCATCACCGAGCAAGACCCATCAGGTAGGAACCCAGAGGACGCGCATCCTTTGTGGCGGACTAACGGTGGGTGGTATGACAGCTACTATCACACACGACTCATTGGCTGATAAGTAAAGAAACTGTTGCCTCGCAAAGAACTGCAAACTGGAAAGGATTTACAATTGTGCCTCCTGTGACAAAACGTGTAAATTAAAGAGAATAGACTAGAACACTATGGCTCTGGAAGAGGAAGAGAGGCGCGAGGACCGGCTTCCTTCAAAGAGCCATAATTACCGTCACAACGAAAAAGTGCTATCTTATTATTCTCATTCTTATTCCAAACATAATGATGCTATCGGAACATGAATGGCTTAGTGCGTCACCGGAGATCTTCCTCCTTTCAGCACGGACGTGATAAAGTCACGCTGTGGTGAAATGATGGGGTCACTTTGGTGTCACAACCTCTGAGTTAAAGCTTTTCACTTCAGAACCGCCTACAACCGACGACGATCTGTGCGACGTGTACGTCAAGGATGGACTCTTTTGAACTTTTCTTTACTTTACACCAGGGTTGGATTGTAAGATGTTCCCGAGACGACGTGCATACAGCACCAACCAGATAACAGACCACACCTCGGCCAAGAAGGTGTTCACTCCCAGTGACCCTAGCTCGGTGGTGGCAAAGAACCCGCTGAGGAGAGCCAAGGTCCAGGAGCTGATTGGCCAGATGAGCCCTGAGAACGAGGCCCAGTGGAGGAACGACTACCAGGTCCGTCGCCGTCAAGAATAAAATCAACACAATTGCTTTTGAGAAGAGCCGGTGGGGTTTTAAAAAAATTATATGGGTCAGCTGTGATTTTTGACTCAGGTTGCAATTTGGTTCGCAACTCGCAGACCTCAAAGAAGCTGGTATTTCGTACATGACACAGCTGTCGTATCGTCATCATGTGGAAAACAACAATTCTTGTATTCAGCCTGTGTTGATAAATTAAACAGCCATGTGACCCTGGAGTTTAATGAATAACAGACTAATGAAGCTCTCTTCATTAATGAAGGGCAAAAAATGTATGAATGGTAATTAGGTTTGAATATTGCTCGGGGAGCCGCTCAGTAACCAAACAGGGACGGCCGGGATGTGAAGACATTATATCTTCCATTTGTAAATTAAGCTGAGGATCCACTGCCATCGTTCCATAATTAGTCTTGAAACAATAATATGAGTTAATATAGTAACTCTATTTATCTGTTTGTCTATTGCCAGAAAAAACACAAAGACATGCAATTATGATAATCAACTGTGATAAAAAAGGGGAAGGATTTTACCCCCTTTTTTTTTGTTTATTTGAATTCTTTCATCACATTGAAGAAACCCTCGGGAGGTACTTTAGTAAATGTCTTTTGGGCTTTAGTTGGTTAGAGAAAATCAAAGACTTGATCACATCCAGATGAGATTTAGGAAACTGCTGAGGTGCTATTTTTTGACATACCGTGTCCTAAACAGGCAAATGAACGTGAAAATAAACTCCACATTAATCTGCAAATAGATAATATGCATATAGATGAACATGCATATGTATAAACAGTGACATACACAACATTGAAATGAGAACATGTGGTTCCGTACCTAAATAAAACATCAGCATCTTTACTAATATTGTTTTCAGCCGGAGTTGGGCAGCCTGTGCGCCGCATCTTGCAGAGGGCATCCAGCCAGCTGCCACAGGCCGCTCGCTCAGAAGGAGCCGCCCCTGCAGCAGGAAGTGGGCTCGGAGCTTCATCTCCAGCCGGAGGACAACCACCAGCCGAGCGGCATCGGCGCGCCGCCTGCAGCTCGCAACTCGGCCGGGGAAGACGGATCGAGATCGTCCACCGACAGCCCCCCCGTCGGCAGCATCGGGGACATGGGTGAGACCAAAATTCCAGAGAAACCCTACTTACTATCTGCCTTCAAAGTCGCTAAAGCCAGGATGTGAAAAGCATCTCACAAACAGATTTAAATGACATCCGCCCAAAATCCAAGAAGTGAAATGATGACTGACGATGAGGAGACTCCTGAGAAGGGAGGGAGATTGTTCTTCTTACTTTGGGAACCCAACAGAGAATGCATCAAAAACATGAAAAGGTAGCATTTTAGGAAGCAATTATTTGAACTTCCTCCACGTTTGATGCACACGGAGAGAGAGAGAGAGAGAGCTTTGGAAACATTATTTAATTCATTGATTCCAAACAAATTGATTTCCCAGCGGGGGGGGGCAGCAAGCGTCAGATGGAGTTGAAGGACACAAGTGCACGTTAAGGAATCCAACCTGTTCTATTTCAGACGGCTATGGACACCAGTTGTGTCACGCAGAAACTCCACAGGAGCCCCAAACAACAGATCTGGACGCAGCCCCTCGGCCCAAAGGGGACTGCAAGGCGGTGGTGTCCGGGCTGCTGTGCGGGAAACCGGCCAAGTGGGAGGTCGTCTTTGACATCGAGCCCTTCCTGAACGGCCGAGAACGCGAGGAGAAGGTTCACGAGGAGCTGTGGAACGAGACCTTCCACCACCTGTCTGGACGCTCCATCATACGCGACTTTGAGCACATGGCGGATAAGGAGTGTGACATTGAGCACGGTGAGCTGTATCTCATTATCAACAGAGAGACGATGAGGATTTTTAACATTATAATAGTCACATGATATGTGATTCTTGAATATTTTATTTCTAGGCTCTGGCAGGAAGTACCAGATATACGCTATTCACACCAGCAAGGCCTGCAATATACTGAGCCAATACACAGCGTTTGTTCCCATTGACCTGGACACTAATGAGTATTTGCAGACGTGCATCGAATACATAAACAGTGGTAAGTCTCGCAGACTTGCCCGGAAACCTTCATATCACCCGCATCTCCTTTGAAAAATCTGTGAGTTTATAGGTTTTGAGCTGAAACAATTATGGAGCTTAATTCACAAAACGTTAAATAATGAATTAACCAATGCAGCGTGAAATGACATGCAACCTTTCTGTGTTTTACAACTTTTGACATGAAATTCTTTTGTAATGGTGGTCTCTGGTTTGTTGAAGTAAAAATGAGTAGGTTTGTGTTTTTACACATGACGATGTGGCAGCATGTAAATCTCTCCTCTAACCGTCCAAATAAATGAGATTTAACATGTGGAGCGAGCTTCCATCCAAAAAGCCTGAAAAAGCACTTCCAAAATTGCCCAGCTAGGAAAACTGCTTCTAAACACGGCTTCTAAAACATACCAATACAACGGCGTGGTGTTTTCAGGTGAAGGTCTGAAGCGGGGCTCCAGCTCCAGCACTCGTTCGGGGAGCCGGAGGAGCAGGGGCTACTCCATAGGACTGGGTCGCTCTCAGTCCGGCGGCATGTCTGAGGAAGCCGAAGATGTCCTGCTGCCCAACAGTAGGCTTTCTTTGATATATATTGCATTTCCAACCGACATCGGGTTAGGATGACACCAGGGCTCCGTTTCATTGTCGGACTGCAGTAAAAAAAAATATATATATATCACATTCGGGAAGAAGGTGGAATGAGATCTTTCAAGAATGGTGTTTCATCTGTTTTCATGTGAAATAGAGAGGGTTTTCGCTCTTGCGTGCGCTGGTAGAAGGGAGATATTAAGGCCTCAAGACGGCTGTGCGCTGCCTTACATTAAAAATACTTCACTTTGAGCAAAAGGGCACACAATTTGAAATTGGCTTTCCGTGGTGGCATGGCAACAGCAGGTGATCAAAACCAAACACACCGCTCGAGCATCTGCTCGGCTCTGCCAGTTAAGAAGAAGAGGTGCACGCACGGCGGGGGTGCAGATGCAGATGTGCAATAGTGTTGGTTATCCTTTCATCCTTTTTTGTTTTGTTTTTGTTGACGTTTCTAGTTTCTGTAATTATTTCAAATAAAGGAGAGCTGACAGTTGATTTGAATACTTGTATCGTCGTCTTAGGCGGAGAGGATGGCGTCTCCCCGTGCACCACCCCCTCCTCCAGCGGTTGGGAGAAAAGCAGCTTCACGGATGGTACGTGCATCGGGTTCATTGTCCGCCAAAGCCATAAATCTGTCTGGTGCATTATTCCAAAGGGAGAAAACATGAGGTTGTTGGCATTGAAATCCCTTCTTGTTGCAAGCGATGATTGAAGTCAACACAATGTTGTGACTTGGATGGACAAACTGTCCTGACCCTGAAAGCAATGAAACAAACAACTGAAGGCAAAAACACACGCCAGTGTTGTATCTGTAGGGAAAGGACACGTGGAATACTCCGGTGCCCTCAGGTGTCCTTCACATCTCATCGGTCAATTTGATCGTTTATTAAGCCGTGCTGAGAACCTATGGTTGAAATGCACTTATTGTAAGTCGCTTTGGATAAAAGGTAATGTAATTTGAAGAACTTAATGACTGACTGAAATTGCCACTGCTTCTTTCTTTTTCTCTCTCTCTCTCTCTCCTGTGCTTGTCTAATGCTGCGTCTGTCTACTTCTCTGTCTCCTAGTCTTCCAAAGGAGTCCTTCTGTGACCTCTGACCAATCACAGAAGTTGGTTGAGAGCCTTTTTTCTGCCAGGTGGGAGATTGGAGCCCGGTCGGCAACACAAATGTTCTGTGACGCTGGTACCACTGCAGGAGCAAACATTCCTGGTCCAACTTATGTTTATGTAGTCTTCTTTTTTGTGTATCAGCTGATTTTGACTTTGCAGAATGATGGCTTGAGATTAATGTATCAGTATAATACCAAGGACCAACTATGACCATATTAGCATGCCTCAAAATGGCCAATTTATTGGATTCCTATTGCAAAACTACAGTTTTACCAGAATAATCAATAACATTTGCTTTCCCTATTGTCATGAAAACATAATGTGGTGTGTGCTCTCCATCCGTCTCCCTCTCTGCTATAAGACTGGCCCTCAGCAGGACTCGCCTGCTGACTCGGGCTGCCAAAGGATTCATATGTCGATCTCACAGCAAGTCCGGTGATTCAATTGGAGAGAGTGACAACGAGAATAAAGACTACATTCCTCTGGTGAGCGTCGCATCTCTAACATGTCATTTCTATTTTCAACATCCATTTCTTTTATTGGACATTTATGTGACTGAATATAGTATACATTTAAAGATTAATTATTATTGATTGCATGAACTGTCCGGGTTTTGCTACCTTCCACCATCATTTCCTAGCGCCGAGCGCAGACGGCTTGTAAAGGTTTATTCGTATGGCACATTTAAAAAAACAAGGCTCCACATTCCTTCACATGAACCAATTAAAAGCAATCAAAGCACAAGGCAAAAGAGAATGATTAATAAAACATTTTAGTTTGTTATTGGACAAACATTTTTCCTGTGCACAGGTGTTGTTGCAGTTGGCCGGCGGTGCCTTTCCGCTGGACGCCGCCCTGTGTGAAGCCATTAGCGTTCCCATGGACAAGCTGAAGTGGACGTCCCCCTTCACCAGCCACCGCACTAGCCTGGGGCACCTGTCTCACGCCGGCAGCCGCCGCGCAGAGAGTGCTGATGACGCGCACACACCCCCGTGTGAAGCAGGGAGGCAGCAGCAACCCGCCGAGCCCACGGGCGCCGCCGCCTTCAGCCCCTCTCGGCTGCCCGGTAGCCTGTGGGCCGACGCCTCCGAGCCCCCTCCGCAGTCCACCTGGGAGTGTGTGGACAGCGGACGGGGCTTCGGGCCGGGGGGCCCGCAAGCAGCGTCGTCGCCCGCTGGCAGCGGCAGTGGCAGCGGCGGCGGCAGTGGCGGCGGCGGCGTGCCGAAAAGGATGCTAGATCCGGAGAGCATGGTGTGGGCCACGGCCGTTGCCCTCGCCTGGCTGGAGCACAGCTCGGCCAGTCACTTCATCGAGTGGGAACTCGTGGCCGCCAAGGCCAGCATGTGGCTGGGGGCGCAGGACATCCCGGAAGGGCGGGACTTGGCCTCCGTCAAGGCTGCTGCCAACCAGCTCTTCATGATCCTCCGACACTGGGATGAAAACCTGCAACTGAACATGCTCTGTTACAACCCCAACAGCGTGTGAGGGGCGCGAATGCAAGGAGGAAACGGACTACTCAAAGCGCTCCATTCAATACTATGCCAAATGAGGTCGTAGTGTTCTCTGTTTTGGGAATGTTGTCGTCCGGAGTCCGATCGTGCCGTCGCAGTTGTGAACGATGTGTGTTTCCTTTTAATATGTGCTGTATCTCCAAACATATCACACACTCTTCAGAGGCATTTTGTGCTAGCTTTAATCTCGCTGGTGCCACATATTGTAGCTGGATCCCTGTACGCGTGAGGATCTAATCAGATGTGTTCCACGGGTTAGAGTTTCATGGCAAGGAAGGGCAGAGTTAAATTAGTAGCATGCTGGACCACTGACCGTCAAAATCTGAGAAAAGCTCTTATTGTCATCATATTGATGTTATGGGGTGAATGCTAAAAAGAAAAAAAGATTGTAAGAGAAAAAAAAACTGTGGGATTGATATGCTGTTTTTAAATATGAACAGATTTTCCTGGATTGATGGTACTGTGGAAGAGAATGTTACATGGCAACATCTGGGTACTTGCAAGCAGTACTGCACTTTTTTCTATTGCCATTACAGTGTTCTTAATATTTGCCATTTCTGCGCACAGAAAAATATGCAAAAATATAAAGAAATATATGTTAGTATTTGTAAAAAAACAAAATGTGGCTTTGGTGGGAATCTATGAATCTAGCATGTAATTTACTATTTATTATTTAATGATAACCATAGTGTATATTTTCTCACTTATCTTAGTATATACCTGTCTTTTCAGATTTGCATTCTAAGAGAGCAGCAGACCTGGGTGCAGAGGTTGCCTTGCATAGTTCATTGTTTGCTACATAATGTGGATGTTTTCACCTCACGCATTTGAAAAGGGGCTGCACCACACGAACCAGATGACACATCCAATGCAGGCAAATGGCTTGAAGTTGTCAAACACGGCAAACTTGCTAAAAACTGAATTGATAATTAATCGACCTGCCTGCAACAATGCAACAATTTGTGTCAAGGTAGTTTCTTTGGCTTTTTGCCAAACACACCGTCCAAAACTATTGATGTTACGAAACATGTGAGAACCATGTTTTAAAAATTCTCCTGCTCTCCTCTTTTGGAGACCAACTATAATCTAACCATATTTCAGCATTACACTTTGTGGATTTAGTAGCTGGTGCAGACTGTAACTTCTCATTCATCAGGAGCTGGGGGGCCGGTTAGGGGAAAAAGAGTGAAAAGTCGGCAGGCAACAGGCATCGAAAGGTGTATTTTTAGAACGTGGGAGTCACCGCAACCACGAGAAGCCGAGAAACTGGCCACCCCCCAAAATACTATGCAGTCTACTGCCGCCGAATGCCAGATCAGCCATGCACTGACCCAAAGGTTTTAACGGATGCTCTTTTTTGTATGGGAACAATCCATCACATGATTTAGATGGAATACCCTTTGCAGCTAATACGCTTGTCAGAGCGGGGCCACAGTCTAATAGTAAAAAATAAAAAATAGAAATAGAGTCGTTTTTGCCGAACCCTCTTTTCCTGAATTTGTATGAATTGTCCTTCCAGCTTTCCTCGACTTTTTGACATTTTCCATCGAGGTGGAGAAAGAGGAAAAATGTGAAGGAAAAATTCCAAAGGACTGAGGAAAAGACGACCACGGTGGGGAATGTATTAACCGTTATTAATTACAAATGAGGAAGTGCCAAAACAGACACACACACACACACACACTTACTGATGGATTAATTGAATCCTGAGGAGGATGGGAAGTCCTGCTGAGGCCAAAGGGTCCCGTTAGTTCTGTCATGTTCACAGCTCATTTACCGCAAGTGCCTGAACAAGGTCTGAAGTTGGCAGAAAATATAGATCTGTTCATTGCAGTATAAGCTTTGTGCGAGACGATTGGCCTTTTTTTTTCAAAAAATATACCCTTCTCTCTCTTCTATTTGTCTCTTAAATCTGTGTGTGGCCTCTTTGGGCACTTTTCTCTATTGATTGACTCTCTTATTCCATCACAGTGTTGCTTTACTCAGGTATTTATTATTTTTTTCCACTCAGGCTGAGTTGCATAAATCCTTCTGCATGAACACATGTGTTTATGGTATGGTGTTTATTGCAAAGTGAGTAAATTGCCAAATTGGAGCCAGTAGTTCAGTATTTGTGTAAACGACACAGTAGATGTCATATAGTAATATTTTTGTGATGTTATTGCAGTAGTTCAGTGCAGCTGTAGGTGTTATAAATTGTATTTTTTATGTGCTGGGTCAGTTGTATAGTGCAGTAAACTTGCTGTGTGTGCCTTCATAAATGACATTGAGAGCTTACTGTCTTTATAAATGTTGATGCTATGATCAGCTCTGCAGGTGCATGAAATAAAACGACTACCGACAAAGTTACACTTTCTGTTGCCGTTATTTTCCCGCAAAGGGGTCAACAACAAGAAGGGTCGACGCTCGGACCCTTCTGTTCTTGTCTTATCCAAAGTGGTTTGCAAAAAAAATCAAACAGACGTAAGTGCAGCTATTGTCTATTCAAATCTCACTCATTAAACAAGTTTTTTGATAGGCAACGATACTAAACAGTAAAAAAATATGCAAATGAATTGGAAACAACTTTTAAATACCAATTGATCTCTTTTCATCCTCATCAGTTGTTTTTCATAATTAGAATATTAAACTGTAAAAGCAGTTTCTCCCAGTACAAGATTACATTGGGAAAATAATAAAATTGAAAAGCAACAGTTTCGGTCACCATTTTTTTTTTCCTTGTGACGGTTAGTCTGTAAATTCTTATGCTTTTGCTTTAGTAGCCGTGCTTCTCTCTTGCAACAACTTTGCCCTTTTCTCCAGGATACAACTTTAGGTAAACGGTAAAATTATTAGTGAGTCGGGCCCATTGTCTTCCTCAGTAGTGGAGTGAAGGACGTGCTGTATGAATTCCCCCCCGGCTCGGGCGGTGACGTGATGTCATGGTGACATCCGAGGCATTGGCTTTATTTCTCCAGCACATGTGACCCCGGGCACATGCCTCATTAACAACAAAAGCTGATATAGTGGGGCTCCTTGAAATCAGAAGAGGGTAGTAATTAGGCTGACAAACCATCATTTTAAAAGTTCCTTGCCTCTGCAAGATAAAATGTGCAAGACACCATAGATAATGGCTCTTGAATCACTGAACGACTGATGATTCTAATCATTAATGTGTGTGTCGTGTGGGCCTGTACGGCAAGTGTGCGTTTGTTCTGCTCCCGTGTCTTATGTTCACTTTGCTTTGGCTTATGTGTGCATTGGTTTTGTCCATACATTTCCTTCAGTTTATTTTTGTATGTGTATCCATTGTGGTACATTATGCTTGATAAACAATCAAAGGAAAATGACCGGATAAGAAGCACATACTGTTGCTAGGCTACTGACTATAAGACAGAATATAACAGCATCTATAAATGTTTCAACACGTATATATGTATATATTTGATGTACAATGCATAACATGTGAGAAGCAGATGCAGCAGACTGGGTAGTTGTTTCCACTGATGGAAGCAGTCATTTAATAGAGAAAAAAAAGTCAAACCATCTGACGTATCTCCACTCGCACATCTGTCGTTACGTTTCTTCTTATTTTACACAAGTCCGTCTGCAATGAATCTTCACCGCCAATTATGTCCTCGCGTTACAGCTACTTTAACAACTCCGGCTGCAGAGCGGAGGCTGATGTCAAATTTAATCAGGGCTTTATGTCACAACAGATTAATGTGCACATAAATAGCGCACAGAACACACACACACACACACACACACAAGTAATGACTGTGTCCAGTTGAAAGCTGGTCCGGAGGTAGATTGTGAGGTAAAACAAATTCACCTTGTCTCTACGTAAGGGTTGATGAGTAGTTCCCATGGAAACCATTGTTTTCTTTTCTTCAACCTTGTCCGTCAGGAGTGATGCAATTGTAACTCAACAATGATGTTGGATTTGGTCCAAAGTGGTGAATATATCTAGAATTGATCTCATTTATGTATTACCTTATAAACTGACTTACTTACTGTATGCATGTTAGTTTGATCCATGATGACGTGGCTTTATAGCTTCATAATAGGGGGAAAAGGCAGCTTGAGCCCTGTGAAAGGAATGGCAGCTAAAAAGAGAAATACGATCCATTAAAAAAAAACACTTTTTTATCTGACTGCAACTAAGAGCCTTCCTGGAAAAGTCTGGTTGAGCTAATTATATTACCCGTCCCTGACAATGGTGCTTCACGGAAACAAATTTCGTGAGACACTCTGATTCAAGCCAAATGATGGATAAACCAATTCCATTAGTCTCCTAGGAAACGTAACAAACTAACACCGAGTTCCAGAAACTTAATTAATGGTCCTGTCCTGCAAGTAAGTTATGAAGTATAACAGTAGACCTGCTGTTACCTTTGAACCGGCTGCAATGTGAGTTTATCTGAGCAAACAGCCTTTAGATGGCCCTCATGTTTGAGTCTTTTTTTATTTTGATTAAAAATGACATTGTTATAAGTGTAATTTTAATAATTGCACGCCTGCATGTCGCAAAGTAATTGCAATCAGGAGAGAAAGAAATGAGTGATTCATCTATGAAGTAAAGATGGTTGAAGACTGTTGAAGTTTTCCTCTTAATAAATCACACAAATGTTAAACCATTAGCCAAGCTCACACTGGTTTGTACGGATGGAGTTCTGCTATATATAATGATATAACGAATACTTGAGTTTTTCCATTTGATGGAATTTCTACTTCACTATATTTTAAGAGGAGAACATAAGATTGATTCAAGGCATACTCAACAAATACTTTAGCTAACGTATGTGTATATAATCTATATATCCATGATATATATATAGCCATATTTGATCCTCCTCAAACAGCTACAAAACTAAAGTGCAATTCATCTATAAATACACCGGTAATATATTGATAGTATAAATGTCCTTTGTACACATTAAGTGAATTAAGCATCTTTGATGCCTGGAATACCATGTTAATAATACCAACTAAAAGCTTGTGATGGAGTCCTTTTACATTTTGAGTAAGATTTGTATAATCACTATTGTAATTATTATTGATCTGACGATTTAGCAGCCGATATCCATTTCATGTCAAGGCGGATCACACAGAAATCACGTGGCTGAGTATTCTCACTGTTTGAGATCGTGATTCTGAGGATTTAAATGAAGCCCAACTGGTTCTTGTGCGGCAACGTGTGATTTCCTTTGAAATACAAATCTCGTGTAAATCTTAAAAGTAAATGCTGTAAAGACATAAAGAGCGTACGAATGGCTCTGGGTTCAGCTCCCGTCATGCAGTTCTCAAATTCAAAGTCTCATTTGGGGAGTAACAGCGGGGCGTCTTTGTTGGTCCGTTCACTGTTCACGCGGCTTGAAGAGAGTCGCCGTCCCCTCATTGGTCAAAACAGACCGGATTTGTTCGTCACAAGCTTCACGCATTTCACTATTTATTCCACTCAGGTTCTCAGTAAGCAAACTTAAAATGCGCATAAAAACAGGTTAATGAAGATGTACTCCTCGGGGTGAAAAAATATATAATAAACACAAAATGATTGAATGGAAACCAACATTCGGAGGGACATGAATAAATAAGCATATCTCTGGGCCAGTTATGGGCCTGGTTGTTAAAGTGGCCGTGATGAGGCATTCAGGGGCATTAATACAATACAAGAGGGAGTGCGTGAGGCTCGTCCGGCCTGATTACGCTGTACATCAGAACATTTAGGACCAAGCGGCACCAGCTCGCTCCAAGAAACCAGATATCCAGAGGGAAGCTGCAGATGACTACTGAGACCCCAGTGTAGGGTACCATTAAACATTCATAGGATAACGTGGGATGAGGTTTTTTTTTTTTTATAACGATACAGAATCACTTGAAGGTAAAAAAGGGATTCTTCTGTGCAAACTGGCCTGTTTACAGCTTCCTGCTGGCCTGAAATGTAATCAGGCCGAAGCTTCACTCCTGCCTCTGGTATGTGTCCATTACTTATACATGAATTAAATAAAAAAAACCAGACAGAATAAAGATTTTAGATTGTTGAAACCATGACAGCTCTTTGAATAAATGGCTTTTAAAATATAATCTGTTCCTTATATTTCAACATACAGTTTCAAATGAAGTGAAATTATGATAATAGCAAAATAAAAAAAAGAACACGTGAAATCACAATTTGGAGTTTACTCATGCCCTCTGAATTTTTCAAAATCTCAACGTGAAGGTTTTCCTCACAGGGACCCCCCCCCCCCCCCCCCCCCTCCTCCTGGTGGAAACGTTTCCTTTCTTGCTCCTTGTGGCTTTATTCCACACAATGAATGAAAACAAGAGTATATGTTCAGGATGCATTTTTCTTTAATACAATTACTGTTGAAATAGACCAGATGCCCAAGAAAAATCAAACAATAAGCGTCAGTGACGGTGGTGAGGCCGTCGGCGCACCGCACCCTTCTTCAGCTCAGTGTCTGCAGAGCAGCAGCACGAGCAGCATGTGTCTTTCTAGCAGCAAAGTGTCGAGAGAGGAAGGACAGAGTCCGCCTGTCCCCTTTCTCCAGAACATAAAAAACGACCTGAGAGAACCGTGTACAAGTTGAACCACAACGACTTACCAAAGAAAAAAATCCCAACAGTAAGGAAGGGTTAGGTAGAACAAACAGCCTCTACGTGTTTCCAATGTCAAATGTGAAGACTGAGTGGGGTCAACGAGCCCGTTAGCTGAAACATTTCTATGGTTAGGATTTATGTGCTGTATTTAAATATATACCACCCTTTTAAACCGATAAATACGCCCTTGAAGTGTATTCTGAAGGGCCTGACTGTGTGCGCTCGCTCTTTGGTGGCATGTAAAAACTGACAATTATTAACACCAATAATTGTCAGTTTGAGGAATACTCATTCCCTCTCAAGAGATGAATGATTCCTTTTTCCCCCCCCCCGGTCTCAGACGTCCCACCGTGGGATGAAAAGCACACTTCTCACGGGACACTAGCTGTTGTAGAGGGGCACCACCCTGTCTATCGGCGCCCTGCAGATGGGGCACTTCTTTGGCTCCGGCAGGACGTTGAAGCACTGAAGACACGCGCACACGTGACCGCACTCGAGGAACACACAGGACCGCTCGCGGCCCAGGCAGACGCTGCAGCTGGAGGGCGACACGCTGCCCTCCTCCACGTTGAGCTCGCGCATGCGCTTCTTCTGCTGCTCCTTGAACTCCTGCAGCAGGCTCCTCTCCTTCCTGCTCGCCCTGTGGTGGTGGTACTGCCGCCACAGGATGAACAGGAGGGTGGAACAGGCGGCGACGCCGCACGCCACGGTCAGAATCCTCCACAGCCGCACGCTGTTGCCCTGCTTCCTGAGGAGAGACTCGTAATCCAGCCGCGTGAGGAAGTAGCGGAAGCCCTGCTTTGGGGGCTGCAGCTTGATCAGGTCGTTGTCGAGGACCAGCTCTCCGACGCCCGTGACGCCCTCTCCCAGCCGCAGCATCTCCTCGGTCTCGTGGATGCCCTTGGGCCGCTCGCCGCTGATGAAGTGGCCGATGACGTTGGACAGGGACTGGAGGGTGGGGTGGAAGTTCTCGTACGTGGTCTCCAGGTCCAACTCGGCGGCGTCCAGCGGGCGGACCACGCGGACCGCGGCAGCGATTCCGTCGTCGTGAGACCCGAGAGAAAAGGGAACGGTGTTGGTGCGCTGGTGGATGACTTTCTCGGTGTTGTTCCTGTCCACAGATGTCACAGTTATTTATTATGTTTCGGGGCTGCAACCAACGACGATATTTATTATGAATAATTAAGTAGCTGCTTGGTCCAGCAGAACAAAAACAAAGACAAATGAGTGAATGAAAATCATTTGGTTTTGGCAAACAAACAAACTGAAACCTGCTAAAAGACATAACAAAAGTTAATCCGGGTTCCCTACAATAGAAGTGTTGTTAGTGCTTTATGTAATATTTCATTGGCTGTTATATCACCCGCGTGGGCTGGGAACCATTCTGACAAACTAATGCAAAAAATAAGAGTGGTCCATCATGAACCAAATCATTTCAAATGTCTCCCTTTCCTTAGCGGACTTTCTTCCTTGAAAATAAAACGCACGTGATTTACAGCGCAGATGTGTCCGTGATTACTCTTAAATCCAATGAACGCTTTCCCTCACCAGAGATGAGTGGTGCGATTCCACACCATCTTCTCCTCCTTCAGGGTGAGTCTCTCAATCACGCCTTTACAGTTATCAACAAACTGGCTGTTCAGAGTTTCCTTCACAGACCTCACGACCCCTGCAGCGGGCAACAAACAAGTCACAGTGTGAAACCGGCATAACGGCAATTATGAAGGGTGGATTTTGTAAAATCGCACTGCACGACGCAGATGCTTTATTTTAGGCCTTCACAAAAGGCCCAACAAACCTTCTATGACGGCATACGGGACACATCGTCCAGGAGTTTCAGACAGGATCTTTTTCAAACCCTGGTCAATGGTAACTCTTTTGGCTCCCTTAAGAAAACATGAAAAAGCATGAACAAATAGAACATAACAGGCATCAAATGAACACACTGCTGTCATTTATCTGCACGAGAGAGAGAACGTGTTGAGAAACGGGGCTCACTTTTAACCTGGCCACCGTTGTAGCTCGGCTCTTGTAGATGGAATAGAAGAGCGCAGTCAAAGCGGAGCTGGTGGCTAAAACCACAACTTGTGCAGTTGAGGGTTTCCCACTGGAGTCCATCGTGGGGTTTGCAGCATTCAGTGCTGGAAGGGAAGGGATGAGAGGTTTAGTTGGAACCCAAAACTTGGGAGGCACTGTTGATAATCATTTTAATGATCAATTTCACACTGTGCGAATGTTACGTCATGAAGTATGGTGCTCCCGAAATGCCGTTTATATTACACATAATTCTCGACTTTTGCCTCGTTAACATGTAAACATTAGATTCAACTCAATGACGTGAGGAGAATGGCTTGACGATTGAAGACATGGGGACGGTGTTTATTTATATATATATATATATATATATATATATCATTTTACTAGCTGTGGCTTCTTAAACGATATCCACTACGTAACGTTGTGTTGCACTGATTATTAAAGTCAAGATTGCTGCTCGTTCACCGCTAACGTCAGCAAGAAAACTAACGCTAAACGCCAGTAAAAGCGACCTTTCTGATCTCCTTCGAGAAAACACCCGTTTAATGGTTAAAAGCCGTGAAACCTTTAAAACTTAACGTTAAGCCTGTTAACTTTAAACTTACTAAACGCTGCATCCGAGCAGAGGAACACAACGTTACTTCCGTAGCACGAATCGAGCTCAGCGGCTAACGTTAGTTAGCATTGACTGTTGAGCTATGCTAGCAGCTAGTAGCTAGCCACACTTCAGATAGATATTAACACAGTTCGCCCGCCCGTTTGAAGCCGGTCGTAGCTGTCACGATACAACACACTTTATTAAGCGATAGCCCGTTTTCTTTAAAAAGGTGTTTTCTAACCTTTTATTCGCACTCGTCCCGCTGTCAACAGAGGTTGAACAACAGCTGTCGGGCTCCTCTTCAAAATAAAAGCTTCTGTGATGCAATACTTCTTCCTGCCAGCAGATGGCTGTGCAGAGTAGTTTATAGACACGACAAAAAGAGAGATGCCTTGTATTATGTATGAATACATAATACCACTTAAATGTAAAAGTAAATGAGTCATCAATCTTGTTAGTAACACCTCTGCTTTATACAATCAATGCATGTGAACACAAAAGTACTCTATCATTCATCAGTCATACATATGAGACCATTTTGATATTGGAATTTTGATGTTATTTTGTGATTTTGTTAAGATTTTAGATACTTTGCCCAAAATTTTAGTCTAGTGAAAACATTGAGTAGCAAAAATTGTTTAGTATCTAAAATTAAGTGAGTACAGTACTTGAATAAATGTACTTGTTTATTATTGGCTTCCATTGATCTTAAATTAAAGCACAATGCACTTTATTTTTAAGATCAGAATCAGAAAACCTCCCGGAAACACTGATTGTACAGATATGCACACGATTTACAAGAGCCCGTTTAGAACCATGGATCTAAAGTTAAGGTAAATTTAAAGATGTATGGATTTTTTCATTGTAATCTCTAAAATAATAAAAGGCCAAGTATCAAATAATCGTTTCGGGTTATTGATTGGTAAAACCTTTATTCGATTGTCTTTTACAAGAAAGACTTTCTTAATCATTGGAAATAAGAACAGGTTTTGACACAAAGGCACTTTATCATTTCCCGGTTTCACTTTTGTTTTTTCAAACCCTGAAACACAACATTGTATGACACAAATCAGTACATAACACATATTGTGTGCATGTAGTATAGATTGGTTTACTGTGTTACTAGTGCTGTAGCAGGAGAAACACAGTCGTAATAGCAATAATTATGGCTCTGCTCCTCTCAGGAAGGCCGTTCATCCGTGCAACTTTAGTGTTATTAGTGTCATGCTTTTCACTATCACTATTATTTGCTTCTCTGCACCCAAGTAAATAGTTTAGTCAAATGTTCATAATTTCATTAATCTGAGATCACGAATCTCTCTTTTGCTCTGTTGGTGTTAGTCTCACATTTGGTATTTCTCTTGCACGGTTTACATATTTTTCTTGTGCCGGTGCAGAGGAAATAAAGTCAGGTCAAGAGGGAAATCAATTCAGATTCCGACCCATAATAATGTAAGGGGCCACCTGGAGGGTATCAACCCTTTCTTGCCCTTAGTTGACCCCTTCAGCTATAGTCAATATCTGCTGGCTGCATACAGATTATGTATTTTTCTGCAGTAGCATGAATAGCACACTCCAACCTTAACCATTACGTTATTAGTATTATTACTATTTGGAGTTCACTCCTCTGGCTGAATATCTCTACTGGAATAACTGAATTTGCCATTTAATATATTGCTTCATTGCACATTCTCGTTGGATCATGCATGCTGTGTACTTCTTCAGAGTTGTTAGGATATGGTTCTCTGAACAAACCTCATGCACTATTAACCAGTAGTGAGAGGGAGCTTCCACGGCACAGAGTGCCAGCTAGTAAACAAGAACACATATACACAAATACAGATAACCCTCACTGAGAATCTCAAAATACTACAAAAGTGATTGTTATTTTTTTAGTTTCTAAAATAAACATTCAGCTTTATTTTATAATGATTCTGACTGTTTTTCCTTCACGTAAACTGTGATGAAGAAGGGGTAACCTTTCGGAGGGTGTATATTCCAAACGGCACAAGTATAATATGAGTTTAAAATTAAACACAGGTGTGTAATCGAGGTGGAAAAAAATGATTTTATCCGTTCTGTCTATTTTCCCCTGAAACTTCTTCAATGCCCCCACATTGCCGGCACCGTCTATATTTACACTTCTACTGAAACTGTTCATTATGTCAGGTAAGGTATTTTTAAAAAATAGCACTTTAACAGAACTTAAATCTCGAAAAAATGTAAAATGAAATGTACATGTAAATACAGATGCCATGTTTCAGCTGCTTTACTTTCAGAGTAGCGTAGAGCTGCTCTGGGCCTCCGAAAAAATGACATCTCTTTATTAGTGGTTTGCGGCACAAAAGCGTGTTGCTGATAGCTGACGTGGACTGAGCTCTTCATTCTGGAACAACGCCTTCACGGATGCTGGTTGGAGTAGGATGATCATTTGTGCTCTCGCCAATGACTGCGGACTATTACGAACTGTGTTGTACACTATATTGTACTTCAGACTACATTGTATATATTGTATATTGAATCGTGAATTCTTGGAGCTAGCTTTCTAGAAACTTTAAATAAGAGGAAAAGAAAAGCTGCCACACAAAACCCCTCGGGCTGAATGAGCCTGATATAATCAATCTGACACGTGTACACCGCTGCCACAGACGGGAAAAATGGTCCCACAGTGTTTTCAACCCCAGCAAAAGAACAGAAATATCCTTTGGTCTTATATTTCCATATTACTCAGTGTTGTGGACAAAGTCTACCTTTAACATCGAGTCTGCCCACGTAAAACAGAAATAAACTCCTCTTTCCTTACCCCCCCCCCCCCCCCCCGTGTGTGTGTGTGTGTGTTAGCGTGTGTCACACAACGTTTCCTTTTCAAATGCCAACCCCACACACATGCATGCGGGTTCCTGACAGACAGAAACAACGGCAGCAGATGGATGCGGCAGCTCAATGGGAGGAGTGCAATGGGCGAGAAGAACATCACGCGTGTCCTCTCCTGAGCCGTTGGCTTGCAAAGACGACAGTTGGAGTACTCCAGCGAGTGGTTCAGATAAGCCTCGCCTAACCGTGCGACATCCACCAGACACACTCTCCTCCTTGTAGAGTCGATCCAATTATAAACTGAGAACCACAACGCGCAACAGTCACTTGCATTTCCAATGATGATCTGCTGGATTCACAGCACAGATTTTGGAGTTGCAAGCTCTTTTTCAAATGTCAAAGTAATTCACAGCACGCTGGAAGAAATGAGACATTTTTGATGTTGTTATTTATAGGCAAAAACAACTTTTGAACTTTTGAAATGTCAGATTTGAAGGTTTAGCTGCTGAACAGAACAAAGTTGGTCCTTAGTATCCCAAACTTTCAACAAACTTTGAATGTCTTTCTGACTGGTGAAATAGCATTGATTAGCATATGAAAAAGGGGGGGGGGTGCATTTCATGGACTCAAAGGTATCTGGGGCATTTGGACAAAAACATTGGAGCTTGGAGTCTCATTTAAAGCATTTTGAAATAATTTAAGGATTTTTCTTATGTTGTTCTCTCAGCGTGTCACACGGCTTTTGGCTCTAAACTTGCACGCAACCTGCTCATTCAGTGAAAGGCATATCATTTGGAAAAGCCTCAGTTCCCCCGAGATATTGAAATCCTCCGGCGTTGTGTGGCTGGAGGGTTGCCTCTGAGGATTACGCAACAGGAGCAGTGAATGTATAATGAAGCTATTGGGCACAGCCTTTATTGTGGCGTGCCTCATGTTCTGTCCCCCTAAACCTTCAGAGGCATAACCCATTTACCTGCACCACATGATGCCAATGATGCTGATGATGGGGATATCAGTGTCCAGTTAACACACTGTGAATGAGGGATGAGATAAAATGCTGGATTTCAAAGTGTAGACCATTCGTTCATTCCTTTTGTTATTGGGTGAGTGGTATCTGTCTTCTTAAATAACTCAAGCAACCTTTTCAACACCGACGCTTGGTCCACGACTTTTGACCTCTGACACCGATTAACCCAGAGCTTTTTAGCTCCTCATTTAGTTTAGTTTAGTGCTGAGCTAAGCTGAACAGCCACGAGCTGTGGCTTTACATTTTAGTGCACAGGTATGAGAGTTGCTTTATTTTTTATCATAACTCACTGCATAATAATCATACCTCTCCAAATGATATATTCTGCACGAATCCAGGTCAAATACTGAAGCTATATACTCGTTTTTTGATTCCATTCAGCTAATGACATTTTTCTTTAAATGGCATTGAGTGTTCATGCAAAGTGAGGAGTGACTTACTGCCGTGCAGCTCGTTCCCTGAGACGCAGTACAGGAGTAAATGAGGGAGCGTCGACCTGCAGGACTCCCGTGACTGTACCGTTCCCCTGATTAATGGCCTGATTGAGGCTCCTGTACCCAATGTCCTGTTCATTAAACCGTGACTAATTTGAAGTGCATTCAGTATTCATCAAAGCCAGAGGGAATCTATAGTATCAGAGTGAGATGATATTGATTTCAATCCTTTGAGGCTTGTACTTCCTCTTTTTGTAAACACAGTAATCCCCTAGTTCAGATGTTCATGTGGTTACCGTGTCATTTTTGTGAGTGTCTTTCTTCATTTTGATTAGTGGTTGTGGTTTTATTCATGACAGCGGCCTGAAGTTTCCCTCTTTCTTTTCACTGGGAGCTTAGATGCCCCGCTGACGCAATCACATACAGCCATAAATCAGGCATCTAAGAGCCGGGACCCTCTCTGCCAGGCCCCCTCTAATTGATTATACCATGCTGAGTTAGTGTGGCGAAGAGAGGAGAGAGAGAGAGAGAGCAATTCAATTAGGGTGACTTTGCTGGGTAAAAATATGCAGCATATGTTGCCCTGGATAAAAAGATGTGTCCGAGAGCAAGAAACAAAGGCACTGTGGGTAAGGAAGGGGATGATGAGGCAGGTTGGGGTGCAGTGTCACTCTGATAAAGGTTATTGGATTGCTGTGATCACATTCTGCAGTTCATGATGAAGCCCACGGACTCCAGTGGTCATCGCTTGTTTTCTTCCTCATGCCCACCGTGAGGTGAACATTCGATGCTGGAGGAAATTCAATTTAGTGGAGGTGAGGAAGACCTCAAACGCAAACTCAGCATGTTTGTTTCAATTTTCTTACTCACCTTTACCTTGAGTTTTTTTAAGCTAATTGTAACGTCTGTGTATAATGTTTGAGGTGTTTTCGGGGGGGGGGGGGGCTTCTGGTGAACCAAGTAGGTTTGGCATTTCTCTCTCTCCTTCTCTCTCTCTCTCTCTCTCTCTCTCTCTCTGCTGATCTCCAAATTCAAAAATGAATTTGCATTTGATAAAAACACAATTGTATCCACAAAGCAACAACCACTACAAGGACACTAAAACACTTAAATAAAATATAATTAGAGCCTCAATGGAGTACTGGGGAACAGTCTCACATGCGCATATTACCCATAAATCTGTAAACAAGCTACGAGTAACAGCAGTAAATGGACCACTTGAAGGTAAGCTAAAGGGACTTTACCTTCATGGCTCATAAACACTCTCCAGAACTAATTCAGAACATTGGATTTTTTGCCAGATTTCCAATATTTAATAAATGACGGGGATGAAAGGAAGTGCGTATGTAAGAAAATAGTTTAAACGTAAAAATAAATCCAATTCAGAAATACATCCCACTTTGTACCAGCAGGCCACAAATTATTATATTATCATGCTTTCAGACATTATTGCAACATTCCTTCTACTTTCACAGGAAAAGACAGAAGAAAACTGGATGAGAACAGAGAGCCGAAATATTTTCTAATTTCATTAGACGAACCCTCTTCTCCGGGATGATAACTGGGATGGCAGATAAGTCAATACTTAATACACTTATCCATTTATGGAAAGGCCAAACCATGATGGATTATTTTCAATTTCGCATATCAGGGTCTGCTTTAATCTTCTGTCGGAGATGAACTATCTCACATTACAGAGAGGAATAATGGGACTACAGCTGCTAGTATCTCACTGCTTTTTGGGGGCAGTTCAAGAAGGTACCAGATGTTCCTGATTCAGATCACGGTCCTGCTGTTTATTCAGTCCATACGTCTCTGTCTTTTGTTCACGGTACATGCGTCAAAAGCAGATAAAGAGACCTCCGTCTGTAGTGTAGCCTCTAGTGTAACTACCCTCTCAGCAGAGACTCCGTCCGCACTCGACCAACCCAGCAGCTCAGAGGTCGACACAGACTCCTTTTAAATAGCTGCACCAGCTCATGTTCACTCAAATCCCCCCCCCCCCCCCCCCCCCCGAAATCCACACCTACCATCCACATAGGAAACATGCATGTTGCCTGACATCTTGATTATGTATCGGGTCGCTACAGTAGAAGGTTGTCATCCTTCTGAAAACTTGCAAATCTGAATATGTTAACACTTGCTGACAAAGTGCAGCTGACAAAGGGAAATCCTTAATTTCGCACGTGTTTGGTCAAAGTGAAGTATTTGGGAGATCAAGGTTCGACCAGCTAGCAATGGCACAAGATGATAATTCTCTCAATGAACCATGAAAATCGGTCCAAAATGCTGGGAGGTTCCACCCGTAGGACGTTGAGCTGTTATCCGAGCGTGAGATTTGCCCTTCTAGTGGCACCGTATGAAAAGACAGAGGATCACTACAGTGATTCGGCCTTTAGGGAGCATGAATATCTGTACAGAGTTATAAGTTAAGTCATGATTATAGAAAACACTAATTGTTGAGGCATGCCGGTCTGGACTTAAGTTGTCGGCCGAGACGCCGCCTGCGATTGGCATCTCTTGAGTGATGTCCTCGACCCTGACTGTAATGTCAATAGTGACGTGAAGAACAAGAGCTTTTGCCCTGTACGTCATCAACACGTAACGGCCAATGTTGTACTTTCCTGATCTTACCGCCTAACAATGACCACCTATTAATTCAACATGTAATTGGACAAATAAACTGCAGGTCTATATTTTGCAAGAAGAAGGCATGCAGCTTGTGATGAATTGAGTAAAAAATAAATCACATTTTCTGTTAGAGACTCGTTATTTCAAGTGCATGATTAATGCTTCATCCTCTGAATCTGAAAAAGCAAGGGCATGCAAGCTATTTTTTATTCCAGAAACATAATTTTCCTTTTTTTTTTGAGTTGCTCTTGAATTAATTAGTCCACGTCCATATTCATAGAGGATAAAAGTTTTGTGCATTTTTCAAATAATTACATTTGAAACCTGCTGACAGACTAGCTACTGCAGGGAACAGCACTTAGAGCAAAGAGCAATGTTAGTTCATGTTCTAAAGGTCCAACCTTTGGATGAAGCGTCTGTAGCGAGAAGCAAAACATTGCGGAGGGGAGAGGGGCTCGAGGTACGCTGGAGCGCCGGCTAAGGCTCCTGCCCTGATCCGCGCTGCGTGATGCACACGGCGGAGGAGAAAGAAGAGGAAGAGGAAGAGGAGGAGGGGTTTGGGGAGGGAGGGAGGAGGAGGAGGAGCGAGCGGTGAAACGGACCGGTTGAGGCTCGCAGCCCTCAGTCTCTCCTCTCCGCTCGCTGAAGAAGCTTCTCTCTGCTTCTGGTTTTTTTTTTTTGCCCCTCTCTCTCTCGCACGCACCAGATTTTTCTCTCCCCCCCCCCCCCCACTCTTCTGCCTGAGCTGACAACAGCAGACGCAGCGGCGGAGGGTCTCACTCGACCCCCCACCCCCCTGCGACTACTTCTGCACCCATGCTGCCCTGGAAAAGGAATAAGTTTGTTCTGGTGGAGGATGAGTCCAAGAGTAAACCCAAGAGCCTGGGCACCGGGCTGACCTACCACTCCATCCTCTCGTCCCTCCTGCGCTCCTGTCCGGACCTGCTGCCCGACTGCCCCCTCGACTGGGTGGGCAGCATCTTCCACACCAAGCGGCAGAAGGTGCAGCTGAACAAAGAGGAGCCCGTCTACGGCGTGCGTTACCTGGGCAGCGTGGTCACCATCACGGCGAAGGGAGACGGCTGCACCCGGGAGGCCGTGGCCAAGATCTGGGCCAGGAGCAACTACGGGGAGCAGAGCGTCAAGATGAGGCTGACGGTGGGGCCGCAGGGCATCCGGATGAGCGCCGACAAATCGGGGAAAAAGAAACCCGTCCACCTTTACTCCCTCAACAGGATCACCCACTGCGGCGCCGACCCGTCGCGCCCCAAGATCCTGGCCTGGATCTACAGGCACCAGGTCAAGAACATGGCCGTGGTGCTGCGGTGCCACGCCGTCCTGGTGGGCAAGCCGGAGAAGGCCCGCGCCGCCGCCGCCAGCCTCTTCCGGAACGCCACGTCCGCCTTCGGCGAGTTCAAGCGGCTGAAGCGCCAGAGCGACTTCCGGCACTGCCAGCAGCAGCTGCTGGGCGAGGACGCGGTCCCCCTGATGCCGCTGAGGAGGCTGCTGAACGGGCAGTGCCACTACAGGCCGGCGGCCGACAACCCCGGCGGCGCCGCCCGCCTCTGCTCCATCGCGGAGGAGGAGGAGGAGGAGGAAGAAGAAGGACAAGCGGAGGATGGGGACAGTGAAGACGAGAAGCAGGCGATGGAGAAGCCGGCGGCGGGGCACGCGGCGGCGCAGCGGCGGGCAACGATTTTCACCACGAGCACGGACCCGACTCAGCTGCTGTCGGAGTTGGACATCGGGGACATCGCCAGGCTGGAGCACTGCCAAATCAACTTTGTCAGCGACAGCAACAGCAGCACGTTTACGTTCGTCACGTCTCTGGTGTGACGGTTTCGGAGAGAGAGAGGCCCCTCGCCGGCAAACCCCCCACAAACACACACACACACACACACACACACACACACTCAGGCCCCGTCCCGTCCACGTAACGTGAAGCGTTTGCTTGTGGAGACGAAGGCGGGACAGCTGTTTTGCAGACAGGCGGCCCGGAGGCCGGGTGGACTTTTTTGCAGTTTTCGGGAGACTGCGCGTTTACAAAGACGAGCACAATGATGGAGGAGAGCCTCACGTGTTGATCACGTGAGGCACCAAGCGGGATGGTTTTGGTGGAGTCTTGTGTGTGAGCATGATTTAAAGCTGCGTTTGCCAGCGGGGGGGGGGGGGGACTTGTGATATTCTTTCAGGGACGTTATTTGCAAACTTTTTTCTAGTGTGACAAATTGTTAGTAGACTGACCTTTTCCCAAGTGCTAACAGTCGCGAGAGGTTTATTAGGCTTTTACTAATGATCACGGCCAACTATTGATTAAGGTCATAATTTAGGAGGCAAGCCATTGAGTGGACGTGTTTATTGCTGTCATTTGTTACGGCCCTTATCATTTATGCATGCCATGTCAGCAGCGACCTTTTCCTGCAGAGCTTTCGTCACATTAATGTGTGACACCTTTGATCCTTCGGCTTTTGAGAACACTGTGATGAATTTGTGGTCGGGGATAAAATACACAACTGTTCATGCAGCAGTTTGTTATTTATGTAATGTCACATGTCACATGGCTTGCCAAAACAACAACAAAACAGATCTCGTTGCTTTGCTCTTTTTGTCTAAGTTCTGCTGATGGACCCTTACAATCAAACACGAGCTGTTGATAATATCTATACAACCACCAAAAGATACATTGTGATTATCATGAGATTAATCTATTTATTTTCCAAATATGATGAATAAAAATGACCCTCGCTTGAACCACAGAGGGATGATATTTTCCAGATGTTTTTGAATAGATTATTTAAACGACTCCAACAACTTTGCATTCCACTGGTGTGCGTCTGCATATTTCCTGATGTGAACACAAAAGAACAACATGTTTTCACCAGCACAGTTGCTTCGTGAGCTATGAAAACTTTTTAAAACCAGTCGATTCCATTATTTGTGTGCTGGTTTAGGAGAAATGGCCGCAGGCCCGTTGCTGGCTTTTCAGCCCTTTTTACTCTGAGGGGAGCAATTAATCAGCGTATTGAATTGTTCAGGGAATGAGAATAAAGCACCTGGCCCGGCAGGACGGCTGTCGGGCTCTGATGAAAGCAAGTGGTCCAATGCGGGAACCAAAGGAAGCGACTCGCCCATCAAACATTTCACTGCACACATCGGCCTGTTTACTCATCATAGAGTCTTTGAGATCTTTTCACACACAACTTTTAGCATGTTTGGATTTGGGTGTTTTACAACCTGCATCCCTGTCACCTAACTTGTATTTGTTTAATATATTCCACATTACTTCATCACAATAGCACATTGTAGTGCAATAAATCTAATAATGAATTGTGAAACTGTTGAAAATAATGATTGTTCATGATTTTAGTTTTTGAATTGTCTTACATAACAACATCAACGGCTGTTTGGCCTCATTAGGAAATCCTTCTATTGAAGAGGGAGAGCGGCAAACAGAATCCTTTGTGTCGGTGGATCCAGAGAGATTCTGATTGATTGGCTTGAAGAAAATACTTTCACTTTCAGTCCCTTTAGTCGGACTAAGCCGCCTCTGCAAAACAATCAGATCTGATGTCAGAATACGGATAATAAATGACTCCTGTGTCCTTGCAGGAAATCATCGCGTAACAGGGAACACAACACATTGGGAATACTAACGCAAATATATTAATGCCATATTCTTTTATTTTTGCTGCATTTTTATTTTGTTCAGATCGACTGGCTCTTGTTCTGCTTATATAAACACACACACACACACACACACGCACAGTGTAGCAGGGAGATAAAGTCAGTCACGTATGCTCACTGATAATTATGAAATACATTGTGAAGGGCTTCCGATGTCAACATGAACTGGTTAGCAGAGGAACCATAGCGTGTTTTTTTCTTTTACATGACTCCTGTCAGACAGGCAGAAGCGGAAGGAGCAGATGGCAGCAGCAACATGCACGCTGAGCTCTTCCAGAATAATAAGGACTCGAGCTCAGATCCAAAGATGGTCGTTGTTTTGTCGCTTCATTCAGCCGCAGGAGATTCCCTTTAAGGACAGCGGATCTAATCAAAAGTGGCACACACACACACACACACACACACTGGCCTATCAAGTTTCACGTATAATCATGCCATCTTACAGCAGGGGGTCTTTGGAGAAGCGACTCGCTGCTTCTGCTCGCACACAGCTGTTTCACAGGCTTCTTCATCCCTTCGCAGCGCCTGTGAAGCATGGGAGAGTGACAGCGGCGATGAAGGGGGGGAGGAGGAGGAGGAGGAGGAGGGGGAGGAGGAGGAGGAGGAGAGGGTGGGTGCCCATCTCCCATCATGGCGTGAAGGAGCGGAGAAACAAAACGTTGTGCCCCGAGAGCAGCTGGCAGCAGGTGGCACTCTGTTTTGTTCCAGTTCCAAAAGAAGAAGGTGTTGGGCAGCTTTTCTGTGAGGACACCGTGGATCAATGAGGCTCCGCTGAGCACAGAGACAGATGAACAGAAACAAGTCGTCTCAGAAGATACGTGCACTGTCCTCGTTCTCTGAAATGAAACTCCCTGAGAGATCTCATGTGACAGCCCTGTGGCATTCATTTAGCCGTAGGCTCAGTCATGATATTATTACACAATCTCATTATTTTTCTTGGGAATCGGTGTATAAAAAACATGTATTGAGTGCTTCAAATGTTCTCAGACACACTGTACATACTGTACATGAATGAATATAAATGAAAACAGAGAATGTCCACGCTCACAGACTAACGGCACGCTCCCTCAAAGTCTCTGGTGGACTGTTCCTCTGTCAAACCAAGTGTTTCAGGGCTCTCTCGCACACAATTTGAGTCCTTTATGAACGCTATGAAGTCTGTATTTCTGCAGACTTTGCACAATTACCCACAAACCCCAAAACGGGGTCAACAATGAAAGCATGGAGAGGTAAAAAAAAAAAGGGTGGCTTCCGACTGGCAAACTGCATCTGCTTGGAAACATTTAAGAGATTATAGATGCAACATGAAGAAAAAAAAACAGGAATAGAAGCAGATGTCACTTGAGGTCAGAAATGACCTCTTATCTTGAGCCCAGAATCCTCGGGTAAGAAATTCAAATAAATACCCACAATTCCACCATTCGTACATGATTTGATCTGCAGTCAAAGGAGAAAAATTGAGTTACGTGTTCAAATGATCCGAGTATGAAAGCGAACAGGCGTTGCTTTCTATCTCATGCATATCTTATTGCATATTCTGAGAAAAGGAGTTGCACACCTGGCAATTTGCAAAGGAGACACTGTGCGTCTTCCTGCTCAGGAACACCGAGACGGAGGGTGATTTCTCTGTTGCTACAAACACTAGCAAAACCAAAATTGCAATAAAAAATACTTCCTGTGGAAGAGCATTGAATAAAGGTTCTCTTCTCTAGAACCCTGCATGTGTGTCAGCTTCCTGCTCATTCATCCACTTTTCTTCTGCTGCTGAGGTCATTGAAAATGAGCCACGGGAGACATTTCCTGCCCTTTTCCAGCTCGGTTTCAATCACACTGTTTAAAGTAGCCTCGCAAAATTGGAAAAACCTCCTTTAAGCACCTTTGTGAAAAATGATACGCAACTGAGAGCAGACTCGTTCATTAAAAACGACAAGAGGGAATGCGATAACCCATTCACACACCACCTGATGCCTTTTCGAACGGGCCTGCAGAACCTGAGGATCGCAGGAAGGTTGCACGTAGCTTTCGTCCCCGGATGCAATTGCACCGACAGTAACTTCAATAAAATCAATAACCTGGGAGCACCGTGTTTTTTTTTTCTTCTATGGAAGACGGTCGGATACAGTGCAGGGAGTGCCCTTGCGGCTTCATTTGTTGTGTATCGCCGGCTGTGACGGTGAGATCTGGTTACAGACTGCAACGACCTCAAGCGACAGAGGTGCCGCCGCAAGTAGATTCTGACATCTGCATCCGCAGTGCTCACATGAACACACACAGAGACACGATCGCAAGCTGCTCATTTGTGTTAGTTACTTTAAAAAAAGGAAAAACATTGTACTTATTTTACATGATTTAGGCCAGTTACTTACAAAGTCTATGTCATGCATCAAAATATATGAAATCTGGGCTATTTAGTTTCTCACAATGGGACGGGTCTCTGTGTTCCTCAGGAACGAGGAGGCTTTTCAACAAAAAAGAAGGAGTCACATAACACGGTATATTTAGACTCAGCCTTCACAGTTTCAGTGTTCACAGCCTGAGTTCTTTCTGCCCATCTTATTTATTATTTTTCAGTGGATGTTGACTACAAAATGTTACAGCCAGAAAATGTGGAAAATGTGGAAATCCAGTGCATTTTGGTTTACATTCAGTTGTTCATTTGAGCTACAGGGTCCGCTTGAGTGATGTTTAATTACTCAAGCTAAAACATTTGGTTTTCATCAATAGATCTGATCCTTTTTGCAATGTTTCAACATTACCGTGGTGTTATTTCATGGTGTTATTTCTGTGGGAAAAATCAATGTTGAAAGTCAAGAAAACCAAAATGTGTGGGCAAGACGTTTCAAGTGCATGTTTAGGAGTTTAGATAAGATGCAGGTGGAGGATTTCCCCATATTGAATCATACAGAAACATCCATGGAATATTTAACACAGAGATACAACCTTGCTGGAAGGACATATTGATGAGGGGAAAATAGGATCCTATTATCCAACAGGCAAGGTTTAGCATGAGCGCTTAGAGGTGGGCGTAGCATTGTTGATTTTGACTAAAGCTGATGTTTTCCTAGCTTCATATTTAACACGAGTGGTGTCAATCCTGACACGAGTGATCAAGTCTTTAAAATACGGCACGTTTGTCTTTCGTTGCCTTACCGTTATCCCCCCCCCCACCTGTAAGAAACTTGTACTTGAAATAATAACTTCACGTGGAGGCATTACATTACAGTCATGTCCTCTGCCTCCTTCCTGAAGGCATTTAAGCTCCATCAAAACGACGGGGGGGGGGGGAAACAGTAATTGGCTGCAATTATCACCACATTTACCGCTATTTTCAGTAACAGAGGAGGTGTTGTCGTTATACCTGTGGGTCTCTCTCTGCTGCAGCATTGACAGCTCTTCGATTTGTTCGTAACAGGCACAACTAATGTCACGATGAAAGTTTTGTGAAACAGAAGAAAAAACTATGCCCCGTCACATAGAGAAAAATATTCCTATTTATCCCAGAAGCACTTTGTTGGACACAGAGGCAATCAGTCCAGCGTCAGTTTGTCTCCCAAGGTTCCTATTACCTGAGGAGCAGCAAAACAAGTCACTGGAGAGCAATCACTTTGACACACGCGCGCACACACACACACACACACAAACTGGGCCAACGTATAATTGCATTTAGATGGACAGATTTGGCGAATGAGACTTTTTCTTTCCGCCTCTCTTTGAGCTGCAGGCGGAGGCCGGACGATGAAGTGGGCGGTTGGGGTGGGCGGACTTGGCCGGCGGCTTTGGAACGTGCGCCGCAGAGGAGGCCGCGCGCGCGTGGACACGGGCCACGACTCCCAGTACCTGAACAAACGAGGACGCACCAAATCCAAGAGGGTGGATCGCAGCAGCGTACTTAGAGGGGAGGCGCTACTGTCACCAGGGGGACATTGTGGTTTAATTATTGGTTATATTTCAGCATGGTTTTGGTTTTATGTATGGCATGTTTTTATAAACATTTTAGCATGTTTTGTTTTTATAACATTTTAGCATGTTTTGTTTTATTACATTTTAGCATGGTTTGTTTTATTACATTTTTACTTGTAAAACCAATGTTTAGTCAACTACATGCACCTGGAGGGACTAATCAACTACAGAGCCCTGGCCAACCATATTTCACTAGGAGAAAGGACCTCCCCTCCCCAATCACCCCAGCTGCTATAAGGACACCAAGCACGGCAGAGAGACCACGAGCAGAGAGACCACGGGAAGGAGAAGCCACAGTGGAGTGAAGCAGTGGAGGACGACAAGGCAGCGGACGAGCAGGCAGGGTGCATACAAGGACGAGACGGATTGGGCACCTCACTGGCAACCGGAAACTCAGAGAAAGGGCCGGACGGATCAGCGGCTGGTTGAATTTTAAACCTTGTTTTTAGCGCTTTGTTCCAGCTGGACTTTTTACAATTGTAGTTATTTATGGACTTTTAGTTATAATAAAATCCTCCTTTTAAACCACGTTTTTAAGTCTTGTAACCCATGCTGTTCTTCCTTCGATGAACAAAGAACCGGTTTTTATGGAGACCTAGACTCCGCAACTAGGTGGCGTTGCTGGTACCCTTTTTTATAAATTTCTTATTTTTTTATTAGATTTTAAGTCCCCCGCCTCACCGGGCTGACACTACAGTACATTTCAAGCTGCGGTGAACGAACCATTTTGGATTAGAAACCCTTTATTAAGGGTTTGGAGTATGTTGCAAAGGGCAATGTGTAAGTGTAGAACGGTAGGGGCACACGGAGGAAATAGGACACAGGGATTCTGTGGTTTTTGTGAATTGAACCCAATCTTTACCTTGTCTTCTCAATTTGGAGGCTCAAATCATTTTTGAACGAGGGCAGGCAGGCGGCCTTCCTACTTTTGAGGATGAATTGCTTTTTTTTTTTTAAATGTTTTGCAAACATTGTCAAGGCTGTCTGACATCGACAGCTGGCGCCACAATTGATTTTTTTCGTCCAAATATCTTGAGCGATTGCAATCAGCGGCGTGATCCCCCCGGTGAGCTCCGGGCTTTAGTCAAGTCAAGTTCCTGTTTCCCTGAGTGTCTGCTGTTGTCAGAAGATTGCGGTGTTAGATTAGGCCCTTTCTTATAACTATAACCCGAATCACAAATGTCTGATGTCAACCAATTGGAGATCCGTGAAATATTCGCTGATATTTTCTATATCAATAAAAGATTAAAGATGCAACATGTTACATTACGAGGAGGCTTTTTTTCAGACTGAAAGAGACGTTTCTTTTTTTGAGACACACGACACATCCAAGTTCAGTGATATTATTTTCTATTCTTTTCTTCTCGCCACCAATGCATGACACTGCAACTCCTAAAAGGTTTACAGGAGCTGGAAGGGAATACTGATGCGACCCCTCAAAACATCAAATACACACACACACACACACACACACAAACACGCTGTAATGCTAATTCATCTCATCATCTACTGTGTGAGTCAGGAAAGCAGACAGCAATCATCAGAGATGATTGAAATAGTGTTGATAATAACAACGTGCCTCCCGCTCCTGCTGTGCTTGATTTCCTTCATCACCTTTCGCGGGTTGACGTGCTTGAACGTGTGCCTCCAACTTCAAGTTGAACGGATGTTCAGTGCTCCCCTCACTGTTTGTGAATTCTTGTTTATGATGCTATCACAGCACATTTTTGCGGAGCGTATTTTTTCAAAAGAGGCTTTGTGAAGAGTTGAGGCAGAAGTTGCATATACTCAATGGAACGAGGCGATAAGACGTGAACTGGCCCCCGGGGCGGTCGCGTATCGCTGTGTCCTTGCAAGTTCACCGTTTTTTTCTATTTCCTAATTTGTCACTCAGCTTAATGGATCTAAAAAATGTTCAAAGCTGAGTAAAAGAAGGAGAGAGACTGGAGGGAAATGACTGAAGGGAACTGCTTTAGTCTCTGAGTTCAGATAAGTGAGTTTGAGCGTACACAAATACACTCACGCTCGGTGGGTCTGTTGCTAAATGGCTTTCGGCCGTATGAGGCATGTCTCATTCTACTCATTCTCAATCCCTGCCCTGCCTTTACAGCAACAAATGGATGTTGTGTACAAATACAAAGGCACCGTTGCAGATTTACATCCCTCCGATATTATTTCTTTAATGGGGATCAAGTTACATTTCACAAGTCATTTCCTGTTTTCTGTTCCTCGGGGTAATTTCAATAAAAATTTAAGGTCCGTGAAGTCAACGATAAAAATATTGATGACGGCTTCTATCTTAAATGAGTACGGAACACTTCTTTGTGCAGCTTCCCTGTGGATACAGATAAAATGGATAAATAGATGGATGGATGCTTTCTTGACCCCGAGGGAATTTTGCCATTGGGCAGCTTTTGAGCTAAATACAAAACACCAATACAGAGAAGAATAGAGAATAACAAGAAGACATTCAGTGTTGAAGTGGTCTAACGACCAGAACATGTACGGAAAGATTGTGTGTGTGCTAATGAATCTAAATGCAGTTGTAAGGATAGTAAAAACTCCAGTTTATCTCCTTCATCCACCAAATTGAACATATGAACAGGTACTGAGGCAGATTGTGCATGAGGCTAGCGTAGCCGGGAACTTACACATGAAAGGGCGGCACCTTTGGGAGGACATTCAGGATGTCCCGAGGACCATGTTTCCACTCAGCAGACAAAGAGCTGCGACCCTGAGCACCGCGAGCCGCCTCACAGCGAGGAACACGCCCGTTACAAATAGCGTTTTTTTAAAGGAGAGAAGGACACATTGGACGTTTTACATCAATCCAGTATAGACTGTAGACTGAACAGTGGTGAGGATTAGCAATGCTAATATGCTGACATTTAGCAGGTGGAAATAAATTGGTTTTGAAAGTGTTGACTCACTCAACACTGCAATTTGGGCCTTTTCCTACTCGACTAAACAGATGTTTCCTAGAACTGTTTTCTTTCAAGTGAGAAATCTAGGTTTTCAATTTCTCACTATAAATTCCCACAACCTTTTCCAAGAAAAATACCTGCATAATAACTATTTTCTACATATTCATAGTCCGACTTATAGACTCATGAAATTTAAATCTGTTTCCAAACAACCAAACAATTGTCAGGAATAAAAAAAAGTGACAAAGAGAGATGCAGTTCTCTTTCAGGTTGTGGCTTTTTACTGGCATTCAATGGCCTTTGGGACAATTTCACTCATGCACACTGAATACAATGACCTCCAATCACGCCTGAGCAAGAGAGAGTAGTACGACGGGCTGCTAACAAGGCATTTAACAGCAGAAAATGAACGCTTCGCCGCACACAGCAAGCCACCTCCAGTCTTCATCACTCATTCATGCACGCTGTCTACCAGAAAACTAGCCCTTTATGCTACATCCTCCGTATTGACTTCAGAGGAGCGCCTCATCAAGACGGCATAAAATGTCGGCTTTGCCCATGACACAAATACATACATTAGCTGTATGCATTGCGCCTGGTGATAATCACAGGCTCAATGTTTCCTCAAAAGCTTTATTTCATCTAAATATGCAGGAAACCAGAGACAACGCCTCCATCTGTGTGCAGTCAGCAAGAGACAAAACCTGGAGCTTATCCACTAATATTTAATGTAGAGAAGCATTTTTCTTTGGCACTTGGTGTCTTACATCCAAATGATTATTTAACGTTTCATCACTCATTTGCCGGAGGCTTTGAACTTGGGGAAAAAATAATGTCATTGCTATTCAGATTTATTCAATATCAGTGGGGCAGCTGAGGGAGTTGAGTTTATGTCGTATCACCAAGCTCAAAAAAACACAACTCCTTCACATCGGGAAAAGTCCGAAATCCACGTAATCCACAACCAGAAGTGAAATACTCGCCTTTGAATGACATGGTGTCCATTTCACAAGCTTCAGAAGGATTGACTATAAAGGTATCTGAACAGGTTGGGTTTGCTCATCAGGCAGACGACATGGCTTCCAGCCGAGCTCTCGGCCATGTGCTCTTCACTTTTGGGGGCTCCTGTAGTTATTGTTTGTGAGATTAGTTTCTAATCTAAAACAGAGGATTCAGCAGCTGAGGCAGTCCTTATTTGAACTCGATTGGTTGTAAAATATTTAAAGAGAAGCCAGAGGGAGCCGCTCATATTAAATCAAGAAACTGCCTCAGCCTTCTCATTAGTCCCAGCACCACTTTTGAGGTAATATAAAAATGTAGAGAAGGCCAAAAACTGTAACACTACGGATCTTACTAGCTAAAACTGACATTTTAAACTCAGATAAATGGGATTCACAAGATCAAAGTACATTTCACAACACCCTTGTTAATCTACTTTATCCACTAAATTTCTTGAGTAAAAAACAGTTTGGACTATTCTGTCTCGGTACTTCTACTTAATGATCTGAATACTTAATCCAATCCACAGTTTGAAACATGCAAGCTGACGTGATCTGGTGTGACGTGATGAATTAAACAAACTGCCCGGATGATGAACATGACCCTGGCTACACGATGTCATGTATGATAAGCAATATAATTCCCTTATCACACAGTAATGAGCAGATTGGGTGTTCTGGTCTGAGGTTCGACGTCCTGGGAAGCTGTATTAGTCGGTATTGAGGCTCAGTTTCAGCCCACTCAACAAAATAAATTGGATCCGAAGGATTTTACGGCATTCCTCATTGCAGAAACTCGCAGGTAATGAGAACCTTTTAAAATGAGATTGCTTTTGGGTCGTGTCATTGCTGAAGGCCCTTGACCTCTGTCCCCCCCCCATGAATCTACAATAACTCCACTTACCTCTAATGTAATATCATCATGGGGTCAAAGTTCCCACTTACATCCACGATTTGATGATTTTTTAGGCTTTTCTCTGGTCCTACCAGGGAGTCGAGGATGCCGATGACAAAGTGTCAAGACATTCAGTCATGATGATTTTGTGCTTAATAGCAAATGACATGCTGACACAAAACTAAAATGTTGTTATGCATCAGCGTGTTACAATGTCATCGTGAGCTTGTGACAACGCTGATGTTTGGATTTCGCTGTACTGTACTGTAAAACCCTCCTTTCAATACAGGCCACGTTGCGATCCATGTCATTTCTCCCCTTGAATATGAAGCACGCGTTATTCCTCCCCACCTTCTTCCTCTATTTCTGTGTCAACCCACCGAAAGGCGGCAGGTGGACAGGCTGCAGATACCACAGCCATCAGATCAATCCCGGGGGCAGTGTCAGTGGAGAGGAAGGATACAGTGTAAATCCTCCAGTGTGTGAAATCATTCCCTCCCACACTTGACACAGTTAATCAGGAAGCTCTCACAGACACTCCATAAATAGCCTCACATTAGTCAGCTGTGACCCCGTAATAAAACACAACAGTGTCTGCACACTGAGTCCACCATCTACAAAAGCCTGTTTCTCTCTATCGTAGAGGGCCTCCCGCATCCTGACCCTCTGTGAATAGTGGTGGCCAACATATTACAACATTTTCACTTTAGCAACATCCAATGCATACGGTTGAATCCAATACACACTGTAGACACTAATCTCTTGCACTGGTAACGAAGCCTTTGAAAACAGCACTATTGGCTGTAGCTAAACTTCCCTTTTTCATCCAACTCGCCGCACCACTGTTGACTAATCTGCCGTGAGCAGCGCTATAACGTGAGTGAGTTTGCACAGAGCCTGAAGGTACCTCACGTGTACCGGCCTGTTAGAGCTGAGAATGAAGCATCTCCTCACATTTCAGTTCCCATGGGGCAAATCTTTTGCAAATCATAAGAAGCAAAGCTCTCAGAGTCTCAAAGTCAGGTTTTAAGAACTCTTCCTAGATGCTTAAACCCCAAAATGTGATATTCATAAGAATATGCCTTAACAAAACGCATCTTAAAAAAGGAGCAGATACTCAGACCAGACGAGGATGCAATTCTTCACATTCACCTAGAAGGCAGAGATGAATAATATATGGCAGAATGTTTTTTTTTGTTGACTTTATTTATTATCATAAAGCTTAGTACACATAGTACACTTAGTTGACAGAGTACACTTAGTACGCTGCATTACTAATTTTCTGTATTAGTTTTGTATATTTTCCCTGATTTGAAGGTGTTATATTTATACGTATTTTTTATTTAGGACTGTTACATTGTCCTTCTATAAAAAGTCAAGGGTCCATTTCTTAAAGGTCCCTTTTTATATATGCAAATTATCTATCAAAATAAATGTAGGATAAACTAAAAGCCAGAAAACCGAACCCATCATGTTTTAAAAAAAAAAAAAGCCTGTTCTGTTGTTGTGCGTCGTCATAACAACTGGATGCACCTGAGAGAAGGAAGAGGCCCGAGTTCCAAAAGGCTGGGCAGCACCTTGTGTGGTGTGCCTCACAGTCTCCTTTTCACCCATACCATGACTGTGTGACCAGTGACTGGCGAAAAGGATGAAATCTTTCATTACATATTTCCTTTTAATGGTTGCCACGTACGGACCTTCTGGCTCATCGTGGGAAGCCTCTCCGAAGACCACGGAGTTAACTCTCACATCTCCCTGCAGGAAGTCTCACACGACTTTTTATTCAATAAAGAACGGCACTTTGAACCAATGTTTATGCAACTATCATGATGCATGAATCGCAGATGTCTGCAGAGAGGCTCCCTCTTATGGAGAAGCAATAAAATAAAAAAGTAGAATTTTAGGAGCATTTGGACCCAGCTTCCTCTCGTCTATATTTTTGACTGAATGGGATCTAAATCTCGATTATGTTTTGAAGGAAATAAGAGCACAATTCTGCAGAGTAATGGTAGCAGAGGAAAGGACGGGAGGAGACCAAACAAAGCTACCTCAGATTTGAAAAAAAAGGCGTTTCATTGGAAAGCCCTCCTCGCAGCATGCATACAGAAACATCAAAAAGAAAGATTCCCAAAGTGCAATTATGAATTCATGAACCCCGTGGAAACCCGGCAGAGCAACTGACTGAATATTCCTCATATATCCCACACCGCATTTACAGGTAATAACTGTGAGCATCAACACAGCCAGAAGCCCAGAGAACACCTTTAATGGCAGTAAATATTCAAATGTTGTTGCATCAGCTTTTTCCATCCAAATGAAAAAAGAAAGTACTTGATATCTGCTTTCTTCACTGGGTGTTCCGCGGCCTCCATAAATGTATCCGTATTATTGGAAACAGTCATCTCTGAACCTTTGAGAAAGCGCATTTCTTTCTTTTGTGCTTGCACTGCAAGTCCTGTGTCTCAGTGGGAAGAAGAAAGAGCAGATTTACATTTCAATTTAGCAGGTGGTAATTAAGCTACACCGGTACAAGTCTGACTCAAATTAATGATGTAGTCAGAATAAAAATGTTTCACATTAATGGACCCCAAAATTGGAGTCCTTTTACCAAAAAGGAAAAAAAGTTAACTATTAAATATAGATGCCAGCAGCAGAAATCATCATCCTCTGATTTTGTTTTCACAGCTCAGTACCAGCACTTTGTTACTGTGGCGAATCATGTAGATCTAATCATGTCTCTTGATAAATACAGCACTCCATGCTGGTTATTAAGCTCATAATGTGCAAGTGATGCCTTGTTAAAGTAATTTTGTCCTCTAAACACAGTGAGAAAAGCAGTGGTGTGCTCGGGCTAAAGTGCATGGGGGGGAAGGAAAGGCATCTTAGGAAGTTTTCTAGAAACTGGGGCAGCCTCCGGTGGAAGGGTACACCAGAGGGCACTCTATCATGTCATATATAGAAGACCAGAGATAAGATTGAAGCTGCAAAAACTTCATTTTCCAAACTAAACTATTTCATTAAATACAAACTTCACTTACTGTATAGTTGTATAGTTTAATAACACAATAGCGGGTAAAAACAAAAAGGCCCGTTACACTGTTTCACTTTCACGATGCACAAGCCCAAATACCGTTGTCAAAGGACCCTGTTGTGGACCTCCACCGATTGTCCGGTTTCACAGGATGGATTTCCCATTAATGAGCCGGAGCTGGAAAATGAGCAATCTGAGCCAAGGAGCCCAAGTGAGACATTAATGTGGAGGTGGGGAAGAGAAATGGCTTCCAATTTCCTTCTCCCACACTAGGACACACACACACACATGCACTAGCAAACACACACACACACACACACACACGCACACACACACACACTCTCTCTTTGTACACAAGCCCATAATTTGTTTTTCACTCGACAGCAGTTGAGCAGTTGAACCGTAGAGACGCCACATAAACACAACAACAATGTTCAGCTTCCGTTGGGGTGCAAGAAAAAGCTGCTTCACAAACAACCTGCCATGTTAGTTTTATTTGTTATAGCACTAAAGATAAGTCACTATTAAAAGAGAACATCTCTGCAAACTCAAGCGTTAGTGTGCACGGTCACAGTGCATGAAGGTGGGTCCCAACGTTAATAAAGGATTTTCATTTCCTAAACCGTACACTTGGTACACGGTAGTTTCTATTTTTTTGTAATGATGCAGGCGGAAACCTCAGCTTTCACAGCGTCTGATTTGTCATCACGGCCTTTGAGCCAATCATCGTGCCGGTATGTCGGAGTGCATGATGCATGCAAGATTGACATCTGATTGACGTATGATGATTTCTTCTTTGCAAACTTTGTGCACAACATGTTCAATTTCAGCATATAATGTACGGAGTCAGTATTGTTTCACACAGTAAGTATTATTCTGAATGCAATGACACCAGAAACCACAGTGTAACATAACTAAGTTAAAAAGAGCTTTTGTAATGGCCTTAAGGTTACACCGGGGATTTATATAATCTCTGACCCAAATGATAAAGCATAATTATAATGGATAATAGGACTATGGCCAGTCGAGACTACTGGCTCATTCTTTCTGAGGCCAATATTTCTCTGGATGTTTTTGAAAAGTGGGGAAGGTCGCGCAAACAAAAAGAAGAACATTTGAGGAGACTGAAGGAGAGCGTGAGAGACGAGGCTAATGGAAAGCTCGCAACCTTCGGCGCCGAGGACATGGACTGTTGTTCCCGGCAAAAGAAACTCTGCGAGTTTTGGGGCTCATTTTGAGCTTTGCACAACAGTCCTTGTTGTGTACTCTGTGTAGAAAGCAAACAAAGGAAGGAAAGGACTCAAAGCCTCCGCGGCAGAGTCGCCTTGTGCTCGCGTTGCCCTGACATTTTTTGTCATGCAAGTCTTTTTAATCGATATGGTAACATAACTCCTATTTAATGGCATTAAAAGAATAATACAAAACATGTAACTACTTCTAATTCTTTGTATTTATATGTCATTAACCATGTTACATACGATATGTTAATGAGCTTTAGAGTTGGTGGAAGGTGGATTTGTTTAAATATTTTGGACAGTTTCCTTGTGTTTCTCTTCTCGAGAATGAAGCGTCTTACGTTTGCTAAAATATTCTCTATGGAGTTTTAATGGATTTACTTAATTTTTAAATCAGAATTCATGTTGTTCGACTTTCACTCCTGTCAAATGCTGTGAAGGAGACCGTTTGACGTCCACTTTGAGGACTGATTATAGAACCTGATGTTGACACGGATGGAGGTTCAGGTTCAGGGATGTAGGCCTGCTGCCACAAAGACTCATTAATCCTCATAAGCGCCCTTCACTAATGAAGCCATTAGCCCCGTCATGTAGCCAAAGGGCCACACGTCCTCCTTGTTCTGTTTAACCCTCACAAGTGGCTCTCGACCAGACAATAAATCTCACTACAAAACACTTTGTAAGACCTGTTTAGCAACAACTATTATGTAAGGGTTTTATTTGCATTCAGGTTTATATTTGTCACACAGGCTGAACTGCATTAAGCTGCACTGATTTAACCTCCCATATACGTTAATGTACACTTTTACCTGTGTCTACAGAAACCTTGAATGGTTTCTTGAATCAGGCGATGGCTCTTAAGAGCAACTTGCGTTGCAACGCTTTGAAAGGACGTTTGTTTGCACTCATGAGGACGACAGTTGGGCTGAAGGCTGAATGCTTATTATTCAACGGGGAAGTGAAAATGCTAATGAATAAAACTGGCAGTGAATCGCTGGCACGCCGGGTGTGGAAGTCGCTGCATTGATTATTTGCCAAGCAAACATCATTACTGAGTGTCAGAGAATCAAACCTACGCCACAGAAAAACAAACGGTCAGCAAAATCAACATAAAACCGTCCATAATGATGCCCCCCGTTGCTCTACATTAAAGCATTTCAAGACAGTCGAAAAGAAGGATCTCTGCTTTCTATCTCACCAAACAAAGTTTCCTTGGGTCTGTCCTTTTTTAAACACTAATTCTGAGACAAATGTCTACTGCACTATCTGAATGACGCAATCAGAACGTTAAAATAGGCCTACTTATTTTTCCAACATCAGTAACTCAATGAGTCACAAACCACGGTGACAAAGTCGCGTGTCCTGCAAGGTCATCGCAATGTAACGCCCCCTCGAAGCTTAGCTCGCTCTGTTACCCAATTCCATTTTGTTCTGTTGGGCCTTTTTGCTGGGACAAGCGAGCGCGAAGGCAATATGACCTTGTGGGGTCAGACTCATTTGGCATCCAGTTAACCCAGCGGCCAACACCAGCGTTTTCCTTTTATTAGACAAACAGGATCCCTCCAAAAAAGCCCGGCGTCACAACGCCTCTAAACGGTTTTAAAGCTCGGGTCTCAAGAGCAGCATCGTGTCTCCGGCTGCCGCCTCGCACGGAGACTGCTCTCTTCCTGCCGTCCAATTCCGCCGAATGAGAGCTTGTTCGTCTCCCGGGGGGCCCTCCAGCCTCCCCCCCCGTCCCTGTTTGGAATTGGCCTGACAGTCAAGGTAATCTCTGTAGATCAGGCTGGTTTACTCAGATATCCCGTCCTTCCGTCCTTCCGTCCCTCTGTCCCTCCGTCGCTCCGTCCCTCCGTCCCTCCGTCCCTCTCTCTGTGGCAGCGAAGGGTGACGCCGCTTCTTGCATTCTGCATACGGACGAGATGTAATCTGTCCGCTGCGCTAACTGTCGGACTCTGCTCTGTTCAGCCGGGTGTTTCGGGCCTTGATAACGCACGCGTGACGTAACCACTGAGTTATCCGAGGCGACAGGTTCTGCGGCCCCCGGGCCGACCCATTTGGTGGCCGTCTCTGGTGCCAGTTTTTTCGACAGAGATCGTTTTCTAGGTTGGCGATTCTTTCGAGAGCAAGCTCGGCATCCTCTCCCAGTCGCATGATGGAAGCAGCTCAGTCTCTTACGGTGACACCATGTTACTGAGGGTATTTCTTCCCAGTGGGCCTAAAGAAGCTTGTTTAAGTAGATTTTTTTCCTTGGGGGGAGGGGGGGATTCATTGAAGTTTCGCAATGTTTGCCGAGTGCATTTAAGATCCTGTCTGAGTGGTTTAACTTCAGATAGAAATACGGGGCCAATCCGCAGCACACCCGCCGCCAATGACCCGCCAGAACCACCCTTGCTCCTCTTTTGCGAGACGGCATCGGAGCTCCCTGCTCGGACGGATTTGGATGGAGGCGTGATGGCACTCGCTTGTGAGTGGCAGCATCATTTTCACGCCGCGCAGCTTCAGAGCACAAGAAGATGAAATTGCTCCACTTTGTCCTCTTGCGACCTTTGCGTTACGCAATTTCAACTTAGGTAGCTGCCTGAACGCTAAATTGCAGCGTCAGACTCAGTGGGGATGGGGTCTCCGTGCAGTGTTGCATGTACACTGGAGGCAGGCAGTACACGCCAGCAGCACAATGTACAACAATGATGTCGCCTCTGGAGTTTGTTACACTAGTGGATGTGTATTAGAGGTAAGGATAGCGAGTGAGATATTTGCACCAACACGCCTCATGGCGAGTTTGAAACATTCTGTCAGCTGGGATGATATCACACATTGAGTTTATTTCCCTCACATCGTCCTCGCTGTCACTAACTCGCATGTCTTCCTCGCACAATGCAAGCAAGACATGAGTGTTACTTCTGCCTCATCAAAATTTGAGTTAGCACAGCTTGCTTACTTGTAATCGCCTTTTACCGTCTGGATCAACAATCATATTACTACCTTCACAATATACAAGAAGGAGGTAGTCAGACGCTTGGCTAAGGGCAAGTGTGTTTTGTGGTATTGTTCATGTTATTTGTTGTTACTGGATTGACATGTAGGTTTAACCAATAGGATGGGGGAGTGACGGTGGGTTACGGGGGAAGTTGGAGGGAGCGGGCTTCATGGCAATAAAGATGTCAACCTTAGTACACAGTCTGTCTCACGCGCATTATTAAGCAAACGCGACATGGTGTCAGAAGTGGGATAAAAAAGCAACAAAACACACTGAGGAGTGATGCCAGTAGTGTCGTGAAGATGGATGCCGACACCGTGGACAGAGTGTTTGAGGGCAGGAAGCATCGAGAGAAGCCCAAGTTCAACAATCACAAAAGTGATGGAGCAAAGACACACTTCAACAGCCAGTGTAGACAGCCACATAGCTCCCAGTGCTACAAATGCGGTGGCCCACCTCATCCTAGACATGAGTGCCCTGCCAACGATGCAAAGTGTCATTCATGTGGAAGAAAAGGTCACTTTCAGCGTGTCTGTCGTGCAGGTGACAACGTGGATGGTATTGAGACTGAGGAGGATGAATGTTTCTTCCTGGGTTCTGTGACGTCCGACAAAGCTGCATGGACCGCTAACATAGGAATAATGGACACCACAATCAGGTTCAAACTCGACACCGGAGCAGATGTCACTGTTGTGTCACAGACCGATATGAACAGCATATTTTCCGGTACACGGCAGCCTGTTCTCCAGAAAGCAGAGAGGCCATTGCTTGGGCCGGGACGGATTCCGCTGGACGTGTCGGGGTTTGCCAGACTGCAGCTGAGGAGTGGAGTCAAACAGACCATACAGAAGGTTTATGTGGTCAAAAATCTGAGCACGCCCTTACTTGGATTTCCAGCTATTACAGCCCTTGGCCTGCTCAAACGTGTTGACAGTATAGATTTAGACACTCTCAGGTCGACGTACCCTAGACTGTGCAGTGGGCTAGGTGAGGTGAAACGGACATATCACATAAAACTTAAACCAAACGCTGTGCCTTTCTCACTGAAAACCCCAAGGAGAATTCCCCTGCCGCTGATGGGGAAAGTTAAGGAAGAGCTCCAGCGAATGGAAGAGCTGGGCGTCATCAGCCGTGTGGAGGAGCCAACGGACTGGTGTGCCGGTATGGTGGTTGTACCAAAGAAAAACAGCTCACGCCTGAGACTGTGTGTGGACTATACTGGCTTGAATGAGTTTGTACGCCGTGAAAAGTACATTCTGCCGTCTGTGGATCAGTCCCTCGGAATGCTTGCTGGAGCTAAAGTGTTCAGTAAATTGGATGCTAACATGGGATTCTGGCAGATCCCCTTAGCCGAACAGTCGGTCATGTACACCACATTCATAACACCCTTCGGGCGGTTCCACTTTAACCGCCTCCCCTTCGGCATCAACTCAGCACCCGAGCATTTTCAGTGCATGATGGCGGAAGTCATTGAGGGGCTAGAGGGTGTGGTCTGCCACATTGATGACTTACTAGTGTGGGGGCGGGACCAGGACGAGCACGACACTAGACTCCATGCTGTGCTCCACAGAGTGGAGAAAGCAGGCATCACCCTGAATGTGGAAAAGTGTGAACTCTCTAGGAGCGAGATGGCTTTTCTGGGTCACATCATTTCAGCCACAGGTATCCGGCCAGATCCAAAGAAGACAGAGGCTATCACGGAGATGAAGGATCCCACAAACGTAAGTGAGATGAGGAGTTTTCTTGGCATGGTCAACCAGCTGGGGAAATTCATTCCTCAGCTGGCGGAAAAAGACAAAGCACTCCGTGACCTTCTCTCAAAAAAAAACTGCTGGGTGTGGGACACGGACCAGGTTTAAGGAGCTGAAGGAGGCACTTGCTTCTCCCCCGGTGCTGGCCATGTATGACCCGAACAGAGACACTAAAGTATCAGCCGATGCATCGTCGTATGGCTTGGGGGGAGTTATTCTCCAGAAGGTGGACGGTGAATGGCGTCCTGTGGCTTATGCATCGCGGTCACTCTCTCCAACTGAACAACGCTATGCACAAGTTGAAAAGGAGGCTCTGGGCCTCACGTGGGCCTGTGAACGGTTTCGGGATTTCCTCCTGGGGAAGCACTTCATCCTAGAGACCGACCACAAACCTCTTCTCAGCCTACTTGGATCCCAAGCACTCGATCTTCTGCCGCCGAGAATTCAGCGCTTCAGAATGAGGCTCATGCGCTACTCATATACAATCATACATGTGCCAGGGAAGTCACTCTGGACAGCAGACACACTGTCACGCTCGCCCGTAAAGACGAGCATGTCCCCAGACGAAAATGAATTGATGGAGAGCACAAATATATATGTGGACTGTATCATTGAAAATCTGCCTGCCAGCCCCTCATACATAGAAAATCTGAAAGAGCAGCTCAAGGCTGACAGTGTCTGCTCACGGGTGATGGTGCTATGCAGAGAAGGATGGCCAGCACATGTCAAACAGGAATCAGTGCTGAAAAACTACTGGCTAGAGCGAGCCACACTCACAGTGGAAGACGGTTTGCTCCTAAAAGACTCACGGCTGGTAATACCTGCAACGCTGCGGAATGATGTGCTAGCCAAGCTGCATGAAGGACACCAAGGTGTCGTGAAATGTAAAGCACGCCAGTCTGTATGGTGGCCAGGACTTGGTCAGCAGATAAACGACATGGTACTCAAATGCAGAACATGCATACAAGAGAGACACAATCACAATGAGCCTCTCATGCCCTCAGAGCACCCTAAACGACCTTGGCAGAGGTTGGGGGCGGACCTCTTTGAACTGTGTGGTAAGACGTACTTACTTGTCGTGGACTACTTCTCGAGATATATTGAGATTGCACTCTTATCTCACACCAGGTCCACCGACATCATCACTCACCTAAAATCGATCTTTGCTCGCCACGGCATCCCAGAAGTAATGATGTCAGATAACGGACCTCAGTTTTCAGGACAGGCCTACGCCTCGTTTGCAGCTGCATATGGATTCAGACGTGTCACCAGCAGCCCGAGGTTCCCGCAAAGTAATGGCGAAGCAGAACGCGCAGTTCAGACGGTGAAGAACCTTCTGAAGAAGGCGGATGACCCCTACCTGGCTCTACTCGCTTATAGGGCCACTCCTCTTCAGAATGGATACAGCCCGGCTCAGCTTCTCATGGGCCGACGGTTGCGCACAACGGTGCCAACTGTTCCCTCTCATCTGGACCCAACACTGCCTGACGGCCGTGCACTGGCTCAGGCAGAAAGGGAGAAGAGGATGTCAGACGCTGCACACTACAACAGGCGCCACCGTGCAAAGATGCACAGTGTCCTGTCACCAGGAGAGCCTGTATGGGTCACCGACGCTAAGGCCTCCGGAACTGTGATCCAGAACCACTCTACTCCGAGATCTTACTTGGTGGATTTACCTCAGGGAGTGGTGAGACGCAACCGCCTGCATCTGATGCCTCTACAGGTGTCTACACAAGAGAGGATGCCACCACAGCAGCACATGACAGAGCAGGCTCCCATGTCACCTGCTGTGACACCCCCAGTCTTCCAAGCACAGACTCCCAATCCCAGAACTAGGTCTGGGAGAGCCATCATTAAGCCTGCTAGGCTTAACTTGTGAACTGAAATGAAAGATCTTTGAATTATATGTTGAGTTATTGACGTGCTATGGTGTCAAGGTTATTAAAAGCACTTTATGTTACGACGCGAGAATTCAGAAAACAGCAGTTGTTTAAATAATCCATTTGTTTCATACAAGTTTCAATGCCTAACATTGTTTTCTTTACTTGGTTCAATAGTCTGATGGAAACAGCAGTTTGCTCTTCGTTATCTTAAAAGGGAAGATGTGGTATTGTTCATGTTATTTGTTGTTACTGGATTGACATGTAGGTTTAACCAATAGGATGGGGGAGTGACGGTGGGTTACGGGGGAAGTTGGAGGGAGCGGGCTTCATGGCAATAAAGATGTCAACCTTAGTACACAGTCTGTCTCACGCGCATTATTAAGCAAACGCGACATGTTTTGCTTTCAGAATTTTACTTTAACAAATTTTAACAATTTTAACAATGAGGAGAATGAGAGGTTAATCAGCTTCTGAGGTCGGTCACAGGCGGCCTGCAAGGCCTCAAACCGCTCACTAGCGATAGCGTAGCAAGGCTAATTGAGCAGCGACTATTTCCAACCAGAATGTTAGCTCAGTCTCCCAAACACAGGTTTTTTTTATTTGAACGATTCATTTTCTGTATTTGTAACAATTGACTGTATTTGTATTCAAGTCAAGAACACAATACGGCACTCAATTACAATCCATCATTTACAATCGAAATAACCATGACAACACACACTTTGAGATGTTTTCACAAGCGAGTCTTGTTATTGGCTGATGAAGAGGTGGGGGAATAATGTCAGTGGGCTCTAATCTCAGGCTTCGAGGGGGTCATAAGCAATATCTGTGCGACAGAACAAAGCACTTCCTCCCTTTGATGGCCGCCCTGAGTTAGGAAACACGGTTAAAGTGCTCCACTTTCGGCTCATCCTCGCAGGGGAAACGTGATAAATCTACGGAGCATCAAAAAGGAAGCAAGCGACGGAGAGAAGAGGGTATGGGCTGGGCTCTGAAGCGGCATTTAAAGAAAATGTGCATCTTTTTGACTGCTCCTCGACTCCTTTACCTCTGACATTTTAAATAGCACCAAAGCCTCAACTGCTTGAAGTGATTGTTTACCGCTTCTTCTAAATGAATTGTTTATGTTTACAGCTAATGTCGCCCATCTCAGGATTTGCCTGTTGTGTTACGAAGATAATCTCTCACATCTGGATGATGGGCAACGTAATTGGGATGCAGCTGCAATGCTGCTCCCCAAACTCAAGGACACCGTATGCTTGTAATTCAAGACAAAGCTCACACACCAAGTTTCATCATCAGAAATAAACAAGTTTCAGCTCACATATGGAACATGTGAATATATGAATATAAAACACGATTTTATTCCCTATTCTCCTGTGGATAAACAATTCCCATTTAATGCTGTATCAGTCAACATGTAGGCTTGATTTACTCACCCCCCTCCCCCTCTTTTGTGTATTTTTTAGATAACCCCTTTAAATGGTCCTATTCACATCAAGGATACATTCATTCATTTTTAATGAATGAAATAAAACCTGTAAACGTTCAAAACCTTTGAGTGCGTGAAACTAATTTCCTTACTAAAGACTTAATAAAAAAGGTTTAAGGGTAACGGATGCATATATTACAGTAATGAGAAGGAAGTCTAATCCCATTTTATTACTGCTCTGCAGACTGTTAAAAGGAACCGGGTTTTAGACAGCAAGGCGACGTACAGGACCCTACACTAGTCACCACGCGCCTCTCTTTCTCCGTCTGTTCACTCCAGAGAGAAGACGACGAACCAGTTTGCTTGAATATTGATGGGGACATTCCAAAACATGGGTAAAGGGACTTATCCCTAAAAATCCCTAAGACCTTTGAGAGGAGGGATTTCCGTATTTCTGACTCCATAAACGTCACCGGTTTGTAACATGCGGCCATGCCCTCCCAGGGGTGCTTGTCTGGGCCTATTTCAGACATGAATGTATTTTTAGCTCTGACTGGTTGTCTGTCCAAATGATGAAAATGAGATAACTTCTAAATAGAGGGATGCCGTCTTCTACAGGCGGGATCAATGACTTATGTTCTGTACTGTCTAATCGTTGAGGCTCACCATGACAACTGACTCTTTGTGTGTTTCTGAACTCGAGTGGCTGATTCACTGACCTCACTCATTATCCCACAGATCAGTCGTCCCTTTCGATCCATTTTAGGAGTGTCTAATACAGACACAAACAATGCATTTACCATGAAAAGCAGAAATAAAGCTTGACTGCACAGTAACAATTTCGCATTGGTCTTTCTTGCCATCCCATCTGTCCAGTTATTCATTCTAATTCTTAAAAAAAAAGAAAAACAAAAAAGATTTCAGCCTTTGCCTTTGAACCAAGTATTCTGCATATTTAACACATGCCTGTTGTCCCAGATTCATAAAAACGCCTTCTGGCTGTAACCATGTCAGAGAATTAATGGGAGAAAATCTATAAAAAAAAAAAAATAGGAATTAAGATTAAGTGCATCTGCGGGGCCGGAAAAGTAAGAATGGAAGGAAGTAAGATAAAAGCTAAAAGTGTCTGTGAAATTGAAGTGCTCTTTGGTTTTGAAGGCACAACAATCCGCTCACGTTTTCATCCCAGCGTCCGTCATGCCTCGGAGCTCCCTGGCATCCCACTCAGCTCAAACAGTCGTCTGGTACCCGAAATCTGCACCAGAGGACCAGCCTCATTCAGGCTGCTCTCCCTGCAGATTAAAAGCACTCTCACGACTGGGTTATATTTCTGAAAATTCATAATACTTGTCATTTCTATAAGCTTAATGTAACAATTCCATGTGCAGACACAACACATAAGTGGGAAAGGGCTTTTTATAATTAAGGAGGAGGAAGGACCAGCAGTGCTGCACCTCATCTACTGTTGTTCTCATCCTCATGCTGTAATGATCAAACGCCCCCTGGTGGTTCAAAGAAGCTTGTTACGTTAGTCCCTGATTTTCTTTGTGCCATTTTTAAAACTGTAAGGTTTCATCTGTAGAGTAAGCTGTCATTTGAAAAAAAGTTGAATGTTTGAAAAATCTTTATTGTACTGGTCACTTTTACTTTACTTCACATGCTAATTCCCTTCTACTCCACTGCATTTTCAAAAAGGGACATTTTAAAATACACGGTTTTCTATTTTTCTCACAGCTGAAGACACTTTAGATTGTAAATAACACCAGACATCATGGCCGATCAAACATTATCCATTGTTAAATATTTAATCAGTGATGTCTGGCAAGACATGCCTCACGGTTACAGGTTCTCCTGACACGGGTGTGCGGATTTCGGGGAGTGGCCTGTGCCTGAAATCGATAAAGTTTCCTTGATTTTTAGATGTTTGAAGCCGGCGGATGCTATCAAGGAGCCCGCTCACCGCCTTGGTCAGCCTTTCTCCTGGTTGGGACTGTGATTGTGTCCAAAAGGAAAACTGAACTGTGCCTGAATGTGAAGTGGTTTGTGTAAATGGAAAAGAGAGAAGGTGAGACGATCAGTTCAGGCAATAAATAGATGTGGAGGGGGGGGGGGGGGGGGGGGGGGCGAAGCAATAGTATTAATTAAATACTTTAAAAAAACATTTTGATGGCATATCACAGTTATGCATATCTGTTTAGGCGACGTGGCGTCGTAATGACAAGCGGACCGTTGATTCATCATGGCTGCAGGGGGAAGATAAAAAGCTATTCGTCTCCACCCTCTGCACAGGAAGCTCACGATCCAGTGGCATGAGAGGGACAATGCGGACGTCCATCGGTTTGTGGATGAGATCACGGGGGTGTGGCGGCTCTCGGCATTGTAGTGTGTGGTGGAGGGATTTTGGCTCGGCAGGGGAACGGACAAAGAGACGATGGTGCACTCAAAAGCCTCCATGAACACAGTGTGTTCCATGAGTTCAGTGAATATCAGATGCACAGCGGTGAGGTCCAGCTGGACTGATCCCGTCAACCTGTTTTCCTGAACGTGGCCTTCACCTCACCTGAATGTGTAAGTGTTGTATTTGTACTTTTAATTAAGTACTCCAAAGATCTCAGTACTTCTTTCACCACCGTCTACACGTCTACATCATTTCTATACCATGCCAACCCCAAATACTCCACATCAAACTCTTTTCTTAGAACCAGTAACAGATACTATTGAAAAATAATGGAGTGGCTTAGTTTGGAGAAAATGATTGTTATCTGTTATCATTGTAAACCATGTTTCGTCACCCCCAGTTGCTGTAAAGCAGCGTCCGAAGACTGTCAAAGTGCCAAATCAATACGTTCCCAGATGAAACACATGAACCTCGGGAGGGTCCTTTGTGAGCCTCATCACTATGTCAGGCGATATACCCCCGACACTCCCCAAAGAGGCCTTCTCATGCCGGAAACAAAAGAAAACCTGTATGTAGCCAAGCCTGTAAAATCAGAGGCATAGAGGCCTGTTAGGCACATCAATCACACGAGGCACCGACCCGCCACGTCAGTGAAACCGGAGACGCCTCTAAAGTAGGCCATCAACAATTCATTCTGATGCGATAGGCCTCCACCTATCAGGTGTGATGCCAAGTCTTCTGCAATCTTCTACTTCTACCTTTACAGAAACTCACCCCGGGGCCAAGATCCCACGGATCGCTCGGAGGAAGCGCGTGGCTGCGTGCACGCTTCAAGGCGCCGTCATTAAGTGTCCCCCCTGTGTGTGAGTGGCACGGCATGAAGAGGAGCCAACAGCTACTACCGCAAGCTACTGAGCCGCAAAATATCAGCATTTTCATTCAAAAATAAAGAAGTCTGCCAGAGAGTGGAATGATCAGTAATTTATTGTTAGGGTATAAAACAAGAAAAGGCTACAGTTCCTGCCATCGTTTTATAACACAATCACTTTTTCAATTGGTCCGTTTTCTACTTCCGTGCATTGACTTTCACACTTAAATGTGCTTCATGCATAGTGCACAGGGTGTATTTCACAACTACTAAGTGAATAAACCAAATGCAATTGGCAGTATTCATTGACACCACCCCCCCTCCCACACACACACACACACACACACACACAAAATACGCACATATTTGCATTATCAAATTTTCTTATAATTATGGATTAATTGGTTTATAAGACAGATAAACATGGGCACCACATCCTCCTAGATCCCCAAATGTGACCTGACATCCCTCAATCCCCTTATTTGAGCAGCTGTAGTCATTACATTTTTTTGCTTGAAAATGCACTTTTCCAATCGTTTGAGTTCCAGTCTCAAATATCCAAGGCATTTCTTTTCGTAACGTGTTCTTTTGTATGGCTTCTGTATTGGAATGCCTGATATTTTACAGATGTGATTGTGTAAATCACCGGTGAACGAGCACGAGGTGCTCTTATGATCTTTGATGTTGCAGCTGAAGCACCGGTTGAGTTGAAATGTGCAAATGCTTCGAGAACTTGGTTGAACATTAGCGCTGATATTGATCATGATTGGCACCTTATTCTTGTTTTTATTAAAGGGGTTACTGTGGTTTATCACGCAAAATCAAGATTAAACAAAATGGTTAGATATCTTAAGAAATGCACTTTTCTCTCCTTTTTCTTTCCAACAATTAAGAACAATACTGCTCATATACTGTGATTAATATAAAACTAGAGTGTGGGAAGCTTTATTCAGCACCAACAAATAACCGACATATACCAAAACATCCCACAAAACAACTACTTTTTACTCATTTTTTACCCTTCTTTTTCTACAGATTGAATAAAGCGGTGCACAAAGCAAAAAGAACACCTAGAAAGTGTCATTTCTCAAATGTGGACATAACTGACTGCATTTTGAAAAGTCTCCACTTAACGTTCCTTTCACCTCAGTGACGTTGCAACGTCTTAATTCTTGTTGCACCCGCCGTAGTAGCTAAATATTGTGTTGTCTATCCACCTGCGGAACTTGGACACGGCAGTGTAGACTCCGGGAAACTGGGCGTCAGCACATCCTCTGCCCCAGGACACCAGGCCGTAGACCCGGCCCTCGCACACAAGCGGACCCCCAGAGTCCCCCTGAAACGACAGCAAAAGAAGAAGCGTCCCTCAGGGACGACCCGTTCTGTTCTGAAGAGCGAACTTACAGAGGATACGTCTGGTGATGTTGTAATATTTCACCAAATGTGTGTTAATCCACAGTCGAAGTCCAATAGTTTGCCAAACGTTAAAGTGCCCTATGATCTGGTGTCTTTGACATGTGGTTGCCATATAAAAAAAAAAAAACGCCACCGTCTATTTTGATTTGAATTATTTGAATGACTTTGTGTTTTAAAATTCTGTAAAACACACAATATATTTCTGATCAAAATGGCAATGATTGAAGGGCTAAACAAACACAGGTCAATGTGAAAATAAAACTCAATGTGGAATTATTTAAATGATTATTATTTACATCAAAGTTTGTTTGTCAAAGCTTAGTACGGGACTGACTAAATTATGTTTTTTTGTTTTGTTTAAATTCACAATGTAATGCAGGAGAAAATATGTTTCCTTTAAAAAGAAGTTTAGTTCTATGAGAACTTACTTTCTTATTCTACAGGGTTTGTCGAATCTGTGATATATTACTGGCATACTATTAGCCATGCATCCATGTCCAAAGAGCGTCTTACGTTGCAGCCGATGACCTCTTAACGAACTATATACACCGGAGGGACAGGTGTAGTGCATTGAACCCCCCACCTGACAGGCGTCCTTCCCACCGACCGTGAAGCCGGCGCACAGCATGCTCTCCGTGATGAGGCCGTCGAAGGACTCGCTGCGGTTGCACTGCTCCGCCGAGACGACGGGCAGCAGGACGGTGCGCAGCGTGTCGGGGATCTGCCCTCCGCCGGCGCTGGTGTAACCCCACCCCGACACCCGGCACACCCGACCCGCTGCCACGGAGGCGCCCTGCCGGGGCAGCAGGGCCACGGAGACGTAGCCGTTCAAATCGACCGGGGCCCTCAGCTGGACAGACGGTGGAGAGTTTGATCATTATTAAAGGCCTCCCCCGAGGGGGGGGGGGTGTGACGGGTGGAGCGACAGGCCTCAAAGAACGGTGGGTTTGCACCTTTATGAGCATGATGTCGTTGTTGGTGGTGGTGCTGTTGTACTCAGGGTGGGGAAACAAAAGCTGCGGAAGCATTTCCTGCTCCGTGCCCTCGTAGATGGTCAGAGAGTAGTCTCCTGCCACTATCATCATTTTGTCTAGGCTGCAGAAATAAAAAGTAGATAAGTCACCAAGTTGCAAACGGTTCAATGGTTCATCTTGATACGTGATTGACTTCAAATGAATTCTTTCGCACAGGCCAAACTCTTTGTAAAGGAAAGAGGAGGCCTTCAAAATAAAGTCATCTAGTTAAGGTAATGACATTTTCTCTCAATATCAACAATTTACCAAACTGCCTAATATATTAAACTGCCATTTGATATGGCTCAAAATTACCGGATCGTGTCATGAAACACTGTAAACAAGCCTGTTATTGTCGTCTGCAACTTTCCTTCAAAAGGCTAAATCAGGACACAAGGTTTTACCAACACGTTCTCCTGTGAAGTTACAGCGCTTTTATTTTCAGCGTGCATCAATCAAGAGAAGAAAACATTTTCTCACCCTATGTTACAGTGTGCTGCAGTGATTACCCAGTACTTATTTATCAGGGAGCCCCCACACAAGTGCTGACGCTGCGTTGTCTGTATTGACACGATGTACTTGATTGAATGTGGCACTGGCGCGTATCCTCCCACTATACGTTGCCCTGGCAACTCTTGACCTGCGACACACACGGAACAATTATGACCTCAGAGTGACTCGAGAGGGAGAGAAACACACATGACGGTCCAAAGGAGTTGAAATATTATTACCGCAACTGCATGCTGCAACATCAGCAGGAAGGACAGAGGAAACAACAGCTGACATCAGTGCACAGACCGAGTGAGAAACAATCTCATCTCTGAGGGGCATTGATTCAACGTAAATCATTACTCTCCGCTGTAGATGATTCACCCTATTCTTCTTTTTTTTTTTTTTTTACACTTTATACTTACATTCAGAGGATAATTGCTATACTTTTAACCCCACTACATTTATTTGACAGTTTGACACTGACTTGAAAAGACTGTACATTCATACTACGTGATGATCATGTGAACTATTACAGAACAAATCATTTATTCTAAAATTCTAAAGTAAGATTTTATTGAATTATGTGTATTATTATGTTACAGAAATCTTAAAAATTGATTTATTTACGCATCATTTCGTTGTCAGTGTCTCATAAGTTAATGCACCCATCACTGAGGCAGCTCAAGCTACACTGAGGTCACATTTCCAGTGTTTTTAAAAACTAATTTCACTGATTACATTTGGCTCATTTATGTCACGGATTCAGTATTATTACACCATCAGAATTCAAAGCTTGAGGTCCTTGGACTCACGACCAGGTTATGGCTAGATTCCTGGACCTGGGAGTATCTACACTGCAAACTCAGCGTGCTACGTCACAGCAAACGAGAGCCATCGTAATGCCATCGGAAATGAATCGATTCCCTCTCGTTGACACCGAGCTATAATTAGCAAAACCGTAACCCTATCTATTCAGTGCACACGGGCCGGGTGAGATGCACGCGAGCATCAGAACTGCAACGACCTAGAAACTGAGCTTCGCACATTGTGTCCCCTTATGTGGGTTACGTGAGCTCAACCGAATAGAATAAATGTAATAACGTGCGCCTTTTGTTTGTGGCACAAACTGCTAAAACGGCATCGCAGCGAGTCAATTGTAAGTCATTTATTGCTTTGTGTTTAATTTAATTAGCTGCCATTAAACCAGAGAAATGATCTTTTTTTTTTTTTTTTACATCCTCTATCTGCAGTATTGTGAAATTGCACAGTCCCAGATCCCAAAGATCCATTCCAGATGCCTATCAGTGTCTCCTTTCACGTGTTCTTATTCCTCTTTGTGGCATAACTGTCACAAAAGGAGGTGGTGGCCACAACGACTTATTGTTGTTGTGTTACTCACCTTTTGATTTCAAAAGCTCTTTATCTAGAGGTAAATCTTTGATGTGGAATCAAATCGTTGTTACGGGAATTGATTTATTTTCTAAAGGAGTTATGGGGGGGGGGGCATATCTGCTCTTTATTAGATATTGGGAAGCTTTGGTGATAGAGAAAATAAAATAGACGTGATTAATGGCCAGATGCTCCACCAGATGAGCAGCCACACAGATCACAATGTCCATGTTACAGGAGCTGGAACTATTACTGCTGATACTTTAAACCTAGTCATTTGCATATTTAAAAGAAGAATATCACATTTTGCCATTATAAAATCACTTACAGGAGGGCTTGATCTTAAAAAATGATGCAGTGTTCAAATATGAAACTCAAATATTGTATTTGATTTTTTTGATTCATGCCAAATCTGCACTCCTCCTGTTAACTCTGTGAGAGTGGTTTATGATTTAAAGGCGTGATTTCATAAGACATGTCCAGAGGAATTTGGTTGGGTTGAAACCTGGCTGTGGGGCATCAGGACTGCCAGTGCCACTGCTGAAAGGCAACACTGAAAACATGCATACGAGGGACGCCGATACCATACTAGATACACATCTTGCCCATTTAAATGCAGATTCAATTTATGGACCCTTAAATAGAATTCATGAGTATGCATCCCGACTTTGATTTGGTTGTAAGCCGGGCTGCTTCAGGCATGAATAAACTGTAAAATAGAGCTAAAGAAGCATACTCACAGTTTATCGCCAGGACTTCAAACAGCATGCAGAGGACTAAAGGAGGCCGGCCCATGGTGAGACAATGGGGAGAGCAGTCAACCCTCACAGCCAGGAATCACCCGTGTACTGTTTATCCAATCTGAACCAGAGGCCACACACCTCCGACTCTCGGGTTTCTTATGCTTCCTTAGTTCCTATTTCCGTTTCCATGGCCACGTCCCTTTATCCTGGACAAATATATAATTGAAGAATACACAGTACGGCTACACGTCTCAAATCTTAAATGACTTACTCAAGCGGTCCTGGTCTTCTTCGTCATTGTTTATTGAATTTGCCCAGTTAACTGAAGGTCACGCGTAAGGTTAAGCGTGCACTGGGTTTCTTGCGTTGCCGGTTTGATCCTCCACCGCTGTGACGATGCAGCGCTGTCGGACGTCCAACGGTTGACACTTTGCAGCTGGAGATTGAGGCTCAACTTATGGATCACATGACCTGCTGAAGGAAAGGGAGGGAGAGCCGGGGAGAGTCTCTGCGTCTTTATCGCCGTAACATTTCCTCAAGAAGGACCAGTGAGGGTCGGGTCTCATTTTAAAATGGGAGCACAGCTCATGCCCGGTGCCGTGACCTCTGTGGAGTTCCCACACCTGGCTGGCTCCTACACACCTCTGTCGCCCTCAGTGTCACTGATAGCTCTGCTCTCACAGCCACAGGGGTAATTCCAGTACCTTTTTTTTTTTTTTTCCCAGAAAACCAACTCTTCAGTCCACGTGCTGTCGTCGTAGCACGCGGCCGCCAGCGTTCTCACGTTCTGCCTCGGCCTTTAACCTGTATTGTGTTACGTCGGAGTTGTCAGAGGTTACAAACAAAGAGCGTCGAGGACGGCAGTTAATCGGTGTTGTTTTTAATTACAGACAAACAAACCAACAGCTCATAAAATCAGTTAAAAGATCATTAATTTACTCTGCGAAAACATGTTCGCTGGCAAGGAGACGCAGAGGTACTCCGGGTCTCCAGTGGTAAACGGGGGGTGGGGAGGGGGTGGTGCTGATGTGTTATGAGGGTTTTACTCTTGTCACTTCTCACATGATCAATAATCTAATGCCTCTTTGAAAGAAAAGTCCCAAAACAATGGCATAATTTGCGAATAGTTTTGACCAGAAAGACCAGTGGGAGGCACAAGATAACTTAATTGGTTACTCTAAACTTGCCATATATGTGACTGGGGGTGTTAACGATTGTCTATCTCTATTATTAATATCATTTGTTGGTATTACGTATTTTTGTAAATATAAAAAAAAGTTATATTTTTCAATTGAATCAATGTTCATACACATCTCTGGTTAACATCTTTAACAAAACCTGGGTGCTGCACACTCGTCGCACATTGATCCCAATGGAGGGAACTGAATGTACAACCAAAAGTGATGCACGTGATGCTTAACAACAAGGTAACAACAAGGTTATAACAATCATTCCGTCCATGTATGGCGAAGTGGATGACCGCCGAGAGGCGTTGCCGTCCAAAACAGTTTCAAATCCCACAACAAGCGCTCATAAAAAGCAATGATACTTTAGCTTTGTCATTTTGTAGGTCACTTTCATTGAAGCCGCCTGATATGGTAATAATACAAAGAAGACGAAAAGATCATTTCAACAAAAGATCTGGAAAAGGATACTTTGCTCTATAAAAGGCAATTGGACAGCACTGGTCCCATTAGTAGGACATACTCTGATGGTGGCTGTGTTTGGGTATACAGGTATGTAGAAGGCGATTTTAATCTTTAATAATTAACATTCCGAGCCGTACCCTCTATCACCAGTTTACTTGTAGAATAAAGGTAAAAAATGGAAGCATTACCCTTCATTTAGTTTACATTTACAAAATGATGGGTATTCAAGAGTAGATTAGATCGGTAGTAATTATTTGGCCGTTGATTTCAGAAGAAACGTTAGGATATTCGGTAACTTTACAGGACAACATTCCATCTACAAAATGCCTTTTTGTGTCATTCATTGTCTACGAGGGATCAACTGAGAGGAATAAGTTCTCCTAACCTTGACTTGCAACAAATTTGTTTTTTAACTTCACACAAAAACGAAAGTAATTCAATTAATTGGCATTAATTCATTATTATAATGGCTTGTAAAAACGTTTCTACATTACAGATAAGTGAAAACATGACCCTGCTACAATGCTCAACTGTGGCGCTGTTTGTGGCCGTCTCCGTGTCAGGTAAGCTTAAAAAAAAACCTGCTCAAGATGTAGAATCCCCTTTAAATTGACATTTGAAGGGAAAAAATGTATTTATCTTATATCAATATATGGCTTGCATCCAACCTCTCATTTAGAATATAAAGACCACAGAGTAATAAGAACAATGAAATAAACTTGAAATAAGTAAGAAGGCACCTTTTCTCACTGTGTTCAGCGGCATTGGCAGAAAGGATCATTGGGGGACAGGAGGTCACCCCCTACTCCATCAAATATCAGGTGTCCCTGCAGACCAGTAGTGGACAACACTACTGCGGAGGAACACTGGTGCACCCTCAGTGGGTGGTCTCTGCTGCCCACTGCTGGAGACCGTAAGTACTGACACAAGGCGCTTAATTCACTGTCAACTTCAAAGGAGGAACGCACCCTAACCCTAACAGTGAAGATGTGACATTTTGTGTTTTACTGATTTCTAAAGTTTGAGGGTTAACACTAAATAAGCCCGTATCTGTTTGCGGCCATCAGGAGAAATCTGATGAAGGTGGTGCTAAGCGAACACAACCTGAATGTGCAGGAAGGATTTGAACAAGAGTTTGACATCGCATGGTCCTTTTTCAACAACTTTAACTACAGGACATTCAACAACGACATCCTGCTCATCAAGGCAAGCGTACAGCAAAGGCACCCACCAAATATTGTGGCTTGTGACACGTGAATACCCTTCCCTCTTGTTTGTTTTCAATGAACCTCGTCATTGCTTAGTCAGCATACCCCCTAAAACAGTGTTTCTCAACTGGTGGGTCGCGGACCTGTTTGTAGTGACCTTTGCATGGGAAAAAAATAAATAATAATAAAAAATAAAAAAAATCATCCTGTGATTTTATTTTAAGGGACTTTCTCTAATGCAGCGGAGTGTCGTTTTTTTTCTCCATGTTTTCAGTCAATTAGAAATCACTACCCCCCGTTGACCGATTGATTTGGGTCGCGGATTGTCATAGAGGGGTGATGGTGGGTCCCGGAGCCAGACCAGTTGAGAACCACTCCCCTAAAAGCATGCACCACTCCTCCCCCCCCCCCCCCCCCCCCCCCCGTGTTACAGCTGGATAGACCAGCGACGCTCAACGCCAACGTCCAGCCAGCCGAGCTGCCGGATGCGGACACCCCTCTCGTTGCGAATGGCGTGTGCACGGTCAGCGGCTGGGGTGTGACGCAGATTTACTCCAGCTACCTCTCTCCCGTGCTTCGTTCCGTGGACGTGACGTCGATCCCTTTGTGCCAGTATTATTACTGGCAGATGATCACTCCCAACATGCTGTGCGCGGGATCTCGATTTGGTGGCAAAGATTCCTGCCAGGTACAGAATTCGTCGCTGCATGCGGTGCATTTAATGATTCTGCATTGCTTGATGATGCGTTTTGTAGCCGTGGTGCGTTTACTGGAAGGGACTTGAGCCCAGTTGTGGTAAGTAGTCAAAAGACAATAATGCTATTTAAAAAAAGGGATTTGCACCAAGGTGCTATAGCAGGGCAAAGACAAGCAGCAAATAACAATATTGTTTGTATCCCATTTCAGTAACTAGTATATTTATAATCTCTAATTTGCCTTTGTAATCCACAGGGTGACTCTGGTGGCCCCCTCATTTGCAACGGGAAATTTGAAGGCATTGTCTCCTGGGGTATCAGTTGCGCAAATCCATACTACCCTGGAGTCTACACCAAAGTGAGGAACTACCTCAGTTGGATCAGCGATACCATCCAATCATATAGTGATTGACAAGGTTATAAAATATTGTCAAATCAAATGACTGTTGATTATAAACACAATCTTAGGATACGCTGCTTAGAGCCAAGGTTATCAGTCATTTCTTGATTCCTGGTTTCCTAGAGATGTGTTTGGAATTCCCTGATTTTCATTCGTACATTATTCTGATAAAGAAATAAGATAAATAAATTCTTTATTATTATTGGTATCATTATTGTTATTATTGTGTAGCTGGGCAATGTGGTTCAAATGAATGACAACATAACACTGTAACTGTTAGATGATTCTGGGTCATTTACAAAAGTTGATTGAATCATTGAATCAATGAGTAAAGCAACCATACTGACATTAAAGATGAGTTGTCAAATCATAGTGTTTGAGGGTTCTGTTGCATTTTGAACACTTCCTTCGTAGTTTGCATAATTTACCCACGACTCATGGCGTTGACGGCATTACCGGTGGAAGCCTTTAAATAGACACAGATGTTTCAAGATGGAAAATGAAAATACACAAAAGCAGAGAAAAGCAGGCAGAGACTTTATTACACAACTGCTTCATCGACAACCATTTATTTTTAAGGTTAGTCCCTGGAGTAAGATGATTTTGAACATGGTCATGACGCCCCCTGTTGGTTTTAAAGAGTATCATCAGACTGAGAACAGCTTGTTTTAAGAACAGTTCTCTCCCTCTCAGCGACACTTCCACTCAATCTCTTTTGGATCGAAGAGCTTTAATTGTGTCTTGACATTAAGGCCCCTGAATTAGAATGATCTCCTACTACTAATTTGGATTTTGAGCACTGATTGAGTTGAAGTCCCTGTAACTCCCTCAAAGTTGGATTTGTCTTAATCCACAGATATTTTTGCATTGATGGTTACTGTAAAACATACAAAATACACTTGTGAGAACAATAGCGGAAAACAAATGTCTTTCTCTTGCTGAGAACTGGATTAATCTACTTATTTATTTCCCAGGATACCGGACTGTAAAACAATACCCCCTTCCGTGGTCACGTGACCAAACACCGAGGGAAATAGAACTTGGGCTAACCTCACTCGAACACATGCGAGTTAGCTAACATACATATGATCTATATTTATCAACTGTTGCATCATAGGCTGTCCATTCACAGCATGGTACGTGAGCACCAATGGTTTTGAACTGCATACGAGCAGCCACCGGGAACCAGGCCCGGCTAACCTGCACGTTGATGTGTCCTTGGGCAACCCTTAACCCAACGTTGCTCATGTAGCTGCAACTACAGTGTGTGGATGTTAAGTTACTGATGGGCAGGTGGCACCGTGTATGGTACCTCCTGTCATCAGTGTATGAACAGGTGTGAATGATGTCATGTAGTGTTAAAGCGCTTTGAGTGGTTGGAAGACTAGAAAAGTGCTGTACAGTCCAATTCACCATTACTATAGATCTCAATCGAGAACTAATCAACACTATTTTTGTAATTAATTAGCTTATATCAAATCTTCTTTGGACAAATCCTGAGTGCAGAATTTGATTTATCGTACTCCTCTGATACGGAGATCATCAAAATTGGACAACCAGGTACATAAGGGCATTTGCTGGTGGCCATCTTAGAAAATGCTGTGTTCGCAAGTCAGTGGTCATTAACCGTGTGGAGCAACGCCAGGAACGCCGCTTTGCAAACTTTATCTTTGAAATGATCATGGTCTTATGCCTTTTATGTCAACATATAACCAGGCGCTTTTGATGTACCATTAACAATTAAAGCCTCTCAGAATACCATACATGAGCCAATTTCCTTCAATATCTCAATGACCAGACTACATTTTGCCATTTTCAGGAAACAATCAATACTTTCATTTTCATTCCACTTCACCAGGGTGTGACTTGGTGATAACCAGGACAATCGGATTACCAGTCCAAAATAAAAGCCTCTCAAAATACCATATATGCGCCAATTTTCAATCATTAATTGCAGCACCCCCTATTCTTCCAAAGAAGGAATTAGGAAAACATTAGGGTGTGTTCAGGGCTTCAATGTTTAAACATGCTATAATTTTGGTGAGGGCAGGCAAAGTCATTTGGAAGTTAAAAATCTGACAGATTAAGCCACACCCCTTGCGAAGTTAATTAGCCCATATCTCATCAAAACAAAAAGTTATCAGAAAAATCTAGTTTGCATACCATGATTGACATTTTTGTAGAGCATGTACAAGAGCACATATGTGCCAAGATTCAAGTTGACCGGACATCTGGGGCGGAAACTGCCCTAGTGTGGTCTTTTTTACATTTCTAGAGGGCGCTATAGAGACATTTCTTTATACCCAAATGTGAGACCCAAAAATTATCACATTTTTTAACAGTCCAGATATCCATGCCAAACTTGAATATGATAAAGGCCCCAAAAAGGCCCTCAGTTTGTGAGAATAATAATAATAATTCCTTGAAAAAGGTTCCTCTACGACTAGTCGTAGCGAGGGCCCTAATAATTCCTTGAAATACAATAGGTTATTAGCTACAAAACTAATTAGCATGTTTTCGGCTTCGTTTTATCCGCCTTCAATCATACGTCATCGCGTTTTACGTGATTCTAGCGCATGCGCGGTATCAGCTGTTTTTGTTTACCATAACACACGCCGACTGTCCTTCGCCTGAGTTACCCGAGGACTGCCTGACATAAGCGGGCCACAGCCACATTCCTTATACCGTTCCGGTCGATCATGTCTGTGAAACACGCCATCAGACGGGGGCTGGAGTTGGGCCGGTCCGTCTTTCAGCTGGGTCTCCTCAAATCAGGAGGCCGAATCGCAGCGAAGCTCCGAGCTGACCGCCTCCGTGTCGGGCCGTCGGGCCGCACCGTTCAGCCTCAGGCTTTCCTGCCGTCTCGGTACCGCTACTACCGCACCTCGCTGAAGGGCCTGGCAGCCCAGCTCCAGTCCGCCGGGCTCAGGAGAAGGCTCGGCGGCGGGTCCCCCCGGAACAGGGCCGTGTTCTGGGCTTTCGGTGTCGGCGTGGGGCTCATCGAGCAGCAGCTGAATGACGACAGAAGGAGCGCGGCGACGTGTGACGAGATCCAGGTATGAAGTCCATTAACCAATCAAATTGCAACATTTTATAACGTTACATTGGCTTTTAATTATATTTCCGGTAACGGTAACACGAAAAGGCTGCTAACGTCAACATATCGGTAACAATCATCAATATTATTTCTATATTCTTAAGAATATTCTCAGAAATTAACATATAGTTCAATGCCTTTACTCTAACTAACTAAGGTTAGTTTTGTTAGTGAAGGATTAGGGTTATTATTACCACCCCTAATAGTTTTGTATTGTGATATTTCATTAATATCTAACAGTGGATAAAAGCTGTCCACCAGCTTTGCACTAATTGCCAACTATACTAATAATAATATTACTAGTGCTACCATTACTATACATAGTGTGAGGCTTATAAATTATTTTCTAGTCAATGTGTTTAAGTCTGAAAGCCTTTGATAATATTTATAACTGACTTATCAGACAAATCTTTCTGCGTTAAAGTTAGAAAAAGTATATTGGACTGAAAATAAAGTCTTTCCACCTTACTTGGTCTTTGGTTAATGTTTTGTTTTATCTTATTTATTTTTTAGCTCTCTGGAGGTCTAATCCATGCACCATATGTGCGTACATCTATCCACCTCCCTCTTTTTGTTTCTGCAAAATATTTCTCACCCATTTGCAGGCGGTGTTCAGGAAGAAAAAAACCCAGAGCCCATTCAAGCCATGCACCTCTGGATATAAACTGCAGGATTACATCATTGGGAACCAGATTGGGAAAGGCTCCAACGCTGCTGTGTACGAGGCTGCAGCTCAGTTTGCACCTCAGCAGAGCGACGTCGAGTGCACCCCGGCTCAGCTGGCACCAGAGGAAGGGGAGACTGCTCGAGCGCTCAGAACCTTCCCTATGGCTATCAAGATGATGTGGAACCTTGGGGTCAGTATTCCGCGACATCCTGCACCTTTCTCCCACAATGTTAGGCATTACTCCAATGTGGGCAAACAGATGACGGAAACAAATCGCCACTGTTTTTGATGCCATTTGTTTGCAGGCAGGGTCGTCAAGTGAGGCCATTTTTAAAGCCATGTCACAGGAGCTGGTGCCTGCAAGCCCCCTGGCCCTAAAGCAGGGGGAAGAAGAAATCTCTCTGGATGGGTATGTGTTGCACCTTCAGGGATTTTTTTCTTTTAATTCCTGGTCCTGCAGTGCTCAACAGGGTGTGTTTAGGAAGGATGCTCAATGGCTGTGATCTCTGTCTATTCAGATATTTTGGAGTCCTGCCCCGAAGAGTGTCAGCGCACCCCAATGTGATCAGAGTGTCCCGGGCCTTCACAGCAGACGTCCCATTGCTTCCAGGTGCACAAGAGGAGTATCCAGATGTGCTGCCAGCCAGGCTCAACCCTGCTGGTTTGGGCAACAATCGCACTCTTTTCCTCGTCATGAAGAAGTAAGACCTGCCATCTTTCGCTCTTGTTACAATGATTTTAAAAAAACGATGACACCAGCTTCATCTTAAAGTTCTAAGCTTTACTGGTTGTTGATTTGCTGAGTGCTGCGTAACACCCACAGAAAGCGTAATTTAGTACTCCGGGAAACAGACAAACTCACACCGGTTAAATGAATCAGTCAGTGAATCATGCCATGAGCAGTCGTAATGTAATGCCACGCTGCACATGACGCAAATAATAAAGGACAGTAGTCTCTGTTTAAAGTTGCAATTCCCTTCCCATAAATATCCACCTGGTGTCTTACTGCTTTCAAAGCTTTATACAGAAAAACGTAAGCCATCCGGTCTCTGTGAATAGAAGAATCCAGATCTCCGGTGTGTTCTATGTGTGTGTGTGTGTGTGTTATACTGAGAGTCCCCAGTCTGTGAGGATGTGTGGGTCCTCACCAGTTAGAGAATAATTGGAAAATAGTTTAAAACTATGAATAAATGAATCCACAACAATGACGACTAATATGCCGAGGTCTTCTTTGCTGTAGTTACCCCTGCACACTGCGTCAGTACCTGGAAGTGTCCACACCAGGCCACAGGCAGCGCTCTCTGATGGTGCTGCAGCTCCTTGAGGGGGTGGACCACCTGTGCAGACACGCGGTTGCTCACAGGGATCTCAAATCAGACAACGTGCTGTTGGAGTTTGACTCGGGTTAGATTGATACTGAGCAATAAATTGAACCGTCCCGACATCAAATTGGTATGTGACGCCATTAGTTCAATGTAAATATTTCAATGGATTTTTCATTTTTGCAGATGGATGCCCTCGTTTAGTAATTGCTGACTTTGGCTGCTGCCTGGCTCTGAGTGAGTCTGATCTACGGCTGCCATTCAACAGCACATATGTTGACAAAGGAGGGAACGCCTCCCTAATGGCCCCTGAGGTAGGTATTTATTAGTTATTTCAACACTACTTTATCGTTGGCCATGTACAAAATGTTGAATGACCGGAATGAGGTTATTGAAACAACCACTTTGCAATTGTACTTATTTTGAACAACCACACATTCAATAACGATCACAATGCGTCTGCCATAAGGTGGCCACTGCAGTTCCAGGGCGCGGCGTGGTGATTGACTACAGCAAGGCGGATGCCTGGGCGGTGGGCGCCATCTCCTATGAGATATTCGGGCAGCCTAACCCGTTCTACCGAGCAGTGGGACTGCAGAGCGAGAGCTTCCAGGAGAAGCAGCTTCCTCCTCTGCCCCCTGGTGTTCCAGCTGATGTGCAGTTAGTGATCCGATTCCTCCTCAGGAGGAACCCAAGCAAGGTAATACATAACACACTGTTTATTTATTTATTTATTTATAGGAGCTGTGCGCATTGAGTGATTGCTCAATTATTATAATCATAATCATAATCATCTCTGTTTCTCCTGCCAATGAATGGTTCCACGTGGGTGGGGGGGGCGGGGGGAAGAAATACAAATCTTCATATTTAACAACCAAATCCTCTCCATGTGTATCATCACCCTACAGCGCCCCAGTGCCCGCGTGGCCGCTAACATGCTACACCTTAGCCTGTGGGGACGGAAGGCCCTGGTCAACCAGCACAGCGTTGGCATGAGGAAGCTTGTCGATTGGCTGCTGTGCCAGTCTGCTGTGGTTCTCCTGAAGGGCTGTAGTGGACCGAGTGGCAACAAGGTGGAGGCGGAGCTTCAGAGGAGCTTCCTGTCCAACCTTGACCTGGAGGACCTTCGCACTGCTGTGGGCTTTCTCCTCTATGGGCGAGAGCAGCGTCACACCTGCATTCTGTCTGCATAGATCCACTCAATCAGACGCTACGTTGATTTGTCATTGATATAAACAGACGGGGAGCCCCAAGTTGCTTTGAATTTTGGTTAGACGTCTTCATTAAGGATTTTTCTAGTCTTGGCCTGTAAATCTAATGTGTGTTAAGGCGAACTGCACTGAGACTTGCACGTCATCTAGAACTATCAGTGTATTCCAGAGATCATTGCAATTTATCAAGTGGTTTGATTCATTTATGTTCCTGTGGTTTGCACTTGCTAAGAGAGAGTTTATTTATTGGTTATTACTGTGTGTTCTAGGAATTTTCTATGTTGACACATTTTTCCACATGACAGGCATAATAAAATCATTATCCTATGGACACTGAGGGATACAATATACAGGGTGTGTAAGGTTTCATACTGAAGATGGTAAAAGATATTTTAGATCCGTGTGTATAGTTATATGCTTTTCTGCTGTTATAAATGTATAGAATAAAAGTACCTTAGAAAAGACGTATAAGTGTGTTGTTCAGATTATTATTATTATTGTTTTTTAATCTAATTTCCCTATTAAGTATTTCCAAATAAAACAGGACAGACCGCCGTAGGTTATAACATTGTGGATTAGGTTTGATCAAATTTAATAACGTATTATTTCAGCTCTGTCAAGTCTCTAGCTTTGTGCCAGTAAAAGTTGCCGAACATATGCACACATTATATTGTTATATAGGTGGAAAAGATAATTGGCTTTTTCTCAGACTTGAATAAAATTCTCTTCACCCAGAGATGTAGAAATAAATAAATTGCCCGCACCTTGTTGTTTCTTGACAGCATCAAGTAATTGGGAAGGTTTAATAAATAACACAAAACAACTTCACTTTACTGAAAACTTTATTTAGGAGTCAAACTGACATTGTAATGGCTCTGAACATAGCCAAGCTGGTAATGGGTAGACACTGTTTGGAATGTGCTTATGAACTAGTGAAATCATTTGTTTCCTGTTTAACTTGTGCCTTTCTGTCCCTTTTAATATTCCTCTCCCTCTTCCTCTCCCTCGCCCTCAATGGAGTCGACTCCAACCTCCTCGTAATCCTTCTCCAGGGCTGCCATGTCCTCTCTGGCCTCAGAGAACTCTCCCTCCTCCATTCCCTCTCCCACGTACCAGTGAACAAAGGCCCGCTTGGCGTACATCAGGTCAAACTTGTGGTCAAGCCGAGCCCAGGCCTCTGCAATAGCAGTGGTGTTGCTCAGCATGCACACGGCCCTCTGGACCTTGGCCAGATCTCCACCAGGAACCACAGTGGGAGGCTGGTAGTTGATGCCCACCTTGAAACCAGTGGGGCACCAGTCCACAAACTGGATGGAGCGCTTGGTTTTGATGGTGGCAATGGCAGCGTTCACATCTTTGGGAACCACGTCGCCACGGAACAGAAGGCAGCAAGCCATGTATTTGCCGTGGCGAGGGTCGCATTTGACCAATTGATTGGCTGGCTCAAAGCAGGAGTTGGTGATTTCTGACACCGAGAGCTGCTCATGGTAAGCCTTCTCAGCAGAGATGACGGGGGCATAGGTGGCCAGAGGGAAGTGGATACGGGGATATGGTACCAAGTTGGTCTGGAACTCTGTCAGATCTACATTGAGGGCGCCATCAAAGCGAAGGGAGGCGGTGATGGAGGACACGATCTGACTGATCAACCTGTTCAGGTTGGTGTAAGAGGGGCGCTCGATATCGAGGTTCCTACGACAGATGTCGTAGATGGCCTCGTTATCGACCATGAAGGCACAGTCAGAGTGCTCCAGGGTGGTGTGGGTGGTCAGGATGGCGTTGTAGGGCTCGACCACAGCGGTGGACACCTGGGGAGCTGGGTAGATGGAGAACTCCAGCTTTGACTTCTTTCCGTAGTCGACAGAGAGACGCTCCATCAGCAGAGAGGTGAAGCCGGAGCCGGTGCCGCCTCCGAAGCTGTGGAACACCAGGAAGCCCTGAAGGCCGGTGCACTGGTCAGACTGTGGGAGGAGAGGGAGATCATCACATATGAGACATAGTAATGTCATTTAAATTTAAATTCTGACATCGTGCTATACCCACCAGCTTGCGGATCCTGTCCAGCACCAGGTCGATGATCTCTTTACCGATGGTGTAGTGTCCACGGGCGTAGTTGTTAGCTGCGTCCTCCTTACCAGTGATCAGCTGCTCAGGGTGGAACAGCTGGCGGTAGGTCCCACTGCGCACCTCATCTGAAGAGACAACATTATTAAATTAGGTGTTATTTCCCTTTTAAGTTAATGTTCAGCTGGAAGAGATGAAACTCACCGATGACGGTGGGCTCCAGGTCCACAAAAACAGCTCTCGGGACGTGCTTTCCGGCTCCCGTCTCACTGAAGAAGGTGTTGAAGGAGTCGTCTCCTCCTCCGATGGCTTTGTCACTGGGCATCTGTCCGTCCGGCTGGATCCCATGTTCCAGGCAGTAAAGCTCCCAGCAGGCGTTGCCTATCTGGACACCGGCCTGACCAACGTGGATGGAGATACACTCGCGCTGTGGAGCAGAGAAAGAAGATTTGAATTCATGAATGAATGCTAAATATTTTTGGTTCTTGCAGTGCTGAGAAAGATAACCGTGACCATGCTGCTGATTAAAATGGAGGATTGTCTTTAAGAGAAGTTTTAAATGGAGGCTTTACAGATCAGCACCACCCTTCAACTAATACAAATTATTCATGATATCATTTCTGACTGGGGTTCAGTTTATAATTTGTTTTACACAACAAGACCTTCTATTTTTCTGCTGCGACATGAGACTGCCCCGGATTACTGCGGCCAGAGGATTATCTAGTTTCAGACACGATGAAAAGCTGCCTGTCCAAAAAAAGAAAAAAAACATTCCGACCAACATTTACCCGTCATTTTTTTTTATTTCTATTTCATTTCATTCTAGAATTTACTTCAAACGGAGATCGGAGATTGAGGCCGGCTTCATTTTACGTAACACACAAAGACAGACAAAGGGATTGGTCATTTCACATCATTTCCGTTAGAACAAGGACAGGTGAATTGATGTAACACGTATTTGTATAAAAGCTCCAATATACAAACTGCACAACCTGGTACGTTCGTGGTAAAACCAACAGTGCGCGAGCAGATTTGGACAAGTTATGTGGAGAGAGGATTAGGCGTTTGTCGTGCAGGAATGCATAAGCGTTACGTGAAATCCTCGAGGGGGGTGTTGTGTGGGGGGAGGAGGGGTGGGGGGGGGGGGGGGGTCGTTGTATAACAAGAATATCGACAATGAAGCTATTAATAGTTATCACGGGCTGCAGATGTCGAGACAACAAAAGGGGTTTTGAGAAATCCCGCCCCGACGACCGATTTTTTTCTCTCTCCATCTATTGTGATGTGGGTTAAATTACAATCGATAAAACATATATTCCTGGGAATAAAATGTTGTAAATCGTATCGGAAATCATATTAAAAAATAAGTCACTTACCATTATGGCTTGTCGCTATTATGCTATGTAACGAGACAAGTCTGAGGAGCGTTTGCGTCCGAGCTGCGCGGTGTGCGGAGCGGATCTGCTGATGCTGAGGCGCACTCCGCCCCGCGAGGAGGAGGAGGTGAAGTGCGCAAGTGAACCCTGAACTCCTCTCTGCCGCAGTAACCGTTTCACAACCAGAGCACCCGGAGATGCTGGGGTTCAGATGCGATGTTTTTGCTTTGACCCCCAACATATTATTTGGAGGACATGTCGATGATTTGGTCCAACAGATCTACACTATTTTATGTAATTTAAAGGGATATATTTTACTACCGTGCTTATTTTGGCTGACTTTGAATTTGGGTTGAAATGAGCTCTGAACGTTTAAAGGCTCATTTCCGTGCCAAAAATACCAATTTGTTGCTAATGTGTTTTGTTGTAACGTGAGGTTGAAGGAGAGACGCTATTTTCATTACGATTTGTATAATAACTAATGAACTGGTCGGCGAAATGTGGTCTACGCGATGACGTGATTTTGACGTATTTCCTATTTCACTTAAAACGTCATAAATATGGAACTATAGACTTTGTCGTGTTAAAAAGATGCTTTAAGGACATAATGCTGGCTGTTACTACTATTACTTTTAAATACGTAACTCTGCTCACATTCTATAATTAGGGTATTAAACAAGTAACCAGAATCAATGCTATTTAATCAATAGTTCCACACAGAAGGGTGTTCAGGACCTCTCTGACTACTCTTGTACTAAAAATGAAATATTTGTAGGCCTACTGTACAAATACATTTTTTCCAAACTAAATGTCCTTTATGTGTAAGTTTCGAAAAGCTAACATCTCAGGATTTGATGACCTATTATAGCTGTTTTCTCAAATCTTGAGAAATTATCCGTTTCAACATATAAATATGGGACTTTTATTTGGGATATTTCCCCCTGTGCAGTAAACATGTTTCATTTTCTGTACAACAGTATTCAGAGAGGTCCTGAACACACATAGTTCAGTCATTGTCTGGAATGATTGATTAAATAGCTTTCATCCCGGTTACATGTTTAATACCGTAATTGTCTGTCGCAGTGTGCAGATGCATCTCAACCTGAAGCCTCGTGTGAGCCGGGACCTTTTCGCCGAAATCAGGACTCGGGCTCGGGCACAAAAAAAAAAGAAAAAGAGAAGCGATCCCACCAATTGGACGTCGACATCGCGCTGACGTCTCCTCCCCGACACCGCCTCTCAGACCCCGGTGTTATGATCGTGATTCGGCGTTCCGGGGCACAGACGCCGACCGCCCGGGAGCAGCCAGCACGGGTCTCCACACGCCAATTGGGCGATCCGCTGCGTGTACTTTTTAAATTCCATTCGTCGATATGTGAGCGGGAGATGTTCCCCCCGGAGTCACCGCGCGTCATGACCTCACCGCCCCCCCGTTGAATGGGATTCCTCGCCGCCGCCGCCGCCGCAGCCGCCGCGCACCCTCCGTTTGGCACAGTCGGTCTCTCCGCCGCCTGCTCCGAGCCGCTGATTTTTACAATCTCTTGACACTTTTTTTTTTTTTGGGTTTCTCCTCTCGGGTTCACCGGTGGCCTGATACGAGATCCGCTCTTTTTCCGTACCGTCAGAACAGCGGCTGCCGCACGGCGAAAGATCCCCGGTGGCCCGCGCGTCAGGGTGAGTGCCTGAACTTGTTATTTCAGAGAGGGGGGGGGGGGGTGACCTCAGTGACGCTTTATAACCGAATGAGAGGTTTAAAAACGAGCCTGCGGGATGAGGTCTCCTCATCTTTGGACTCACACGTCACATCCCGATGAACCAAGTGATGTGTATTTATTAGTGATCAGTAGGTCACTGTCATTTGTCACTTTGTGATTTATCGAGGTCACGCTTGAGGAGGCCACTGTACCAGAGTTCCAGTAACTCATCAGGGTTGGTTTGTATTCTCAACCACACAATCCCTTCTTCTGCAGCGTTTTTTTTTTTTTTTTTGGTGAATAGCATGACCACACACCGCTTTGCTGTGCATTTTCTCAATTTTAAGAGAAACGGCTCCCTGGGTGGAAGCTCTTACAACACAAGCTGAAACCTGGCAGCTCTCTGCGGCGAGTTTTGGTTTTTATTGGGCTACCTGCTGTACTTGTGCTGCTTTGTGTGAGAGTGAGACGATCAGAGGGGATCGGAAGAGACCGTGTGTGTGTACTTTCACCAGCGCCAGCTCTAAATAATGTGCTTTTTTTCACTCAGGATGCCACTGATTTTCCTTCTGTCGGATCCCACACACATTTAAAAAAAACAGGATTAGTCTCTCCCACTCAACATGAGTCAAGGCCTCAAATATTGACTCTAATGTGGTGGCGACTAATAATAGAGGAAGACTGCGTAATTGTATAGTCTCAGTGATGTTTTTTCCCTGAGCTTATAGATGCAGTCCAGATCCTTTTCGTGATGGTTTGCATCTTAACAATGTGACGTTGACCTTTAGTCCCGACTGCCGGCCCAGGCTCACCTTCCAGATCCGCTGCCTAGAAAATGACACCCGGTTTATTATCTAGACTACATTTACTCTCAGATGCACATGTCATTCAGCTTGTGCAGTCACGGCACACGCATCCACACACAGTACACACACACACACACACACACACACACTTGAACCTGCTGTGGCACGGATGCAGGGTGATTTCAGAGCTTTTTGATCTGTCTAAAACCTGAATATTGTGTATAAACCCACAATTGAGGCCAGATTTTTTTGTACACTCTTTTGAAATCTGAAACATTTCTCATCAGTATTTGTCATGCATGTATTTTTTTCATGAAAATAAAATAGTTATTATATTTGATTATCAACAGTGCATTAGACAAATCCTCCACAGACTTAGTTTGATTTTTTTGTTGTTGTTTTATTTTTCAGAAGGAATTAGGATGTTTGGCAACATTCAGGCAAAAACATTTTATATCCCGTGGATCCAACATCCTTAAACTGTGCGTCAGGCCAATGATGTAAACTAATGCTGATCGGGATGAAGTGTTGTTGCATGTAAGCCCCCGCCCCCACCCTCCTATTGGCCTGCCTGATGCCCTTTTGGGCTGCTGTCAGTTCGTATCCCACCCTAAATCAACACTTCTGACGTTGTCTCAAAGGGGGGAAAAAAGGGTTCACGAAAGATTCTTCCATCTACAGTAAAGCCAAGTTTTACCAGGTCTTTCTCACCGAGATGGTCCCATTGTACTTTTCCAACTGCCTGGTTCCGGGCTCCGCTCAGGGGACCTAATGCCCCTTGGAATCCCATGAATGCTCCCCAGTGAAAGCTGTAGATGTCTATGTCGGCTCCAATGCGATTGGTGGAAAGTGGCTCTCGTGGCCCGAAATTCCTGCTAATTGGCAGCGTGGTTGTGGACTGGCCCCTTTGTTGTCGTCCCCCCCCCCCCCCCCCTTTTTTTTTTTTACTAGAGAGGTCTGTCTGTCTGAGGGTGATTCACTGGGCCTGGCATCAATGAAGGGCTTGTTTTCCGCAGCTACCCGGCCCTGCAGGAGTCGGCGGCACTGCGACGAGGCGCTTCGACTTTTCTCAAATTGCCTTTGTGCACCCATTGAGCGAGATGGAGGGAGAACCATTTAGGGACGGTGTGTATAGAGAGACCCTTTTCCCAGGCGTCCCGGGCCGAGCACATTATTAATGATGTGGGTTGTCGCCTTCGCCCCTGCATTCAAACAGACTCCTCTCCAGCAGGCGGTTTGCTGGGTCCAGCATCTGATCCGGTCCGCGGCCCACTTTCCCTTTTGCTCAGACGATCGACGTGTTGTGATCGTTTTGTGAGACAGAATGAGGATCCGGCTTAATGGCTGAGAGGTATGCAACACATTGAAACCAAGAGATGACAACAAACCGCGGGTCAAAGGGTGACTGTAGATCAGTCCGGGCTCTGATAGCAGTGTGTTGAAACGACACGTTATTTCCCCTTTTTGGCTTCGGAGTACTTCACAAACAAAACGCACAAAGCCAACGACCTCTCTCTCTCTCTCGTTTGCCAGTAAAACGTGGGACAAACTCGGAAGGGAGAGAGCGAGAGACGCACAAAAGAGGGAGGGGGGTGAGATTCGTGACGGATTCCTGCTGACAAAAAAAACGTTGAATTTTTAATGCGGCAGATACTAAACTTCTGTTGCTCTGGCCCAGATTTGGTGCTAATTAGCGCCCAGCCACTTTCAGGGGCATATAGTATCGCAACGCCACCTGTTCTCTCCCTCTTTGTCTCGCATCTCTCCCGTCCAGTCCCGTCTCTACGTGTCCGTGGCCCACTCCGTTGTCGCCTTCGTCCCATTGTGTGCGCCTTGTTTGCCCGCGGACGCTAAAGAGTTTCACTTCCGCGCCGATTCCGCTCGGGGGCTTTATTACTTCCTGTAATAAGTGAACCGCGGAGGGGGGGGGGGGGGGGGGGGGAAGTTGCGCTCAGTGGAGGCCCCCCCGTTGAATGATAAGGATGCAGAACTGAAGCGCTCCTGACATACCCCTCTGAGGCCTCTGTCGGGGGGGGGGGGGGGGGGGGGGCTGCGCTGGCTGGCCGGTTTTGAATGAAGTATCTCATAGTAGTTTGACACGGACGAACAGAGGATGGCTTGTGTCCTCCCCCCCCCGAGGATCCCGCGCTGCCACTTCCTGTCCCGCTGCTCTGGGAACGGTCCAGGGGCGACACAGGCCACGCACGTCCACTCAATCCAGCCAGTGTGTGGCCTCTCAGTGGAAAAGCGATCCCTTTCGCGCGCTCATTTCCCCCCCCCCCCCCCCCCCCCCCCCCCCCGTTGGCGCGTGCGCGTTTTTGTTGTGACAGGAAAAGAGGTCTTTGGCGTTTCGGTTAAGAAGCCTCAGTGTGTGTGTGTGTGTGTGTGTGTGTGTGTGGCTTTGTGCGGGCGCAGCTGTGCGAGCCTGGTCGGGATGATGAGATGCTGCTCCCCACCCCCCCCCGCCCCCCTGTTCTCGGGGCGTAAGGCGCTCTCCATCCTGTGAGAACCACTGTGGGGTTTTGGCGAGATGGGGAGTTTTGATGGGAACGCATTATTTGTGCGACGAATTCACATGGAGAGGAGCGGGTGCTTATGAATTCACCGAGTGACGCGTCGAGGAGTCGTTACCCCGGCGCTTTTCTTCATGTGCACATATAAACGGACCAATTGTGCGCCTACCCGAGCGGAGGCCCGTTTTGAATGCACAACGGTCCCACCGGCTGACCCGGTGGCCAACCCTCCGGTTCAACGCCGCGAGCTCCGTCAGCAGGGTCTTCTGCACTCACAGGCCTCAGCTGTTGCCAACTTGAAAGCAGTTGAGAGGAAATGGATGTGCTTTGAATTTTGCTTCAAGCTTCTTAACATTTTTCAGCTGTTTGTTAGCAGAACACAAGAACGCACCACCATTGGCATTCTCGAAACCAAAATACGAACAAAAATCTGTATAGTTGTTCCAGCGCCTTTCATCACGACCTCAGTGTCGTTTCCTCTTATTTGTGGTCTCGATCAGACACGGAACAGGAGCGTCGTCCTTCTTCCCTCTCGGCAGAGGCTGGTTTATGGAACCCACCCTTCTGTTTTCGTAAAGAAAACCACCCGGCGCTCTGCTTGGAGTGCCTGGCAGTCAGCGTATGGTTCCCATTTGAATTATTGAAATCAGTGCCTCCTGAACAAAGAGGGTGGGCCAAAAGAGAGGAAATCACTCCGGTGTTCGGGGGTCTCGCCCTTCAAATCTGGAACGGAAACGTCGTGGCTCGGGAGCAGTTTGTGTTTCGATACGTACGAAAACGTAACACGGGCCCGTTTTCAAATTTGAACGCCAAACTCTGGTGGGTGTTTCAGATTTGTTCTGCTTCTCTTTTTTTTGTGTCTCTTATCTCTAAGGAAGCAGTTTGAGTTCATCCACAGCAGCTATAGAAATGTTGATGCAGCGTGCTATATTTATAATTCTCCGCAGTCTGCTGTTCCCTCTCTCCTAGAATGTTTTTGTAGGGTTCATCCCCCCCCCCCCCCCACACACACACACACACACACCCTATGTTATCAGTGAATAATATGAAAAAAATATGCTTTAAAACACCCTCTGCATGCCTTCAGCTTTGGGTTTGAAACACGGACAGGCGTGAGTCGCGACCTTGATCCTTGGCCTTTTCTTGTTTTTTGGGGGGGTTTTTGCGACTACGTGGCTGCTCGGCACCCGCTCTCCCTTTTTTAATGGGCCCGGTTGAAGGGAATGTGCTCTCGTGGGCCCGCAGGCCGCCCCCGGGATGCTCCCGGTGTTTCTACCTGCTCGCCGCCGCATTCCTGCTGCGTGCCCGGCGAGCGGGAGAGGAGTTGCGACCCGCCTTTTTCTTCCACTCCTCCGCATTCCCTCAACCATGACTCGGCCCCAGTCGGCTGCAGCCAACCTGGATTTCACAATGCACACCTGGCATACTTTCACATCTTTTAAAATGTTGACATGCCATGATGTTGCTTTAAATATTGATTCAGCATTTTGGATTGAATTTGACCTGATCTGCTCTTTATCTCTCTCTCTCTTTCTCTCTCTCTCTCTCTCTCTGTGAATATATCTATATATCGAGCTACGGTCCGACTCCCCTTGGGTTCAGTGGGACTCGGCTGTTCGATTGGGCAGCGCAAAGAACGGATTTCTGAAGAATTGGGGGGGGTGTCAGCCGGGGTGTTTCCCTTCTTCTCAATGTCTCTTCAGGCCCTCACTCTGAGTTCTTGAATATTTGACAAGCAAAGAGTTGATTTCGACCATGTTCCTTTCCCGAATGATGGGCAGCTAGATGGGAGGAGGTGGCGTTGGACCGAGAGTGAGCGAGTAAGACTGGGAGAGGGGGGGGGGGGGGGTTGCCAAAGCCCTTGAGGATTATATTTATCTTCTCCTTCTCTCTCTCTCTTTCTCTCTCTCTTTCCTTTTCTTGTTTAAACATGTGACCAGCGCTCACCCGTCTCGGTTAACCTCGATATATATCTGTCAGGAGAGCGTATCGCCGATTTCAAGTATTCTGTCTATTCTCGGTGTACATGTGCCACTACCAGCTTCTTCTTCTTTTTTTTTCACCCTGTCAACGCAATTCACTGAAACACGCCCAGGTCCCTGTACGGCAGTCGCAGCCCTGTGCACGCACAGATGCCTCAGATCTCATAGGTTCTTCCAGAGGAATGAGAGCAGCCGCCGCTGCCGGATGTGTGCCTGTGTTCATCACAAGCGATACGGGGACAGCTGAGAGACCGTGGGTTATAAAACGGGGCGTGTGTTTTGTCACATCGGCTTGTTCCGTGTTCCATTCCAAATGTGCGACGGTGACTATTGGTAAATGCGCTGCCATTGATTAGCGGTTAACAAACAGATGAGCTAAGCAAGAGGAAATTACAGTGATGTCCTCTGTGTCTGTCTCGCCTAAGCCGGGCCTGTCACACCCTGTCTGGGAAAGTTAGTGCAGGTTTTTTTTTTTTCAGGTCCACTGCGGGGGGTGGGGTGGGGGGAGTTTGAGGGTCAAAGAGAGGGTTTCCAGAACGTCTGGGGTGAGACAATTGACAGGGAAAGGTGCGAAATGACTGCTATGAATACACTCTATGATCCACAGTGAGTGTAAAGTCAATGTGAGACTGGACGGTACTTTATGAACTGGCCCTGATAGCTGTCCAGTGACTGGATTGAACTGGTCTTTGCTGCCGGGTGCCGTCCCCTCCTCCAAATGGAATCGCTGGGGAACCGGGAGGTGCCGTTGTTCTCAATAAGTGGCCGTGTGGGGTTTTTAATACGAGGTCGGCTGAAGGAGGAGGAGACGGAGAATGGAAAGGAAGAGGAGATTAATGGAGATGAGTTATAATCAGGGGAACGATGGTAAACTCGGCATACTGACTGGAAAAGAGATTCACACATTCATGTTTTTAGGCTCAACAAAGGAGACGTAACATGCTTTACTTGGCTAATTGCCCCATTTTTTTTCTTCTTAAGCTAAGGCAACAGTTGTCATATTAAGCACAGAAATAAAAGTAGTATTGATCCTCCTATCTAGTCTCGCAGGGAGGAACCCCATTAACACATGTCCCGAAATGCTAAACAAACCCTTTCAGTATGTCCCTCCCAATACATCACCTCTACTAAAATGGCCCAGATATTTTCTCACTGAGCCTCAATCCCAAAATAATTTGTTGTATCTCATACTCCGATTAGAAAAAGGGGATAACAGAAAATCCATGAACTTACAGTCGGTGCCAGCAGTGTTTGTTGTTTGAAAGTGGACGAAAAAAAAATTCCTCTGTGAGCACAGGGTTTAAGGCGGAGCGGCCAGCTGCTCAGCCGTATGAGCCCAGCGATGTCATGTGACTCTAAAGGTCGGGCTAGCTGTCTGTGGGACGTTTGGCAAGCAGAAAGGTGATCTGAACGCACTATATAGCTTGCAGTTTTGGTGTGCAGACACACACAAACACACACATGGGCATCTCACAGGAAGGGGAAAAGGGGCTCGAGGCCTCTCATCCTATCATAGAAGCCCGAACCCTGCTGAGAGACCGGGACAATGAGTAAACGCTAATGTTTCATAACGGAAGGAATTTCTTAAGGGACGTTTTCCTCTCTTCCTCCGTGTCACTCTCCCTCCCTCTTTGTCCAAACGCTGCTCTGTTTTATCTCCCAAGCGCTCCGCGGGGAGTGACCGATATTCCACATAATCTAGAGAAACGGAGCCGCTGGTCACCGGAGAGGCATGCAGTGTTCTGGCCCAAAAGGTTCTGCCTCCGTGTAGTTTGTTGGTTTGTGGAATGCTTGGAAGCGCCTCCATGGCAACGAGCTGTGTGTGTGTGTGTGTGTGTGTGGGGGGGGGATGGTAAATATTGACTTCACCACCTCCCCATCCCGGTATCTGTCTGAGAGGAGCGCGGAGGGGGGGATCGGTACACACTCTGTGTCCAGGACTCAGCGAAGTCCTGCCATGGGGGGGGGGGGGGGGGGGGGTGTGTCTGTTTACCCTCAGATCTACAGACGCAGAGTAGCAGCTCACAGTTCAGGGTGTACTTACGATACAATGCCCCATGCTTTAAAAGTGTGTTACTTCGTCTTCAGCTCGGCGCGTTCACCTGATGGGGGATGAAATGGGAAGTATGTGGAAGGATGTCCGTTGCTTAAACCTGTGCAGGGAATGCAGTTCTCAGCAGCCATTTCCTCTATTTTTCTGTTTGACGAAGTAGAGAAAACAAGAGGACGTTCAACTGAAACCTGAGTTTTGTCCAGAATCAGGAACCAGCCCCACCTGCTGTGATTCAGAATGAGTGTGTTACATTATCGAGCTGTATACAGGGGGGTTGTAAATTATTGTAGGCGGAGATGTCTTTTTTTTTTCCTGCTTTTTTTGTTGAGACATGATAAGCAGACGGGCTTTGGGTGCTAGCAGCCGCAGCTGTAGTGGTTCGACCGGTCTGTCCCGTCCCGCCGTTGCGCCCGCTCTTGCCGACTACAGAATAGTTGTTAATAATCTGGACAGAAGGAGCGGGGCTGGATTATGCTATACGGCCGGTGGCTGGTGACGCAGTAGTCAAAGCCTCAATAGCCCCTCCCACCCCCCCACCCCGGGATAATTACATAGAGAGCATTGAGATGAAGGAATACATCCGCCAGGACCAGTAAACCACGCTTGCACACACTGTGATATGTTCCATGTAGACACACAACAACACACACACACACACACACTCACACGTCCAAATCACCAAACATGTCCACTTATGCAAAGAGGCCGAGGCCTGGAATGCGAGCCCCAGTTAGTCCTACAACGTGACGAGGTGTCCAGACAAACGTTTCATTGTCTTGTTTTTTGTTCTGGGTTTCAGCTAAAGCTTGATTGTGACCTTTGACCCACCGCCTGAGGCATTAACGGCCGGTCTTTACTTGCGAACTGTAGATCGTCGGAACATGTGCAACCACATGCCAATACCAGCAGGCAAAGTGCGAGGTCTCCTACTGTAGCTGCCGCAGCGACACGCAAGCCCCGACACGCCGCATCACATAGCGGAGTCTCACCCCCCCCCTCCCTCCGTGTTCCTCCCAGTTCACTCCAGCCCTGTGTTGGGGAGTCCGTACCAAACATCTGAGGCAGGATTCCTTGATTTTGATGTTCATGACTATTTGATCCTTCTTTTTTTTTGAGGAGCCACAGGGGAGTTAACCACAAAGGAAATGGACCAGTGTGGTGACAACGACTCCATCAGTGAAGCCTATTAACGACCACTCCTCTTTTCTATTTTCTTCAATGGCGGAGATCGTCATTGTTTTCTTTTCTTTTCTTTTCAAATGAAGAAGCAAGCTAACCAGGGATATTCAACATCCCGTTGGTGGAAAACAACCCTGGCAGCGATATTAAAAGACTATTTCCATTTACCAAAGGCCCCGGAGACTTGAAGGATTTGGAATTCATTGTAAGATCTTATGCATAATTAAACAAATCCCCCCCCCCCCCCCCACTCACTCAGCCACACACCCCCACCTTGCCAGAGGGATTTTGCATGCATCCCCCTCACACACTCCCCCACCCCCAAACGGTGGGTGCTTGTTACAGTATCTCATCCCTATTAGGCCAGACTCGGTCTCTTGTTATCATCAGCTACCGATGATATATTCACACACCGCATTCCTGCAAAACATGACATTGTTTGCCCTCACGACTTCCTTCATTTCCATATTTTCCTGCCGGCTGTTGGAGCTGAAGCACGCTAAGGGCTGGCAGCCTGCGAGCTAAAGGCCACTTCTGTGTCTTGTTTACTCCGCCTGCTGTGAGCTGACAAAAGATGGTTTTGTTGCAAACTGGGTAGTGAAGAAAGGGAGACTCTCTCAATTCCTGTGTTCGGTGCTCACTCGGTTTCCGTCCTGTTTTTCAGGGACTTTTCGGCGCATTTGTCTGGTTTTGCAGTATTGGGACACTGCTAATTCTTTTCGACCTTGGCATTTGTGGGAGGCTGAATCATATCAGACGCCGTGGCACGTGCACAGCTAACCCGTCCCCGCGATCATGTTCAGCGTGTCGCCATTATTTAGCAATGGCGTGTCCGCATAATGTTTTATCCAAGCTCTCTCTCTTTTAGTGATTCCTCATTCAGGCGACAAGGCGCATAAAGTGTGCCCAACGGGGGGAGCTTCCCGTCGGGCCGACAACGGTGGATGAGACCGGGAGCGACTCCGCCGCGACGGCTTATTAACTATGCAACCCATCCGCCTGCCTGGTTCGCCCGACATCTTTGTGTCTGCACTCTCGTGTCGGGCCAACCTGCACGCCTTGTTACACTTGCGACCTCCATTATATGCAGACATGCCCTGGGGTGGGAGAAGAGGGTGGGGTGGGGGGGGGGGGGCTAACGACTGTCCAGTTCCATGGAACCTCGCCCTCCCCTCCTCAATATGAACCCCGCGGTTCCTTCCATTACTCCCGTTTTTACAATTTCTTTCCGTTTCTGAGCTGCATTTGTCTTTTGGATGAGCTCCTATGTGCACACATCCATAGGAATCTCAGCGGGGGGGGCAGACAAAATGACTGACACGAACCAGTGACATGTCTGCTAATATCCGTTAGATAACCGCGCTCTTCTTTGTGCCGCGCTTTTTCCACCATATGTCACTCCATGGCCCTGACTGCGAGCGTGCCCGCCAGCGTGTGTGTGTGTGTGTCGGCGTGTGTGTCGGCGCTTGTCTCTGGTTGAGGATTAGACTGGTCGCCTGCGAATGGGGGGGGGGGGGGGGCGCTTGTGCATTGGCTGACTCCAATGTCAGATCCAACAGATGTGTGGCCTCTTAAACAGCAACAGTCGGGCACGGTGATGTCAGCTAAAGGGCTGAGCAGGCCTGACACCTATGCTCGGCCCTGCTATGCACTGCGACCCGCCCACCCCCCCCCTGCTTATCTGAAGCGCCCCCCCCAACCAGCCCCACCTTAATGTTTTCTATAAAGTAGCATAGACCCCCGTGGATATAGCTACCCAATGATAACACAGGCTTGACTCTAAATTATCCTCGGCTTAGTGCAACGATTTCCTGGCACTAAGCTGTTATTGGAGCCATTTCATCAGCCCAAGTAGGGGAGTGGAGGGGAGGGGAGGGGGAGGGGGAGGGGGGGGTTTAGTAATGAAGAGATGTAGAATTCAAATCCAATCCAAAACTGCCTCTTGGCCTTTGGTCTGTTCTCATCTGGCTTTTTGGAGAGACTCTCCATTTTTTGTTCGTAGATAAACGACCCTTTTATGCTTTTTAACACTGTCATCTAATAACTCGCATGCTCACACTGGTTAAATCGATCTGGAACTTGCAACAAATGACTTGAACTATGTTCAAGCAGTGTGATGTCAAATGTCACGGCCCTCGTAGAGCACATGAATGGATCAGTGGCTGCACACAGAGGATTCGTTATCGATGCATGTGTTGATTATTTTGACCAGGAAACTGCACTAATCAATTCTTTCAAATTAACAAGGGATGCAATGAGCCTCAATGTGAACGGGGTCACTCCCTTGATCCCTAGAGTTATTGCATCACATCTCACCCAAGCTGGAGAGCATTTTTAGCCTTTTTAGGCAATTTCTTTCTTGGCACCACTTGATGAGATTCTTTGGATGTTTTTGCTTTGTGACTTTGGTGTTTCCAAAAGAGTTAGTTTGGATTTAGCAACGTCCGGCATTTACACAGATCAGCAACCCCTGTGTTCTGTGAGGGAAAATCCATTTTATTTTTTCAATGGAGCCGTGGGAGAGCACAGATGAAAACAACCGCCTCGTTCCCATTTCAGAAATGTCTCTAAACCGCTCGTAAAAACAATTGGAATATACTGTACACTGTACTGTACAACAGATTTTTTTCTTTCTTTTAGTGTTGCCCATGTGGCTAAAAATGTGTCTATCTGAATAAAGCTACGGACCATGGCGCCACACGACGCGGATGCCTCTCTCTGTGCATCTGTGTCCGACACATGTTCAGGCAGGAATGTGTGTGTGTGTGTGTGTGTGTGTGTGTATGCTCAGCTGGTGGCGGTGCTAAAATGTGTGTGTTTGGAAACCCGCGCCGCGGCAGCTGCTCCCCCCCCCCCCCCGGGAGCCGTGGTTCATGTGTCCTACGTGACACTGTGTCTCTCGGGTGGGTTTAGAGACGTGGTCTCCTTCCCGTCTCTGGTTGCTGCATCGTGCCATCGTGGTTGTCAGTCAAAGGAAATTTTCCAGACCGTGTATTTTGAGAATTTGACATGAGAAAGAAAGGTGCATCCGGTGCTAAATTATTACATCATTTTTGTTTCTCATAGTGCCTTGAAATACAATTTCACTCACTATCTGATGCCTCTCTTCCTTAAATGCACTACAGGCCTCGGCCATGGGAGGATCCAAGAGTAAGCCGAAGGATGTCGGCCAGCGCACACGCAGCCTCGAGGGCAACCTCGGCTCCGGCGGCGGGGTTGGCGGCCACCACCTCGGCGCCAATCAACAGTCCTTAACACCCAACCGTAGTCCCGCCATGGAGGGCGGTCTGGGTGGCAATCAGCCTATGACCAATAATGCAGAGATGACCCTGTTTGGAGGTGTGGACAACAACACTGTCACCTCTCCCAACAGAATCACGCTAGCAGGTGAGAACCTCGGGATGTATTTAGCTCTATTGTGTCTTTGATTTTAATCGTGTCAAACAACAATTTGTGTCGGGTAATGGCCGAACTCTCTGTCCTGACAGGAGGCGTGACAACATTCGTGGCATTGTATGACTATGAGTCTAGAACGGCCTCAGACCTTTCTTTCAGGAAGGGTGAACGCCTCCAGATAGTGAACAACACGTAAGGAAAATCAATCTTTAATAACGTTCTCACATCTCTCTTTGAATGATGAGGGATTACTGCACATAGACACGGTCTGAGTTATTGCTCGGTGGTTTGACTCACTCCTTTGCACCCCGAAGCCCGTCGCCTCTCTCCCGAAACCCACTGTAACCATGGAAACAGGCTTCTTCAGTAGAGTTTGCTGACGCGTTTCTAGAAAATCCTTAGCTTCATTCACAAAAGACCAGAGCTTGCTCTATGAACCAACGGAAGGTGCAGTGAGCCACATACTGTAGCGCGGCACCCCCAGTGCTGCTTTGCTATCAAACCACTGACCTAGAAGGCAGGAGCTGAGGACAATAGTGGATTCTCCCCGTGAAAGCAAAGACCTGGATCATTAGTGGGTCAAGTACAACCAGAATACATGAACAATCTCTAAGATTAGTTTTATGGGTATATTGCAGTCAGGTGGCAGGCAAGCTTCTCATAGCTTTCTGATTGGTCCAGTTCAAATTTTGTAGCCTTAAACAGTGACCTGATTGTAATAATTGTGTCCGTTCTGCATGTTTTTCGACCTTTTTCCACCATTGTTGTGCCTTCCATTTCTGCAAGTTATGCAATGATTAAAAACATTTCATGCAGCATATTGGTTTAATTATGAATCTGCACAATTTTTTTAACAGCTTTCTTTCTATAACGCCTGTCTTTTCCACCATTTCCTTTTCATCTCTCTTTTCTATTTCATCACAAACCTCACATTTTTTCATAGGAGGAAAGTGAACTGCAGGTTTGTGAAGCTTCCCTGGCGTTGTAACTCAAATGTGCCGTTTGTCTGTCTCTGTGTTCGTATATCAAGAACATCAAGTCCTGTTTGCACTGTAACACCACTTTGCTAGAGAGCTACAAACCACATAACTCTGCCGATGCAGCCCTAGAACCTGTAGTGAAGCAGTCTGGGGAAGTTTGTGTGACGCCTTGCAGCACTACGCTCAATCCAGGTCAACCAGTAGCGACGTAAATCAAGCCGCAATGTTACTTTGGAAGTGAATGTAGTGCTGTAAAGCTATACTTACTCCTTAATTAAGTGTAGATCAGAAGCACCGTCCCTTCGTGTTGTCACACCCACACAGATGCATGTTTGGTTATAATTAAAATGACATAACACCCATTTATTAGCGATACCTGGGCTCGCCTTTATCAAGCTTCTCCAGGAGCCGAGGGCTCGGCTACTGTGGCGACCAAAGAACATTCGAGTGGCTACAGGGGAAGCAAATTTCTATCAGTAGTAGTAGCATTTTTTTTGGGGGGGGGGGGGGGGGGTATTCTGAGACACTTGATAAACACCAGCCCTTAAAGTCACACTGACTCGTCGGGTGTTTTTTGCGATGGTGTGAAGGTGTGTGTGTGTTCATCTGTGCAGAGAGGGCGACTGGTGGCTGGCGCGCTCCCTCACCACCGGAGAGAGCGGTTACATCCCCAGCAATTATGTGGCTCCATCTGACTCCATCCAGGCAGAAGAGTAAACCCCCTTTCTCTTTTTTTGTTTTTTTTGCTGTCTCTTGTAACTGTTCTTAATCAAGCACACTCACATGTCCCATGCGTGTTTTCTCTGTTGGATTGAGCTTCAGTCAGCAGCTGCTTAGCTTAGCTTAGCATAGAGGCTGTAATAATGTGTTATGTAACGCTGAGCTAAACCAACTCTGCTTCAGACTGCTATTAATGTTTCTAGGTTTCGTCAAGAAAGCAATGAAGCGTATTTCAACAGAATGTGGAAGCTTTCTTTAATATGTCTGAGGCACGTTGACTGTTTTCTTCTCATGGGGGGGGGGGCACGCTGCTTAACTTTGCATGCCAACCTGCATGCTTACACAAACGAGCCGCACAAACCACACTCTATTATACTTTTATAACAACTCCGTTTCTCACTTTTCCTCCTGCCTTCCCAGTCATCTCAGACTGACTCTAGAGTCCAGGTAAGCGGCTGCAGGCGTCAGTATGCGCTGCGTCTGGAGCGCAGAGAACAAAAGTTTCACTTCCTTTACCGAAACCATGAGCGGCAACTCACCCCTGCCTCATCATTCCTTCTCCTTCTTCTCCCACACACATTGATCTCCCCCCCCCCCTCACCGACCTGCTCCCTGTGTGTCCCATGTTTGTTTGTTTTTTCGTTTCATCTCAACCTCACCAGGTGGTACTTTGGTAAAATCACTCGCCGCGACTCCGAGAGGATGCTGCTAAGTTTAGAGAACAGGAGAGGGACTTTCCTGGTGCGAGAGAGTGAGACCACCAAAGGTAAGGGGGCCCTCACACGAAGGAGAGGGTCGGCTGGGTGTCAAACCTCAAGTCTCAAAACCAAAATATGCTTGGTATGAAAACCTTTGTTTGCTCCAAAATTCTTTAAAATAAAAAAGGGCTTTTGTTAAAGGAAATTCCTCCACGTGGGCAAATTTGCCTTTTGCACGAGCAATATGTCATTCATGCATGATTTTAAAGTATTTTAATGAAACCAACCGTGTGGGACGGGGAAAGGGTTGTTGTAGCTGTATGACTTTTAACAGCCCGACAATTAAAAAAACAAACATTAGATCTTAGACACGAAGCCTCGTGACATGTCTTACCAGAATGCACGGAGAAAGAAAAGCTCATTCCGTCACGTGTTTACGACGAAATGTCGCCGCGCCAGGCTTGAGAAGAGAGAGAGAAAGCAGATGGGAGGCGGTGGGATGTGGCCCCCGTGGGACACTTTCTGTCTGCAGGCAGCGCTGTCCCCTCAGGTTTAGCTTGCTGTGTGTGTGTGTGTGTGTGTGTGTGTAATTTATGTACACAAGTAAATTTCATTATTCCTCGTACTGGATATGTTTGTGGAGCCCTGTGTGGAAAAGGGAGACGGGGCGGGAAGGGATGAGGCAGGGCGAGGAGATGAGTGAGTGGAGAGGTGCTTGGTGGGTTGAGCCCGACAGAAGTAGGTCAGCGTGGAGCCTTCGCAACCACAGGCCACATCACCCAGTTTTAACATTCACAGAGCTCTGGGATTCATGCAGTTTTTTTTTTTAATCATCTGACGGATGCTGCCCCCTTGTGGCGCAATGAGCACACCAGAACTTGAAAGCTTAATTTCTTATTTTAACATCCACAAAAACAATGTTATCGCGCTATTTTAAATTCCTCTTCTTTTAAGGTGCCTACTGTCTGTCCGTACTGGACTACGACAACACCAAAGGGCTGAATGTGAAGCACTACAAGATCAGGAAGCTGGACAGCGGAGGCTTCTACATCACGTCTCGCACGCAGTTCAGCAACCTGCAGCAGCTGGTCAACCACTATCGCAGTGAGTTCATACTGTCACGTGGAGGTTGTTTTTTTGCGATTTGGAAGGAAGCGCGCTTCCCTTTCTTCACCACATGCCTTCTCTTGTTGTCCCGCAGAGCACTCCGACGGGCTGTGTCACAGTCTGACAGACATTTGTCCTGTGCTGAAGCCTCAGACTCAGGGCCTGTCCAAGGATGCCTGGGAAATCCCGAGAGAGTCCCTGCATCTCGACCTGAAGCTGGGACAGGGCTGCTTTGGGGAGGTGTGGATGGGTAAGCCGTGCGTCGATCCGTTCCCTGATTTAAAAAACCTGCGTCTTCCGTTCTTTTTCGTCATTCCATTGAAACGTATGCTAACGCACACTTCCAGCAAACTATAGACAGACTGAAATAGAATGTATATCCTACCATAGTCATTTCAGATCTTTACTGAAATCGTGTATTTCATCTCCTCCTTTTCTCTTTAAAGCTATTATTGTTTCTATAGCTCGTAGCTCTCATGGTCGCCATGCCAGAGATTAATCAACGTGGTGTTCCGGCGTAGTAGCTACTCACAATCTTTCCCCGTACCCCCCCAACCCAACGAGGTACAGGCACCACCAGTTGGAAATCACTACTCAACGTTTTGTTCCATCTGTATAAGCGTTGGTCATTTGCTTTCACATATCTATATGCGGGAGGATAGTTGCCTTCTAACAATCAATACTGGGTTTGAAGTACTCCTTTTTGAACTCAGGAACCTGGAATGGGACAACACGGGTGGCAATAAAGACTCTGAAACCAGGCACCATGTCTCCGGAGGCCTTCCTGCAGGAAGCTCAGGTCATGAAGAAACTGAGACATGAAAAGCTGGTTCAGCTTTATGCCGTGGTGTCCGAAGAACCCATCTACATCGTCACAGAGTACATGGGACAAGGTCAGCACGGCCACTTCACACTTATACATATAATAGATATGTAATCATGGATACAGTAAAACGCAGAAAACCAATGACGTTTTTCATCACCGTGTATGTTCTTCAAGTAGTTGTAGCCATATAGTGCCATGCACTGTAGCTCCATTATAGAGAAGCAAGACATCTCCCAAGGTGATCTTTAAAACTAAGCAACTCACAAAACAAATGTATGTATGTAATGTATGTAAATGTATAAGCCATCGGTTAAGGGTAACAGCATGATAGCTGAAATGGCTCCAACAATTTTATACACACCTGCATTTGACTCTGCCAACAGGTAGTTTACTGGATTTCCTGAAAGGCGACATGGGCAAAATGCTCCGCCTCCCCCAACTGGTGGACATGGCTTCACAGGTCAGCACCAATCATTGGCTACAGCAACTCTTAAATTATTATTATTTTTATTTTTTTTAACTATCACAGGTGCTTTCTTTCAGTCCAGACAATCCCAAAAGTGTGTCTATTTCTCAGATTGCTTCCGGCATGGCTTACGTGGAGAGGATGAACTATGTGCACAGAGACCTGAGAGCCGCTAACATCCTGGTGGGAGATAATCTGGTTTGCAAAGTGGCTGATTTTGGTTTGGCTCGCCTCATTGAGGACAATGAATATACCGCAAGGCAAGGTGAGATGGCAGGAAGGAGTTTCTCTTCCAGTTTCTCAATTTAGCAAGTTGGTTCTCCACCTTCTCTGCTTCTGACCAAAAGGTTTCCATTTGTGAAGTGTTTTTTTCCCACCGTAATTCAACTATTTAGGTTTGAAAAGTATCCAGTGTTTGAAACAACATGTTAGCAAAGGTTCATGCATTAGAGATTCATCTTGTTTTCTTTCTCTTCTTTTTGAGTATCTCGTAACCCCTCAGCTTAAATTGTAAAGTGATTTTGGACTGACATGAATGCAAACTGCAACGCGACAAGGTGGTGATTGTAGTTTCCATGTCTGCTAAAATGATTAACCTGTCCTCTTGCAGGAGCCAAGTTCCCCATCAAGTGGACGGCTCCCGAGGCTGCTCTGTACGGCCGCTTCACCATTAAATCTGACGTCTGGTCCTTCGGCGTCTTGCTGACCGAACTGGCCACCAAGGGCAGAGTGCCCTATCCAGGCAAGGATTGTTTCCTCCCTTTCTCCTTAAAGGCATTTTTTTTAATCACAGAGAGTCAATTGCCGACATCACGCCCCACCAGTTCAGCAGCATGACGGTCGATGTCCTGAGAAATGATTCGCTTCGAATTGTGACCATTGTGCGTTTCTTCCTTCGCGCCTCTGCCCTGCCAGGAATGGTGAACCGGGAGGTGTTGGACCAGGTGGAGCGCGGCTACAGGATGCCGTGTCCCGCCGAGTGCCCCGATTCCATGCATGAGCTGATGCTGACCTGCTGGAGAAAAGAGGCCGAGGAGAGGCCCACCTTCGAGTACCTGCAAGGGTTCCTGGAGGACTACTTCAACGCCACAGAGCCGCAGTACCAGCCAGGAGAGAACCTGTAACTGGGCCGAGCGTGTGCGGAGTGTGCATGCGTCCTGCATGCGCAACACCCAGCATGTGCGTCCACTCCTAGAGGGTACGGGTACGTGTCAGGGTTTGCCCCCTTACTGTGAGACGGGGGCAGGGGGGGGGGGGGGGGGCAGAGGGCAGACTGCATTCTGGGTACTGTCAACATCAACACATCAACTGTTACCCCGTGGGACAAGAAACCAATCAGCGACTCTCAGTTCCTGCTTCTTTCCAAAGTCGCCGTCTTGCTCTTCTATCGCAGGTTGAAAGGCTACACTGTGGTATTTAGAGTTTATTAACCAGTGCTGTGTCATTCCGTATGTCAAATCAACCCCCCCGTCACATCCGAGCAGGTTTTCCTACCTTCTTTGTGTTTGTGAGGCGCCCTAAATGTATACATTCCGCATGCGTTCCCCCCCCCCCCCCTGTGTTAGCTCACCCAGCTGGTCTCGTCGTTTACGACCACCAACACCGCAAGTGACGCCAGACCGTGGCGTGGGGGGGGGAAATCATCCAGACAATGAATGTCCCTGCTGGAAGCCCCCGGGGCGTTACTGAATTTTCATTTTGGGGGGGGGGGGGGGGTACCATTTTAAAAAGAGTCTGTCTTCCACTATTTGGAACGTACAGTCATTTTTCCCGGGACGATCTAGGTTGTGTTTTGTTCTTAGACCTGGATCCGCTGGAATATATTCAGGTGACAGATTTGACTTTAAAACAATGCTTCCGCTGTGCAACATTTCAGCTATAGTGTCCCGACCGCTGTGAGATTAGGTACCAGACTGACACCTTTCGATTCTCTTTGAGAGGGCGTAGTCTCACTCGCCAATTGGACCAATTGGCGCATCGCTGTGATCAACATACAGCTAAACTCAAAGAAGAGAATCTATTTTCTAATTGTGACTTTTCTTACAAACCAATGGCTACTGATCACTAACGCTCGTCTCAGGATGGAGAAGACTAGAATTCTGCTGCAAGGATTTTTGTGCCATTAAAAATCTCTTTTGTACTCTTCTTCTAACTGTGTAAAAGTGTATTTTAATACTCTGCTTTTCTTACAATGAAGTTTGAGTTGTGTAAGCAGTTGTTCTTTTTAAAGGACAATCCACTGAGACCCTGCACCTGAGTACAGAACCAGCTGGTTTTAAGGTGCGGATTGGTCTTCAAGCATTGAAATTGAGATCAGGTGACTCTACCTTTTACGTTTTTTGACCTTCATTTATATGAAGATTTCGATCCGTAATCAGCCTCAGTATTTTCTTAATTAGTGCACAACGGAACACTGGCATTAATATGTTTCTGTGATAAATGAGGTGTACGCTGAAGATGGTGATGCCTCCTTCCAGCTACCAGAGAGCCTTCCCATATAAACAGCATGTACAGCAAATAAATTGGCATATTCAAAGTTAGTTGTAAATATCTTTAATGCTTATATTTTTTTTGTGTACATCACCTTTATAATTTATTCCTTTGACTATAACCCCCATTGTCTATTTTACTTTTGGCGTCATCATTCAAACTTCAATGTTTATGGTACTTTCATTGGTTTAATAACAACAATAATAACGAAATCTATATATATATATATATATTATTAAAACACAAATGTTTTCTTTTCTTTGTGCTTGTATTTCTGTGAAACGTATCCCGGTTGTACATTTTCGATATGTCTGACAGAATTGGTGAGGAGAACTGCTCTGTATTCGCTGACTCAGTATTGGTCATCTGCCAGCGTTATTTCCTTCTCATAATACAATCAAAACCACAAATGTTTACATCAAAATAATCTTCAAATAAAGTTGCTGCTGCTTTCGAGGCTGATAAATGAGCAGTTAATCAAATGAGATTGTTGTTAACCATTTTTGGGAGATACCTGGGTACACCTGACTGTGTGTGTGTGTGTGTGTGTGTGTGTGTGTGTGTGGCCATCCATTGTGCGCCCACAATCGAAGGCGTTCGGTATCTGTGAAGCGCACTGTGTCCTGTGGACATGCGCCACAATGAACCCGTTGACTTGCTTGGGTGTAGTCGGGCGTTCTGGCATCGTTCCCTTGTTTTCCTGACCTGTCACTCAATGCAAAAGTACACAAAAAAATGATCTGGTTATTGGTATGTAGCGTTGCTTTGAAAGCCAGGGTTATTTCCAGTTGGGTTACGTGGGTCTTCTCTCTGGCTATGCAGATATTATTTTTTATCTGTTATATTCCTACATATACTCTTTTCTACTCTATCCATTGGAAATTTTCAGACAAATAGCTCTTTGTTAAATTCTACTGAATATTGTTCAAATTTAAAAGTATGCTTGAATAAAATTTGTATATTGCCAACTCTATTGTGTTCAGCAACTGAAATAATTCAGTGTCTCGCTCGCTGAGTGAAGAAGTCTGTGTGTCAAAGGTTGTGGCAAATAAAACACCTCATTTTTTTCCTGGGTGTGATAATTTATAAATGAGAATTTGTGGAAGGTCACCTTGCTATTAGCATTAGCAGTTTTAAAGAGAATCTATATCTTATAGAGTCTAACAAACACAGTACACAACCAAATTCATTTAAACAGAATTTTAGTGCTGTAAAAACTGTTTATAGCTATGTTTGGGGTCCTACCTTAAATCCTGTTTTTTTCCGGTTATGAACAGCTAAAAAAATGTACTTATATTTACATTTATTCAACAGATGAGTGCAAAGTGCACGTACAAACCATGTCTGACAAATCTTGTTTGTCAGATTTTCTCTTGCGTGTATTATTCTGACTAAACACATGGATACAGAAAAATCACGCCGGAAGTAAAGCCAACATTAACATCAGGGTGTTGTCTACTTCAATTTGTAAAATGTAAAACAATAAAAGATACAATAATATAATGTTCTATTAGTCCCGCAGCAGGTAAATTTACAATATTACAGCCTCAAAAGTGGGTAAAGTGCACGACGAAGAGTAAAAAAATGAACAAGATCAAAGGAGGAAAGAGCAGTAAACAAATAAGGTAAGTGGCTCCCTGCTGTGAAGAAGAAGCGCGACACCTTAAAAACCCCGCCCTCTGGTGGTCACGTGTCGTCAGCCGTTGCCAGAAGCTCCCGGAAGAGGCTCCACGCGCGCGGTGTGTGCGCGCGCGCGAGAGAGGCAGGTGAGCCGCCGCTCGCTTCGTTACACCTATGTAGTCGACATTAAGGCAAACAGCCATGCAAACGAAACCTCGACCACACTTTAATTGGTGCCAACCCGGCTGATGTTACCGTTACCTCGGGACGCGTTTTCTGATCCAACTTCGCTCACATTTGACTTGTAAGAAAACATCCTGTTTGTAGTTTTTGTTGTCATTTTTTCTTCTTCTTCTGTTTGTTCGTTTCGTAAGTTATTTCGTATTAAGTTGTAACATTTGTCGGTAGGTTTTTGTACACTGTGATGTGCTGAAACTTTCTAATGACATTCAAATTGCGTAACAGCTTACTTTCACTGAAAAGAGAACGGAATGTAACGATATTTGCTGCCTCATACGTCAGCTCGCATAGCAATATTTTCAACGTCTGCGCTGGCACGAGGTGACGTTGTGAAATCAACACAACTCATTCAAGTGTTGTCAATGCAGCCTTCCCGTGCACAGCCACACCTCACCAGCTTCCATTATTCTGTGTGAGGACATTTAAACGCTTTGATTTCTCTCGGTACATTGAATATTATTTATTTTCTATCCCCGCTCCATCCATTTTCCTTTTTAGTGTCCTCTATCTAGAAACCTGGCGGGCTGGAGATCAGAGTTCGATCCGACATCCTGGTTGACGTTGCCAGGGACACTGAGCGGAGATTACGCTCGAAACCAGGTGGGTCAATCGGATCCGACACGTGGAAAATTAGGTCAGTTCACCCTTTAAATCCTGGTTGCTTCCGCCCCATCTTGTCCACAGAATTCCAGCTCTAGCTCTAACTTGCTTACCACAAGTCAGATGATGATGATTATGTGTGTGAGAGAGAATGTGAGTCTGTGTGTGTGTGTGAGTGAGTGAGTGAGTGTGTGTCACTTCATTCTGCATCTATCTGCAAACTATTTTTAGTAGCCTCACAAAAGGTGATTCTAACCTCATGGGAAGTAGTTTATCCTTTTTGTGTTTTTGATGTATTTCCTGTTCAAGTTTACACAACAGTTAAAATACAGCAGCCTCCTTTTGAAATGAGATAAAAGATGATCGGCCGAGTTATTTTAGTCTTTTGACAGCTCGTCTTGCCGTTTTATTCTTGTTTTTTCTCTGGCAGAACGCTGACTCCATTTGCAGCCCGTTAAGAAATGGATTGAGAAACCGAAAAGGGGACGTTTACTGATTTATTTATTTTTAGATTATGATCATCCTGTAGAAATCAAACATTTTATTGGCCTTTTGTATGATTATTTTGAAAAATTGTGGTTCGTTAAAGTTGGATTACGTTCACCTCTGCTCTGCTTTCAAGTTGAAGCCTTTGTGTTGAGTCTCCATGGCATAGAGCCTCCGGCGTTGTTGTTGTTGTTTGACTTTTGTATCTAGTAACTGGTTTTTAGTAACTTGAACCATATGCAACAGAGTTAATGCGCGTTGACACGTTCTCCCCAAGTCAGTATCTATGGCATCAAGGCGTACGAGAGAAGAATGTTGGTCTTAAATACGTGTTCCAGCAATTTTCTACACCAGCACATTCATGCGCACACATGATGCAGCGGTCTGTGCCTGTAATCACGTACTCAGGTGGAAGTCAGGGCCTGCAGAATTATGAGCAGAAGAAAATTGCTGTGAACCATCGTCACCAGGAAGTGATGCCTGTGTTTTACTTACAGGAAATGTGTGCTGCAAACCTCTCCACTGTACACATACTGTCTTGGTGTTTGCACATGGCTTTTATTTCAAGTCGCAGCTAGAGAAGCGTTGAGATGTGGTGGGTATGTATGTTCTGTGGAAATGGTGCTATTTAAAGGCTTTTATTGTTTTAGTATATTGTTATGATCTATTTATCATGCTAGCTGTGGAGTCAGTAGTTTGCAAACATAACCTCCCTTAAGTAAATGTTGACAGATTGTGAGCTTCTAATTATACCAAATCATTCAGATTATAAGACAGGTGAATTATAATTAAGAAACAACTACTCACTACTTCTCCTGTTCTAAAGGAGCTGCAACGTTTAGTTCAGCGGTTATTCTAGTAATGACTCCGCTGTTGCAGGGATCTCGATGTGAGAATTCCCTCCCTCACCTTATCGTACATTGCAGAGAATTGAATGTATTTGGCCTTTGGACTGTAGTTTGATAAATGTTTTACAGACCAAGCCATCGATCAGTTAAATGAGAGAATAGTGAGCAGATGAAGCAGATTATCTTATAAACTAAAAGTTCTTCTTATGGAAGTTTTGTCTTTAAATAATTCTATGGTGTTTCATTATGCCGAACTCTATGCAAACACTTGCCATAGTATGATACTTAACAACAGCCAAACACTCAATAATATCTGATATCCATTTTTACTCGTGTCAAATCAATTTTTTTTTTATTGTTCGGTTGAGGTGATACTCATAAGTTACTTCGTCCCAGACATATGGAAAATGTTACATACTCATTGTGTGTTTCAGCCCCTTTGTTTCCATTGCACTCTTTCACACTGCACATCTCCTGAGGCAGTTAGACAGAATAACACCTCTGCTGTGGGTGTGTTGTTGCAACACTGCAGAGTATTCGTTAAAAAGAAAAGCCGCAGAAAACACATTGAGGAAGTCAGTCGTGACTCCAAGACAAGGAGGTTCTACACATTTTAACATCTGGACTATATTTAGACGAGCGTGAGAAGACTTCCCACAACAAGGTAGACGGCTCTATAAATGGTAACAAGAAAGGCATCAAGGGCTTTGTAGCCCTTTCGTCGGTTACAGTACTCGTATCCCCTCATCCTAGTCATCTGCAGGACGGAAGTTTTAAATAGCTCTGCTCACTTCCTCTTTCAGAGTTAACCATACGGACCCAGTGACCTTCATCGTTCACCATGGATCCGGTCAACCCGTCACACCAAACCTTTGACCTCTTTGTCCAAGCCCAGAGTGTTAAGGATGTGAAGCAGCACTTTGCTGCGCTCTGCCGACAACTGGACATCAATCCCAAGGATTTCAGGAGCTTCTACATCAAATTAAAGCAAAGACTGAACTACTGGAAGGCCAAAGCGCTGTGGACTAAGCTCGACAAAAGGGCATCTCACCCGGATTACAATCAAGGAAAAGCCTGCACCAAAAACAAGGTAGTGGCAACTACAGACCTGCTTTGTCTTCTTGTGTGTTTAAAAAGGATGTGGTCGGCTTTTCTTAGTTGAATAATATTTTATTTTCATTCTAAGAAGTCGCACACTACACCGGCTTTAAATCCGGTTCAGTTTTGTTTGTTGAGGGCTCGAGATAATCAAAAAAAAAACGACCGTAATGAACTCTGAACCATGCAGAGAATCTTGCCCACATTGCCCCGCGGGACTTTTACCCCGAAGCCTTTATTCTTTATTTGGCAAATCATCCATGCATATTCCTCTCTCTCTCTCAGTGTCTTGTGTTGGGTGCTGGGCCATGTGGGTTGAGAACGGCCATCGAACTGGCCCTGCTGGGGGCTCAGGTGGTGCTGTTGGAGAAGAGAGAGAGCTTCTCCAGAAACAATGTCCTCCACCTGTGGCCCTTCACCATTTACGACCTCCGCGGGCTCGGAGCCAAGAAGTTCTACGGCCGATTCTGCACCGGGGCGCTGGATCACATCAGTGAGCGACTAGCGCTTTTCTCTGCTCTCACAAAATCATGCAAATTTAAGGACATCTCATGTTGGTTATATATCAAAATAGTCAGTATCAGAATTCATTATTTAACTACAGCACAAGCTCAAAATATGCATAATTTGTCTGTTTGCATAATTGTGCACTTAGTATCCTGAAGAACCCCCAAAAAATATTCTGATGAAATTGACATTGTCTTTTCAGGCATCCGTCAGCTGCAGTTGGTTCTTTTGAAGGTGTCACTTCTCCTCGGGGTGGAGGTGCACACTGGAGTGGAGTTCCAGGGCTTGATTGAGCCCTCGGGAGAAAACGGTACTCTCATTTGCCAAAGAGCGGTCACTCTGTCTATTTATTTCTTAGCCATCATCAAACCATCATCAGTATGTAAAGCAGCAAAGTTGATATCATCAAAGTTTGATGTGTTCCTCACAGGTTGGATGGCCAAGCTACAGCCAGGGTCTCATCCTGCTGCATCCTTCCAGTTTGACGTATTCATCTCTGCTGGAGGAGGCCGGTTTGTCCCTGACGGTGAGACAAACTGATTTAATTTGTGAGGTCTGGTGATTCCACACAGTCACAAGCTTCCTCTGGCAGCTGTATTCAGTAAGTGAGCATTCATCAGCCCCATTTTCGTCTTCTCGTCCCTCCTAAAACCACCAGGTTTCAAGCACAAGGAGCTGAGGGGCAAGCTGGCCATTGGCATCACGACCAACTTCATCAACAGGCACACGGCCGCAGAGGCCCACGTAGCAGAGATCAGCGGCGTGGCCCGCATCTACAACCAGAAGTTCTTCCTAGAGCTGCTCACTGAGACGGGTAGGAACTCCTCTACACATCTACTGCTCCGCTCCGCTGGGTGGAAGATAAGCTGTGAGGCAACCATGTGCTCTATTTCCAAAAAATGGTTTTAACATGTAAGCAAGAAAAGAGGAAATTGGTTGCCTCAGAGTAATTCATCTCGTACCAATGGCTTGCACTTGCGTGCGGACAGGAATTACAAGAGTCACTGAGCCACGTCTATGCTAATAAATACAGCAGCACTCTTATTTTCATTCGACTTTTGCCGAAATAAACCCTCAAGGCATGAAATTAATGCACACACTGTCGGGTCGGATTCAATGTGCAGTGTGAAAAGGGCAGCGAGGCCTTTAATCTACGTTCCAATCCTCAGTTAATTTCCTGTGACAGCGCCAACCCAGATGAAATCCGCCCTTGTTTACCGACTGCCTCTGCACCCTGGTTTGCAACATGCCTTACGGGAATTATGCAACGTAACCCTGTTGAAACCCACTTGTATGACTTTTTTAATTCCCTCTGACCCACGAAAACTAGTACAAAAAAATGCAAGCAAATTAATCCTGTAGAAAAAAACAAATCACTCTGAAATTGCAGCTGTTGTTGAAGTCGGCCCCCCCTGATTCTCCCACACTTTTTATCACGCTCTCTCGCCATCGTCCGTTCCAGGTATTGATTTGGAGAATATTGTCTACTACAAAGACGACACCCACTACTTTGTCATGACTGCCAAGAAGAAGAGCCTGCTGAAGAAGGGGGTCATTAAACAGGTGAGAACAACACATCCATCAGCAAGAAAAGGTTTCTTTTTGGCACGCGCTGCATTCTTGGCCAGCGAGGGGAAAAAAAGAAATAATCCGGGTGGATGAGACGGCCCTGCAGGTTGTCCAGGGAGAAAAAAGAAAAAAAAACGTCCTTCTCTGCAGCCCGGCCCTTGTCGTTAAAGCTGCAAACCAAACCTGAGAAGTTTCACTCGTACATCATAACGAGACAGCGCGACTTATGCGATCGCGCCTCTCACTGTGTCTCTGCAGGACTACAGCAACGCAGAGGAGCTGCTCGCCCCTGCAAACGTGGACCGCGAGGCTTTGCACCGCTACGCACACGATGCTGCCCACTTCTCCACAGGTGGCAAGCTGCCCGACCTGCAGTTTGCTAAGAACCACGCCGGCCAGCCAGACGTGGCCATGTTCGACTTCACCTGCATGCACCGTGCGGAGAATGCCTCTCTGGTCAGGGAGAAGAGGGGGAAGAAATTGTTGATGGGTCTTGTCGGAGATTGCCTGGTGGAGGTAGGGGCGACATCTGTAGAGAGAGATTTAGATTCTTCACTTGAGCACCGTGGCTCAAGGGTTGGTGGTGTTGGTAGATCATTCGATCCTTATATTTTTTTGTTACATGTAAATATTTCAGTCTGCATAGATGGGCTGGCGGTAATGCATGCGTTCATGGTCCCCAGGAGATGAAACCCTCAGCATCAGTAGCAGGTTCACATTTGGGGTTCTGAGTGAAAACATTGCAATCAAATTTGGGACAGAGATTAAAGTTCTCATAACTTTGGCGATTCTCCTGTTTGAATAGCACTAATATATATATATATATATATAAAGCCGCGATTTATTTTCATCAATTCAGCCGTCGCATACAATAATTAAAGCCCCCCATATCAGCTTCATCTGTACTTACTGTGCTAATTAGCATATTTTCTAAGTACTAATAGGCTAAACTCGTATCTTAAATATGCAAAACATTATATTTGAAAAACATCAGTGTTTAAGCATTTTCATTGTGAACATTTTTTGATGTTTGAATATTAACTTAATAACCACTGTGTCTCCGTTCTGCACCGTGAAGTCTGAGTGTTTGCATGAAGACGACAGCTCTTTTGGAGCCGTTCCCTTTGGTTTCCACATCACTTTTTCTACATGGCACGCTGTCGACTGTCAGGTTGTGCTATGTGTGCTATAATAAGTCGTGCCCTGTTGTCCGCAGCCTTTCTGGCCCCTGGGCACCGGTATCGCCCGTGGGTTTCTAGCTTCTTTTGACACGGCGTGGATGGTGAGGAGCTGGGGAATGGGGGTCCCACATCTCAAGGTCCTGGCTGAGCGGTGAGCCGGTTTCCGAAAACCACCGAACCGCAAATGATATGATGCTGCTGCTACTTCCGGTTTCTTACTTCCCCTGTTGTGCTGTTAGTATGACGTTTTGAGTCTGAGGGGAACTGAACAGATATTTATACATTTCCAAATGAATGGACCGCACTGAAAGTATTGTAAAGAGTAGTGGCAACATTTGTTAGATTGCTTGTGGATATCCTGATCATCCTGAGATGATTAATGTGATAGTTGCTTTGATTGAATAATTATAAAAAACCCTAATGGGAATACACATCAAAGTATTGAAAAACTTACTGGTTATTTCCAACCATATAGACAATAGTCATCTAGATTAAAAAAAAGAGCCTACATGCAGAGTGATTTAATCTCTCAGTAAAGCTAAAAGTGTGTAAAGTACGCTGTTAAATGCAATCTCCCCTCTGTGTTTCCATTTATTGATTGATTCGGGGTGGGGGATGTGCTTGGCTCTAAATTACTTTTGTTTCTTCTCAATCCTACAGAGAAAGTATCTACCAGGTCCTGTCTCAGACCACGCCTGAAAACACCAGCAAAAACTATGCTGGTTACAGCATTAACCCCAAAACGCGGTACACAAGAGCCAACCTGTCATCCATTCAGGCCAACCAGGTCAGAACTGTTTTCCTTTCATATTTAAACAACACAGTCACTCTAATCGTCAAAATAGGCTTTATTTATGGAAATAAGTATTTGTTTAGGTAACTGCTCCATAGATATTTTATTCTGCATTCCTCATTTTCTATATATATTATTTAACTAGAACTGCTAATATTCATAATTTCTGTGGCTTGACAAAATATAATTGTTGTCTGAATGGTTTACAGTAAAGAACAAGTGATTGATTGAATTGAACAATATATTTGAAATTCTCTTTGATGAACTCGTTGAGGGTTAATTTAGTCCGAGTGTATTAATCTACCTGTCACTTTATTCAGGTACAGCACCTCTATGAGGTTACTCAATCCAATCCATCGATGAAGATACAGAAGAGCGAGTTGGTTTCAGTGCGTAAGGGTGAGCTGCTCTTCATAAGTCGCTCGAGGCCTGTGCCATGGCTACATTCAGCTGTGTTGAGTAAAGGAGGAAGTGCAATGTGGTCATAAGCGACACCTCGTAAAAGAATGAACACACTCTGAAACTGCACACGTGTGTTTGTAGAGCGTGGTCTGATGATTTAGTTTTTGCTTGTGTCCTCAGATTCAGTCAACAGTTTTACAGAGTTGTTGCGATGGTGTAGGAAACACACTGCGGGCTATGACAACGTCAATGTGAAGGATTTTACACAGTCTTGGAGGTCCGGGCTGGCTCTGTGTGCTCTCATCCACCACTTCAGGCCGGAGCTCATGTGAGTTGCTCTTCTTCTGGCATTGGCCTGCGAGATGTCTTTAACACAGCTCTTTTTAAGTTTGCGTTCAATATTTACATTTAACACGGCACACGCAATTGTCCTCTTTGCTACGAGAAGTCTGTCCATCTATACGTGATAATGTAGGCTAATAATCCCAGCTATCCTTTTTCCTACACAGTGACATGTCCACTTTGGATGATTCCAGTGCTGTTCACAACCACCAACTGGCCTTCAGCGTTTTAGAGAAGGAGCTGGGCGTCCCGCCTGTCATGTCTGCCACTGATTTCACTGAAAGTGGTCAGATAGACAAGTTGTCCATGGTCCTGTACCTCACCCAGGTCCAAAAGGCCTTCAATGGGCCAGCAAAAGGTAAAGGTTTAGGGGTACAAGACCTTGTCTGTTCACCACATTTTAATATATATTAACCGATGTCTTTTTAAATGCTATTTATATTATTGTATATTTCTGAGGTTGGCTTTTGGTGACTGCAGCGTCATTCTTGGTTGCTTAGACACTGCAAAGCATTAGCATTTACTTAAAAGGGTCAGGTGCCTTCCCACGGAAATGTGTTGAGAAGCGATCGAATCACCGCTGTCTCTTTAAGAGCCCGTTACCCAGAATTCATTCGGCTTACATGGCTAGTGCTGTGCTTGGAGCCAGCTCCACTGGTAGGGCTGTTATCCTGCACTGAGCCAGTGGAGCAGCAGCAGCAGACGGAGCCGACAGTCACCGTGTGGACGGTGATTATCAGGTCGGATGGGGCTGGCGTCTCTCGTGGAGGATCTACTATTCCTGCACGCAGGGAGGATTTGTTTGTAGCAGAGGTGTTTTTATAGTCTTTGCAGCGTAAATGTGTGCCCAGCGTTTAAAAGGCACCGAATGAGCTGAAGTGGGTGTGATGAATGCTGTGTGTGTGTGTGTGTGTGTGTGTGTGATGCTGCTCTGCTTGGGGTCCACCGCCTGATGTGCAAGCTGGAGGGAGCTGTCACTCTCCGGTTACCTTAACTGAATGATGGGAGGATGGGAGGGGTATTCAGGGCAAGAGCTGACGAGTTTTTATGTGGATTTACAAGTTGAATTCAGCTGCTGCGGCGCTACAGAAATGACAAGTTGGATGTTGGACGGGATATTTATATTCCTGGGAGTATCAACATAAAATGATGCACCTTGAAGATATTAAAGAAGACTTGGAATATTTCAAGTTGCTAAATGCAGAGCTGCAAGTAGGCCAACACTGAGGCTCAGGTGTCTTTGGTGTGCAGCATAGTGCTACAGTAAGGTAAACATGAATTTGCAATTTACTGTCTTTCTTAGCTACAGAGCTAGCTGCCTTCCTGCCGTCGACCAAGCCTCTGAGTTTCTCCCAGACCCAGTCAGCTGTTCTTTTCCTGAACAAGCTGAAGCTCAACTCTCTGCAAAGGCGCAAGGTACGCCCTCTGTGACTGTGTGTGCACTGTTTACACAGCAACCAGGAATGTTTTTTCAAGAACAGTGGCTGGAGTTTACGTCTGAGCCTTCAGCTCTTTTGCCATCTGCGACTTGCATCCTTCCTTTACCTGTGTGAACTATTTGGGAAAATTGTTATTTTTTCATAACAAGAAAAGTTGGTCATTAAGATGTTTTATTATTTATACATAACCGGTCAATGTTTTTTTATTTCCTCTGCAGGAACAGCTGGCAACTGTGAAGAGAAAAAGGATGGGCGATGAGGACATTGTGCGTTGTGCAGCTTTCTGTACTCGTCTCATTGTGCCTTTTCAAATTCCTTGCATGTCTAACCTACTTTGGCAATAAATGTTCCTGATTCCTTTTCTCTCAGTTGGAGGGGCTTCCCGGTTCCCCCGAGCCCAGTCCTACACCGGATCCGGCTCTAGATCTGGAACCTGCACCTGAACCTGGTGCGTTGATGACAAACAGCGATGAGTGTTACTTCTGTGGTCAGAGGGTCTACGTGCTGGAGCGCATCAGTGCTGAGGGCAAGTTCTTCCACCGGAGCTGCTTCACCTGCCATCGGTGCAGCGTCACTCTCAGACTGGGAGGGTACACCTTTGAGCAGACTACAGGTTTGTCTTATAAAATAATCACTTTTCCATGTTCACAGGAACTATTGGGATACAAACACCCCTTTTGAATTATTGTTTTGATTCTTTTCTTTTTTTTTTTTGGCATCTATAAATGTTGGATGTAATGTTTTGATTATTCCTCGGTTCAAGTGTAAAGCGCTCGCATTTCTGGGTTAAACAGCAATGTTAATTGCCAAGTGAAGAATCGCTTATTTATTAATTCATGAAATTAATAATTTGCACAGAGACCCACCGAGAGGGTCAAAATGACATTAATAATTAAAAAAAGAACAGTCTTTCTTCTTTAGCACCTCCAACATTCTCTTGTCTGACTCCTGCTCGTCTGTGCGATGTCCCCCTCAGGGAGATTCTACTGTGAGTTGCACTCTGAAGAACTGGAGCTGGTAGACAGCGCTGAAGCGTCGTCTAAGGTGGGTCACCGAGCAGATGCCCTTCTAGCCCCTTCCGCTGCTCGGACTCCGTGTTGAATCCCTCTGTTCACAATGCTCGAGTGACACAATCTTCGGTTGCGTGATAGATCGTCCTTCTGGTGCCCGCTCTGATGTCTTCAAACTCGTTCGCCGCAGTTGGGGCCCCAACTAATGAGAGTTCTAGTGTCAAAGCCACTGGAGTCTGAGGGGTGGGGGGGGGGAGAAACAAAACGTATTAAACAGGAGCTGTGCTCTTTCTTCTCTTTTTCTATAACATTTCTTTACTCAGAATTCCGATGGAACCAACGAGGAGAACATGCTTTCCAGTGATGATTACACGCCGTCTCCATCAGACAAAGAGTCTGAGCATACTCTGGACTTTTGTCCCTCTGCTCACTCGCAGTCACATACGCCTGAAGACAAGGACCCCCATCTTCTTGAATCCAAAGAGGAGCCCGAACAACCACGTAGGTCCAAATCTCCTACTCATCCCCCACCTGAAACTGAGGTTTGTCCCGTGCCAAAGCCCCGCCGCTCTCAGCAGGCGACACCCAGTCTTCAGCCCTCTCCTCCGATTGCGAAACCTCGCACAGTCCAACTTTTTAACCCCTCAGCGACCGACGCGCTCACATCTCCAACGCTCGATAAGGCGCCAGACTCCCGTCCAAAGCAATCTCTCCGAAAGCTTCAGCTGACGGATCAGGAGAAGAGCGTCCTTGTGAACCTTCAGAGCCTCAGCGTGGACTCTGACTCTGAGACCCCCGGCGGATCCTCCTCCTGCTCCTCTTCTTCAGCGACGGCGGGAGGTCGGAGCCCTCCTAAGCCAGAGGGCACCAATGGGCAGGAGGAGGACGGCTACTGGAGCGGGACCACCACAAACCACATGCGGGACCAGAGGAACCGGCGCTGCTTCAGGAGAAAAGAGACGCCGAGCGGGCAGGCCCGCGTGCGCTCCAAGTTCTCCCCCTGGAATCTGTCGTCCCCGAGAATCAGCAGAGACACCCGGCTCAGTGTCCTCGTTGATCCTCCAGCGGGTGAGGAAGGGCTCCTTCTCTTTGATCTTTGGTGGAGAAAAAGATTTGACTCAACATCTGTCTTGCATTTGTACCACAGAAACAACACTCAGACATGCTCACAGCGCCTCCGAAGAGGGCGGGGACGAGGAGGAGGAGGAGGAGGAGGATGATGATGATGATGAGATGTTTGAGCAAGATGTTGACTTGTTTGATGAGAAAGTAAGGAGAGGAATAAAGCAGATATTTACGCGATGGTGAGCCTGTTCTATTTAAGCTGCAGTAGACTTACAATGCTGACACTGTAGTTTCAGACGGTGCCGTCAGACCCGGTTGAGGCTGAGAAAATGGAGTTGATGAAGATGAGGACACTAGAGCGGCGAGCCAAGACGTGCGAATTACAGCGATTGCGCAACGCCCAGGTCAGTGTCTCTCACAGCGTTGCAACACCCACAGCTGGTTTATGTTGTATTGGTAAGTGGCTTCTCCAATTTCACCCACTGACTCATTTGCATCTCAAAAACACTGTAAAACATGAAATAAAAGCACCCCTACAGGGACTGATTGTTCTCTAGACAAACATTTCTCAATTAAAGTCCAACCTTTTAAATGTGATGCAGCGGCAGTGTGACATGTTTGGTTTTCATTATAAGTAACTTTCTGAATTCTAATAAATCAGTAAATACTATGGCGGGTGAGATTAAACACCACCAACGCTAAATCTATCTGAAGTCTCTCGTGATTGGATCTGCAATTTGAACCCGGCGTGAGAATGGCTGACTCCTACACTGGCAATTATCCAGTTATCATGGGATGTATTTATATTGCTCTTGCAGGAAATTGCCATCAACAACTACCGTTGTATTCAAATAGTGATTCATCAGATTTACCTCAAGCCCCTTTCTTTTTTTTGTTACCCGTGGTTTGCAGTCCATCCAGCGGAGACTGGAGGAGATCGAGGTGACCTTCAAGGACTTGGAGGATAAGGGAGTCGTGCTGGAGAGAACGCTGCGAGGAGAAGCTGGTGAGAGCATCCGCCCCGCTAACGGCAGACTTGTTGTTTTCCACAGATTCTATGTTTCCATGCGACTGAAACTAGTGGTTTTGTGCTGGAATTAAGATGCCGACTTGTAAATTAGGTCCTTACTCTTCTGGAGAAAAATAAAACCCCCAAATGAGCTGCTGTTGATTTTAGAAATTAATAATTAAATAAGTAAACAACTAGGGAGTGGCTGCTCGGCAAATGGTAAATACGCATTTAGTTAATTATGCATAAAAAAACAGAATACTAAATGCATCAATTTGACAACTCTGCTGGATTCCAATAGATGTGCTTTCTTACATGGGTTTTGTTACTGGGCAGTATGGAGATTCCATAGACTCTGTCTGACACCATTGTTTCCCCCCCCCCCCCCCCCCCCCCTTCCAGGCAGCGCCGGTTCTCCAGAAATGATCGAGAACTGGATCCAACTGGTCCACGAGAAGAACGCGTTGGTGTCTGAGGAGTCTGACCTCATGGTGGCGTGAGTGTGCAACTTTTCAAATAAGAAGGGGGGGGGGGGGGGGGGGGGGGAGGGAAAGAGTCACCCACGCTAAAAGCCGGAGTAGTCATGCTGGTAATACAACACAGCTCTTGTGCAAAGCAGAGGTGACACATTAAGGTCACAAGGGGGGGGGGGGGGGGGATTACTGTGTGTTCTCACCTCGTTGGCACTCGGTCATGTTTGCAGTCCCACTGTATGTGTCACATGACCTGCAGCCACAGCAGAGTGTTTGTGTTTCTCTCAGGTCTCGGCAGCTGGAGCTGGAGGACAAGCAGAGCATGTTGGAGTTGGAGCTCAGGAAATTCATGGAGCTGAATGGTGTGTACTTTGGTGCGCGTCTTGAATAGTCCTTTTTGATTTTGAAGCAGTTAGTAGAGATCAGTTTGTGCACAGCCAAGGCTGTTGAGATAATCACTGCTGATGTTTTCCTTTTTTAAATGATCAACATCAGTGCTCTGGCAATGCATATTATATTTATTAGCTTTGGCACTACCAGCAACCCGTGTCACGTTCTTGCCTGTGATAGGTGAATTATCAAGATTTCCTATAGCCACAATACAGAGTGCCTGTGTGTTTGTATGGCAGACAAGACACCAGAGCAACAGGTGGAAGAAGAGCGGGTCCTTCAACAGATGATCGACGTGGTGGACATGAGGGACTCCTTGGTGTTGTTCCTGGACGAGAAGAGGCTGACGGAGATGAGCGAGGAGCAAGAGGCCTTCTCCATCATGGAGGCCAAGCGGCACTCGAAAGCGGGAGCTCAGGTCCAATGGTCGTAAGGCTTCCACGCACACGTGCATACTCTGCTGTGTGTGTGCGCGCTTTCTGTGTGGAAAAGCCCCCCAATGTGAGACTTGACTCCTGCAAAGCCAAAGATGATACAGAATGGTCGGGGAGGGATGAGCGGTCCCTCTTTATACAATTTAGGAGAAGTAACTGAGGCTTGTGGAGACCTGAACCTGGGAATCTTTGTTGCCAATAACTGCTGGGCTCAGCCCTGCAGCAGACCACGTATTGAATAGGATGTTGGTTTTTTTTAGAAATATTTTGGTGAGTTAATGCTACTGTACACAAAGTTCTATGTTTAATATTTGTAGAAAAAAAAAACAGGTAGATAAGATATAACAGTTAAATTTGTTCCAATTTCTTTTTTTTATTCATTTTTCTTTTTTGATTTTTTATATCTCACTCTACCGTTAGCCTTGTCCTTTTACAGAGAGAGACTTACTGGACTGGTTAATCTATTTATAAATGCTATCTTTTATCTTTTGCAGGTGTTCCTATTTATGTGCAGGCAGAATAGCCAAAAATCAAATGAATGAACAGTTTGTTTGTTTTCGTGAGAAGGCGCCTTATGCATTCATCGTTCTGCTGCAACTTGGTGCCGCCTGGACGGCACATCACGATATATCAAATAAAGATCTTGCACTTTGATGTTTTATGTTTCTTGTTTTGATAAACCCTGAGGTCTTATTCTCTCTGGTGTTTTCTCCCATTCTGTACGTCACCTTGGTAACCTTTCAAAAGTACTTTCATTGTGACATATGAGTATTGTCTCATTAATATTCAAGCAGCATTTTTTTTTGCCTATTTAAAAAAAAAAGTCAATTTTAAGTAAATAAGCTAGTAAATCTAGCTGTCAGGTTTGCAGTGGCTCAAATAGTATATGATAAAATGAAGATACCTCAAAACTACTGTAGCAAAGTACCAGAGAAAATGCTGTTAATTTTCCATTTTTGGGGCCCAACTTGTGTTACTCTAAACAGGAAGGTGTTCTTGTTTTAACCTCAGAAGTAGCCGATCAACAGGTACTCGTCCAAACCATATTTTTTGGACTGGTATTTTAATCCTATAAATGGAGAATTGTGTCTCTAGTTTTATGCAAGTACTTTATTCCCTTTAATCTCAGGTTATGTAAGCAGTGAACAACCTTTGCACAATTTCAATTAACTTTAGAACTTATTGAAAACCTTTCATTTTTGTTCAGTGCCTTTATGTACCGAGGAGCTTTTTGTTGAATGATTTCTGAAGGTCTGTGGATGTAATGAGTCTGACCCGTTATGTAAGGCATTGAACACTTACCTGATCCTGTTAGTCTAATCCCATTGACCGTGCTGTTAGTCGCAATAGATCTCTAAGAGCCTGCGGCAATATTAATTGTTTTGTTTTTTGGACGGCTTTGTCCCTTTAATGACACAATTAGTGATAATAATCTGACACGCTTAAACCTGAAATGAACACAATGTAAACTGGCACTTGTCCCCGTCGGAAAACTAGGAAAAAGCTTCAACTTGAACTTAACTTTATTCACATTCAGCCGATAATACTTAATGTATAATTTAATAACATTTTACATTTTCACTTAATGTAAAAGTCTTGATAATCTTTCCTGTTCCTTATATCTGTCATTGAGTCCCGCTCAAAGGCTCTCTATTTGCAGCCTGTATTAACCGTGACTCAGCAGCGACTGTGCAGTTTAACATCCACATCCAACCTGACGCTCTCTTCACAGGAGCTGCTGTTGCCTGCAGGCCTCACGCCCCCCCCCCCCCCCCCCCCCCCCACACCCCCCCTTCTTAATGGGAAGCACTTGAACTCATTCTAGTTCCAAAACCAACACCATAAACGGAGAACGATCACGGCAACCTCTTGGCTCGGTATCCATGACAACACGATGAGCAGGTCCAGTCACGTGCCTAGAAGTAAGATGGGCTGAATTTCGAGCTATAAAGCTGAACCCGACGGATGTAAAACAGGATCAACATTGCGTAGCTGTTCCTTTTGATTCAAAATATGCGTCCCTAATTATTGTGTAGGGCACACGCTTTGTGTCCTTGTTGATTAGGTTGCCTCTGAAGGCCATGTTGTATACTGGGACGGACTTCGAGCCTGATGCTGCAGTCATTCCAATCTGTCCCAGGTGTTTCTAAACACACCCTTTATGGTGTACCCATGTTCAAGAGCATGGGTACCATTATATTAACGTGCTTTCCATTATTAAAAACTTGACATAAATTGACAAGCGATTATTAATATGCATCACTAGTTATTCACTAGTCTTTATTTATTACATTATACAGGTATTACATTCAAATTGAATTGGAAAGTTTTTTAGAACAGCTTATTCTATTTCATTAAAACCAGGTTTCTGATAACTGCTTATATTAAGGAGCAACATGATTGAAACAGTCCCCTTTTTACTATTTTATGGGCAGCCTTGTGTAGCAGCTCTAAGATATAGTTAGAAGTATTGCTCTGAGGTGTGAAGTGACGGAAGTTGATGGAATAAATAGTAAACTAGTCCATCAAAGAATTATTTCCCTTTTGAAACTTTCATTCTTTCTTTTGATATAATGAATATCACAATGAATTGATAATAATCCACTGTATTGATTAAGCCACTAGACGCTCAACGCTGCCACACAAACTGCGCATGCGCGTCCTCCTGTCGCCGTTTTGAATGAATCCGCGTAAATCTTGTTGCCGTCGTCTCCCGCCGCAGCAGCAACTCAAGTCTCCACGTGCACCAGCCCCCCCCCCCCCCCCCCGCTCCTCCTCCTCTTCCTCTTCCTCCTCCCCCCCGCGGCCCTCCCCATGGGTGAAACCTGTGATCTGACAACAGGTCCTCGCACGGTCCCGGGAGAAGTGAGCTGTCCACAACTCGGCGAGCACTCGGCAGGAGAGTCAGAGCGGAGCTCCCCAGGTAAGTGCCGGCGCGTGAATTTGGGGTAATTTGGGGAGTCCACAACCGCGCGCTGCGAGCATGATCAGAATATCCGATCAGTCGCTGTTTTTGCCGCAGACCATTTGGTGGCATCATCCCGAATGAACCTTTACTATGACATCTCTGCGTGTTCCTATTCAGTGCTGCGGGCTTTCACATCGCAAACGACTCGTGCACCAGTGCTTGATGTTTGTGCTCCAGCGGTTTCTCTTCATGGAGGTGTGTGTGTGTGTGTGTGTGTGTGTGTGTGTGTGTGTGTGTGTGTGTGTGTGTGTGTGCGTGCAAGGTATAACTGCAGCCTGCTGCATGTTTCTGCTCAAACATCGTGGTCGGAGAAAAGATTAGGCTGCTGCAGAGGGAAGATAACAACTGGGGGGAGGGGGGGGGGGGGCTCATCTAACCCTCTTCTCGTCAGTTTGAAGCAAAACTATGGTACTTTTCTGGAGTGGTCAGAGGGAAATGCTGTAGTCTTTACTTCAATTCTTTACTTTGACATTGTTCCTTATGTTCATGGCAAGACTTTCAAAGAATATTCTTTACAGTATGGTATTAGTTCATTTATTTGAATTAAAAACGGACATACTACCTATGACAAGGTCAGGTCTCCAGATCAATTGTGACTTATCGCTTATATAAGAGAAAAAGAGGGCAGGAACCTGCTCCTAATCCTTCTCATCAGTACCTTCATTGGATATACCTCATTATTCCTAATCACAAGAAATAATCATTGAGTAAAGACTAAAGTATCGTTCACCAGGTAAGAGGTGAATATCACTCTATGGCGACATCAGAGGAGGAGTTCGGTTGGAAATGTTTTTTCATTTTTATTTACCAACATTATTTGATCAACACTCTTTCTCAACAATTTGCCTCCTTCTTCGACATCTCTCACAGACTATTTAGTCCCACGGTATCATTCGATGGTGGCACGGTGTGGTGCTTCCTCTCATAACCTCCCTGTGAGCTAGTTACAGCAGGGATTAGCCAGACCCAGACACACGTCCGTCTCCTCTGTCCACCCTCCTGCAGACAGCCGGAGCAGAGCAGCAGACAACCATCTCGCCTGCCCCATCACGACTTGTCAATAAGCCCAGAGGACTTTCCGCTTGTGATCTTAATGAAGAGTCGGGGCCAAAAAGCAGGATTATTGACGTTTTTCAAGGAAAGGAAACCGAAAGATTGTGGAATTGTCGTGTTGACCTTTGTGCTTTTCTTCCTCCTTAACTGAAAGAAAACACCATTGAGGTTTCTGCAGAAATGGGTCGTCAAGAGGGGGAACCCTTGTGGAAGAAGGTCACTGAAAACATTGAGGAGGTGTTTGACTGCATGCAGGAGTTGGGATCGTAAGTACATTTTCATTTCATGTGAGATAGCATATATTATGTGGCTTAGGGTTATTGAAGCACTACAGTAAAAAACGTGTCTTGCACATGGTGGCATAATACACTCTGTACATGCTGTTTGAGCTGGAGGACAGATTACTGGTTTGATTGGATTGAAATGGGGCAGGGGGGGGCAAGTTTACTGAGGTCTTAGGAAACATTGCGCAATAGCTGTTGGGAAGGTACAGTCCGTCCGGCTTTTACGATCACAAGGAAAGCACCAAAATAAATACTATTTGTTTAACTTTTAACATTGTTTTCTCCAGAATCACATTCAATTCTGACCCCCCCCCCCCCCCCAAAAAAAGGAAGAAAAACAACTGGGGCACCTACATTTAGGGGATTATTCGCTAAGTGGATTAAAGGAAAATCTTCAACACCTATTTTGATAGCAGGATAATCCTGCAGGTCATTTTTAAGGCTCAGATCTAAAACATTTTGCTGCTCGTTGTTGTGTGACGTGATAATAAACTGAATGGGGTTTTGACTGTTGGTCCAACAAAAAAAACATATTTGGCTTTGGATAAGTATGATGGACAATTTTCACTCTTTTCTGTAAATATTTACCTGATCAATGGATAATGAAATCAGTTATTAGCTAAAGCAAAAGAAGCAGTTTTCACCCAGGACCAAAGTCTTTGCCGCGTGTTTCCATCCATGCATTCGCTCAGCCAACAGTCTCCGGTGCTGACCCAATTCCTGTTAAATCAAGTCTAGCAAGCGTCTGGAGAACAGCAGATCACAGGAGATGAGGTATAATACATGGCCCCATTAGTTTGGAGCAATTACCTTTATTTCCCCTGCACACTGTGTAAAAAACAATTATTTTTAATGGAACAGCGTTTCGAAGAGGTTCAGACCTACAGCAGCAATCAAAAGTTTGGACACACTTTCTAATTGAATTGAATGAGAAAATGTGTCCAAACCTTTGACTTGCACCTGCATTTATTTTACATTTACTTCACTTGATCCGAAGTATTCAAACAAAGTCATCTACAAGGCGAAATCATGCGAGGACTCAAAACGAGAGACGTCACGTTGATGGATTACTGCTCCACTGCTTTCATTCCCGTTGAAGGTGTCAACAGACCGAACCCTCTGCGCTGTTTTTCCCATCGTGAGGTGCGTGTTTGTTTTTTCCATCACAAAGGAAAGGAGAAAAAAAAGAAAAGAAAGGAAGATAATCCAGAAGGGACCGGATATCAGCAAATAGAACCTTTTCCACTGGGCTTCGGTCGTCATGCATAGTGTGAACAACATCCTAATGGTCTCCAGGCAATCAGCGCAAAGTCTCTTTTGGGGGTGAATGCCGCTCTCAAAAATGCACACGGCGTCCTCCTAACCCTCTTCTACAATTTTGACTTTTAAGCTCCCAAATTTACACAATCATGTTGGGTTGGCTGGTGATTTTTAAAAAAAAGGGGTTTTGTGGGGCTTGATTGATGATTTCTCTCTCTTCAAGGAGATGTGAGGAGCAGAATGAGCCGTGGCAACTGAGGAGAAAGTGCTGGGATGATGCTTTGGGGGAAACTTGTTCTCTCCCCCCACTTCCCCCCCCCCCCCTTCCTCCCCCATCATTCTGCAGTTCGTACAAGCAACACTAGTCTTCTGAATATGAAAGGATTTACTTCATGGAATAATGTGAAATCCCTCTGAAAACCCTTACGATCTCACGCTGTGCTGTTCGATCTGATCACGTTCCCTCGACCCTCAGGGACATCATCCTTATAGGCAAAGTCATGGCTGTAACGGCACCTGTCAGTCAACGGCCCTCCGCGTCTCGTCTGAGAGCTGGCCTGCGCTGTTCTGTGGCAGCTTATCGTAACCATGGATACCTGCCTCTCGCGCTAAGTTTTCGGACAGCCATTGAACTGCTTCTGTTACGTCAGGGACACAAAGCACCTAATCCACCTGGTGGAACGCCGATTCCCAGAAAGCGCCGCACAGAACACCACAATAAGCCTCTGACATGCAGAGTAGTTAAGCCGCACAGATCTTCAGCGGACCTTAACTGAAGCCCTTGATATCGCTATAAGTACGTTTTGATTTCCCTCTTGAGTGCGATGCAAAATGTCCCTGATTGGACGGGAAGAAAACGGGGCCAATAGCCTGTTCTGTGCTGTTCGGGTCCCCGTTCCAATAAGAAGGGAAGACTCATTTACCGCAACCAGGGGAAGACTATTGCACCGTGATGTTTCCAAGCAATCAGCGGCTGCACCGTTAATAACAGCAGTCCAATGTGTTTGTGTGTGAATGGTCAGGGGGGCCTTCTCAGAGGTCTACATGGTGAAGGAGAAGAAGACAGGAAAGCTTTTTGCCATGAAATGCGTGAAAAAGAAACAGAAAAGAGACCTCAATCTGGAGAATGAGATCAACGTGCTAAGAAGGTAATTCCTCTGTGAGTTCTTATGAGCCGTTGACACATGTTTCCTATTCTCTAAGTAGTCAGTAGATGGCTGTTTGCATTATAAATATGGAAATGACGTTGTGCCTCTATGACAGTACTGGCCATAATGTTGTGTTCCCGAACAGAATCAAACACGACAACGTTGTCGGGATGGAAGACTTGTATGAAAGTCAGACCCATTACTATCTCATCATGCAGCTGTGAGTATTCACACGTTTAGTTCAAATGAGCCCTGAACGAGAGCGAACGAAGTGAACGCTGATGTTCATTTCGTCCTGGTGACAGGGTTGCAGGCGGGGAGCTCTTTGACCGCATACTGGACCGGGGGGTGTACTCGGAGAAGGACGCCAGCAGCGTGATCCAGCAGGTGCTGCAGGCCGTCAGCTATCTGCACGAAAACGGCATAGTGCACCGAGACCTCAAGGTACCATTTAGGATAAATAAAAAGGGCCTTTTGCATTGGCTGAAGCATGTACACAAGTACACTTTTGGGGATAAAGCCAACAGGACCTTGCAGAGACTCGAATACTTAGTATGTATGCAGTGACAGCTTTGGCAGAATAATATACTAACTGAATATACAAAGTGAATTACCTAATGATTGACCATTAATCATCTAACTCTTACTATCTTTCACACTGCTACTATTAAAACACTAACACATATCTTAACACTAAATATGGCGGTTCTTCTGAAACGATAACTTATATCTTAATTCTCTCAAGTCTATAAAGTGTGAACAGCTCTCCTGTCTTTGTGTGTCTGTGTGCAGCCAGAGAACATCCTGTATTACAGCCAGGCAGAGAACTCCAAAATCATGATCAGTGATTTTGGACTTTCCAAGATGGTAGACAATGACATCATGTCGACGGCCTGTGGCACGCCGGGATACGTAGGTAGGGACATGTGTGTGGTTAGTTAAAGATGTACGGACACCGACTGTGTGTACGGGTGGGAGGGGCTTAGATATAATGGAAAAATGTAGAAAGCACAAGGGTGTCACACTAAGACAGAAGCACAGCATTATAATATACATGCACCTGTGTGTCTGAGCATACAGGCCTAACTAATGCAGGCCTCACGTTGACATGGTTTCACTATTGCAGCTCCTGAGGTGTTGGCACAGAAGCCCTACAGCAAGGCGGTGGACTGTTGGTCTATCGGAGTCATCACCTACATCCTGTGAGCATCAACGCCATGTTGAACGTGTAGATTGAGACAGGGAGAGGAAGACGTAAAGAAATAAAAATGGACCACGGAGATGTTAAATCAGCTCGTGGTCTTAAGTGGATTTTCAGATGAAAAGGCGCTGCCAGTCATGTGTCTATCAAACATGACACAGATACCTAATTACAGAATAAGGACGCAGGGGTGGAGCCATAGCACCACCTAGTGAGCATTTACGATGCACACATTTCTTCAGTGCTCCCTTTTCTCCAACAGTAATGAATGCTTTTGTTTCAGACTCTGTGGATATCCGCCTTTCTACGAAGAAAGTGAGACAAGACTGTTCTCCAAGATCATGAAGGCGCAGTACGAGTTTGACTCGCCCTTCTGGGATGAAATATCGGAATCTGGTAAGTTCACGGATGTGCAATGCACATGGCCTGCAGCCACGGAGAACCCGCCCTAACGTGTGTGTGTGTGTGTGTGTCTGTGTGTCCCCTTTTGATCCGAAGCGAAAGATTTCATCCGTAACATGATGCAGAAGAACCCCAGCATGCGCCTCTCCACTGACGCTGCGCTCCGACACCCCTGGTGAGCGTCCGTCCATCCAACCATTTTGATACAAACATTAAATAAAAAGCATACGGTGTTAAATTGTCTTTAACACTAAACTAATGTTGTGTCTTGAAATTGATCTAATGGAGTTTTACTGTCCAGCACTACTACCAAATGGGAGTGATATATCTCTTTGGATGAGGGACAGTGAAATAAAATGTGTTATATTCCTTAGATTTATCAAATGTTTGTGAATTGAAAGAGATAAGTATGACATAGGCGTGACACGCCTTTCCCCTCTGGAGGGGTTTAGGATCAATGCCAACCTTAAAATATATTAAAGCGCTCCTTTGCGTCATCCGTTTTCCAGGATTATCGGAAAGACGGCCCGTAGTCAGGACATCTACTATTCAGTCAGCGTCCAGATCCAAAAGAACTTTGCCAAGTCCAAGTGGAAGGTTAGTCCTCGCCGATTTCTTAAGCTCATTATGGCCAGGTAGTTAATAGTAGATTAACCTCCCTAAATGCTTCCTGATCAAGGACCGTTTGATGCAATGCTTCGGGTTTTTTTTTTTTTTTTTGGTAATCGAGGCCAATTATTTGGTGCTTTCGTTGTCAGAAGAACCAAAGTGGAAAACGACACTTAAACGTAAATCCATTGTATTGTCAATCTATTGTTTGCTCGGGTTTGTTGTACCAGAAGCAAAGTGCCCGTCATCATCTTCCTCGTGTCGTCGTTGATAAGCGGCCGAAGTGAAGCCATCCATATGTTCCTTTTAAATGTATTTCTATTTGTCGTTGTACTCGCTCTGCTTGCAGCAAGCCTACAACGCCGCCGTAGCCATCAACCACATGAAGAAGCTGCAGCTGGCCACCTCGGAGCTGGTCGCGAGGAACGCCTGCGTCCCGGACATCAGGGTCATCGACGTGTCCTCCCCGGACAAGAGCCGCAAGCGCCTCGAGCCGGACAAACCGGAGCCCAAGCCGGCGGAGGGCCGCGGGGCCGCGAAGGGGACGGTTCGCATCTCGCTGCCCGCGAGCCCCGTGGAAATGAAGAGCCACTACCACGCGCTGAAGGCCACTCAGAGCCAGGCCGGCTCGCATCACGCGCCCACCATGGCCGAGCAGGGCAAGAACGCCTACCGCTCGGAGCCCGCCAACCTCAACGGGTGGGTAGCGCTTCTGACCCGACACCAGCGTCGGGCCGATGTAGGGCTGCTGCCGCGTGATGAAGATGTACTTTTGGTCTTTTTTTTTTGTCGTTGCAGGTACGGTAAAAATCGTAACGGCATGACTCTACAGACGGGAGTTTGCTCAGTCATGTGAAGACTGCAGGAGGTTTACATGCAAATATTTGACTTGGTACGTTCAAGTAAAACATTTACAAATCATCTCCACGTACATTGTAGTTATATTGTTATATTTGTATTTGAATTAAACCATTGTTAATTAGTAGGTGTCCTCTCCAAAAAGCCTCTTTGAGCAGTACCTAAACATCTGATTTCTGGTTGATAACATTCAACACTGTAGCTTTAAGCAGATATAGAAGATTATTTAAAAAAATAAACAGATGACCAAGTAAACAACCAAACACCCTATTTTGCAAATACATTGTACATATGAATCTTTATGTCAGGCAGACATTGTGACTTTGTCACAGTGGGAGAAGGGGACAGTGAAGTAGCCTGGACGATACCCGGACCCTGGACCTGAAGCAGCTAAATGGAATTCAGTCCATATTGATTGTATAGTTTTAGGCCTGTGCTTTTTTTCGTACTGTGACACGTCAATATGTCTTCCATGAAAAAAAGGCCTTTTCCTTATTTAACTACGTCGAGCTTGGTCACTTCCCAACTTCAGCCAGAATAACTCCCTGTATGGGTGAGCGGGGCCCTTAATAAATGCCGTCTCACACCATACCGTTCAATATGCTTTGCATGTGTGTGTGTGTGTGTGTGTGTGTCTTTGTGTCTCACCATGGTGTGTTTCTGCCCTCTGCAGGTCAGTGTTGCTGACCCGACTCAGCATGCAGCGGTTTTGTGTCTCCCCCCCCCCCCCCCCCCCCGGTGCTGTGACTGTGGGGCGGATCGACCGGTCCAAGAGGTCCCCACAGTCAGAAGGGGCATCTTTATTCTTGCAAAGGGTGCCTATGTAGCCTCCTGAATAACCACACAGAAGCACACACACACACACACACACAATCTCCTGGAAAGGCGTATAGGTAACAAGACATATCCTGTAATTTGTATGCATCTGGGGATTTTTAGGTGTGATTTATATGCTGCTGTTGCTGTGAAGTCCAGACTATAAGCAGTCACCGTGGCAACGGAATGTTACTCATTGACAGCCTCTCTTAGCTACGCAGATCGCTTTCACTTCAGTCAGTACTGACTACATATTGTAGAAATGACATGCACACAGCAAGAAGTGTGTTCGCAAATGTGTGTGCTTAAGCCTGTACACACACACACATACAAATGTATGAGACTTGCTTTAACTTGCAACTTGCATGATGCAGACCGTAGTTAATCTTCCTCTTAGCTTTCCGTTACCATCTCTCTTGTTGATGGATCAGTTTGGACCCAAATCTTAAATCAGCTATAAAATACACTAAAACCAAAAAGTCTATTATCCAATTCCCCCCCCCCCCCCCTCTTTTGGCTACCTCGGTAGAATTCCCTATCCATGAAAATATTGATTTTATTATTGTCGGTGTGGGCCTCCGGGCCTTTTCTTTGTCAGTCGGTGACTCTGCACGTCACGGCTCCGTACTGAATTGACCTCACGTGGTCGTCTTTGTTTGTTTTGTTTTTTTGTGCAGGTATACACTCGATAACAGGGCGACAACACAAAGGTCATCATTTCAAACAGAGCGTTTCAAAATTCAGTGGAAAGAAAGAAAAAAAAGTGGATTTATTTTGTTGAATAGAGATTCCTGACAAAGTCAAAAGGCCTTTGTGTTTGTACGTGGTTCTTTTATGCACTTCAGACCTGAAATGGGTCGGTGCCGAGCCAAACGCTAGAGGAAGGGTCAATAATTAAAGTCGTTACGGTAAGGCTTCATTCACCAGGCTTTATATCACATGTACTGTTTTTTTTTTATCAGGGAAAGAGTTTAAATCATTAACGCACAGCATCCAGTCTTATTAGGACTTTGCTTACATGTTGTTGAAGTAAAATGCACACAATGCAATTTGCATTATGAAACTTCATGTGAATAATATTATTGGCTAGCAAACCTGCATTTGTTATTGCAATAGAATATATGACAAAATAAATGCATGCTTACTGCTTGAAATAAACCCTACTGGTATAATGTATCCTGGTAAAATGATTTCTTTATTACCTTCTTTTTGTTATTTCTTTGTTGTTGAAATAAATTTGTTATTATTTCCAAATTGTTTTCTTCCATTTTTATAAATACAATAATGATGAAAATAGAGCTGTAAAGACGGAAAAAAAGCAACATTCACGTTAAAACAGGCAAGTCATCAACAGTGTAAATGCAACAAGTGTATCCAGAACTAGCTGAACTCATGTCATGTCACTGCCATCAAATTCACTGTCACTTACTGCAAGTGCTTCACTCTCCAGTCTGTTTGTCTCTCCAGCTGTAAGCGGCTTTGACATCGACCTGGTCCTTGTGTTTTAACGTGAATAAAACCTGTACGGAATCTGCATTAGTCTCGCTGCTGTTTTGTTTGCCTTAATTATCTCTTTCTTCTCCGAAAATAGCTCCACACCAACCGTTGAACAGCAAACAGTTGGACGGATTAGTAGTAAATGATCAGCAAACTTATTCAAAGACGTTTTACTAGTTTGATTTCAAACGGGAAGGAATGTATTTAGAATAAAACGTGGAGTGGAATGTATGCCAATATCAACACACGTCTTTGGAAAGTTAAAGGACCATCTTTGAATACAACTTTTTACATTTCTCTTGCTCAAAGCTGATGAACGTTTAAACAGTTTTTTATTTTGTAAATACTTGTGAGATATTCTCTGAGCAAAGGAATCTGAATTTTGTGGATATTAATAGTTGTTGCGTTTTTAAAAGAATGATGTATGATATGGAAAAAAGAACTAGAGTGACTGAAATCATGTAGAATTAAATGTCCTCTTAGGGTTATGGAAACCTAGTGAAATTGAAATGTTCACTATTATTGAACTTATTTTATTTTGAGTATTTTTCTGTTTTAATTTAAGAAAAAAATAAAACAAAAGTAAAAATCACTCCATTTAGCGGATCCTGTGACATAACCTCGTACTAATGGTTGACTTGACTTCTAAACCAATGACCTGGCTTTACCTCTTCAGTAGATGAGACGAGACATCAGATCCTCAAACTCAACCACGATTACCAAGAGTGGTGTCTTCAGAGAAGACATGTTTCAGCCAGGGTAAATTACATTAAACCATCAAATATATATTTTTGAATTTGCTTTTATCAATACACATGGATCAGAAGTGGAAAATCATCACTTTGTTTTTCTGATGCTTTTTGTCCTAAAAGCCATATCATTTGGCTCATAATCAGTTTTCCCTGTTTGCATTTTGATCATCAGCCATATTAAAAAAATCCTTGTGTCATTCTAATTTTGTCTCTCCGGCATGTAAACGTACCCTTTTCTCCCAGAGCTCCTGTTTTTTTACATGTACACAAATCGTAAACCCTCCTAAACGACCCACAACCATTGTTGACTCGGTGAGTCTAGTGTCCAAACAGACTGTCCCATTCCAGCAAGAAGAACCAAGAAAAGTGGGGCAAAGGGCCTCCAAACAACCTGAAACCTTTTCCTACATAACACAAAATGCCCGGGATCCAAACTGAGTCACTGCAGAGCCGACCAACGAGGGAAAGGTGCCTCTCGGATCGCTGCCGAGCAGGAGTTCAAGCGTTCGGCCTCTCTGTCCTCAAATCTGAATCTGCCTCGTAAAAGTCTCGTCCAGTACCTCCGTGTCACGGCTTTGCTTTTTACTCTCTTCATCTTGGACGCCACAGCATCCATCCAGTACATTTTCCTGCAGCGAGCCCCTTTAACTTTACATATTTCTGCCGTCCATTTTGTTTGTTTTGAATTATCTTTTGGGAAATGACGTCCCTTTTTATTTGTTCATTTTCACCTTTGTGTCTCCGGTGCAGAGGCTGTGCGGGAGGGTGTTTCATTGTTGTTTTCTTTCCATTTCTTGACGAAAAAAAGTAATTCTGAAGGGACAATAAATTTCTTGATGGCCCTTGTGGAAAATTACCAAAATCAGTGGGAGATCATTGTCATTTGGCGATCCATTCAATAACCTTTAAAGGTATGTCAGTCAAAGCGATGAGCCAAGACGGCTGAAATCCAACTGGGTTATTTGTTCGCAGATGTTGAACCGACACGCAGCCATCTCATGCTTTCAATTTGCCAATTCGACTGAGATTTGATCACACATCATCTCTCTGTGACAAAGATCAGACACATTTCACAACTCACTTGCCTAACTTCCCTCCCTCCACTCCTGCAGTGAGTGGACGAGGTCTAAGGTCAGAGAGATTCAGGCGTAGCCACACACACACGCACACACACACACACACACACACACACACCCGCGCGCATGCGCGCACATGTGTTTAACCCCCTGGCAACTGTTGCTGCTTCGTGTCTGCTGCAACACGAAGTGACCTCGTGTGGTGTCACATGCACAGTTTCACCTACAAGGGAATATGTGCTTCACCTCTGGCCCTACAGACCCGTGCCCTTTTACCCAAAAAGCCCCCGACATCCAAAAAGCAATCGCTCACGGCCTCATGAATATGCATGCCACCACCGCGGTGGGAGTTGACCTGCCTCCACGGTGTGTTTAAATCGCGGGATCTGCCCTCGTCTGTTTGCTTGCGGATCGTTGCCTGGGCCGAGCACTTCAGAGTTTTGGGTGTGCTTCAAAGTGAGTATCCGTCTATCAGTAACGGCATTTTACATGAACTTGTTTCAAGTTTTTTTTTTAAACATCTCCCTTCTTCCCCCCCCCACCCCCCCTTCCCCCTCAATAGACTCATCAAACACACCGATGGAGACCATCGGCGAGATCATCCCGTTCGCTAAGGAGATGCTAAACCAGAGGCCAAGCCGAGGCATGCTGAAGGTCTACATGCTCGGCTCGACCATGGCGGTGCTGGGAGTTGTCGGTGGACTGGTGGAGACTTATCTCCTGCCATTCGCGGAGCAGGAGGCTGCTGAGGAGGCACCGGCGGAGCTGAATGTGTCGCATGCCACCTCGGTTGGCCCGGAAGTGGTGGACGTGCTAACCACGGTGGGGATCGAGGCCAAGGCCAAACATCTGGTGACTGATGGGCAGAGGATGTCTAGGCGCTTACATGCTTCCTAAAGGAAAGCCTTCTACCCTGGTTTAAATGGACACGACACATGCAATGTTGATGGTGATGGTGGTGAATTAAAACACCACGTTGAACTGGTCCCTTTGTACTCGTTCTTTTATCTCAGATTTGGTGAAACGGTCCCAGGTGACAGGCAAAATAAACTAGTCGATTTTCTGAAAACTGGAGGGTACAGCAATGTCTCGCTGCTGGGCAGCAGGTATCTTTGGATGTGCATTGATGAATGTGTGGGGGGAAATGGAATGTGTGTGATTTAATTTTGCACTTTAATAAAACTATTTTTCAGCTAGCAACTGATTGAGGTCTTGTTTCAGAGTAATATAGCCTTTTGCACGTGTTGCAAGATCAAATAGATAAATTCATGACATGACATTTGTGCATGAAGAGAAGATGAACTAAACTACATTTTACCATGATAATCTTCTAGTTCTTCTGGCCGACAAATGCATGCTGAGTCTTACTGAGAGGTAAAGCATCCCAACATTGAGATATATGCAAAATCCATCGATTCCTTCTCTTTTTATTTACTTCGGTGAAAGAGGCAAAACAGCAAAGTGAAAATATTCTGTTTCAAGTAAAAATAATGTTCATTCTCAGTCATACTAAAATAAAGTATGTATTTTATCAGCTAAATGTAGGTTTATATACTTCATCGAAAGGGTAAAAGATTCCTTATTACTGTCTTACAATTACATATGATGGTTTTGGTATAGCATTACTCACGTTGCATTTAACTGCAGTACTTGTTTACGCTTGTACTGCTCACATTAGGCTTTTATTTATAACTACTTTAAATTGATTTGTTTTATCTTCCGAAATACAAATGGTATTTGAAATGTAACTCGCAACAAACAATTGTAGCGGAGCCAAAAGTACAATAAATGCTTCTGAGGGGTAGTGGAGTAAGAATCTGCATACAATTTAAATAATTAGAATTTAAGTTTTTAAATACGTTTCGGTACTCAGGTAAGAAGTAGATAAGAAGTAGTTCAATTCCACCACTGTCTGAAACTAAATTCAGTGGGGAAAATAAATACAACGTGGTTTGAAATAACGGTTGTAATTGCACATACAGCCACTAGGTGGCGGCAGTAAGTCTGCTACGAGTTTGTTTAAACTTCCGTCTGCGTAACCGGAATCGACGACACACTTTCACGCCGTGTTTACTAACGGCGGCCGCCAGAGAAATAAAGCTTCTCCTGCTCTACAGTTAGAGTTAGTTATATCAAAGACAAGTACAGATACTTTCATATGGCGGATCCTGCAGTGGTATCGGGGGGTGCACTGAATGCAGGAGGGGTGAGAGACCAGTCTAATACCCGCTGTCATTAGCAGGAAGTGGCTAAATTAGCTACCTTAACGCGCCCTGTAACGTTCGGTTGTAACGTGAAGCTACCGTTAGCAGACCGTTGGAAGAGACTCAATCGTGTCCCCAAACAAGGGACGTTGTGACTAAAGTGACTCCCGTGGAGGCGCGCTGTGCTTCGTGACACACGACACGGCTAGCTGAGTGAACGAACATGTCCCAGTCTGGACAAATGTTAGCTAACATATGTTTAGTAACGTTAGTAGCACGTTGTGGGCATGTTTGTGTACAGTTTACGGCTACCACGTAACCCGCTAACGAGGTGATTAGCATAGTAACAGTTATCTATGGTAACGTTTAGTCTCGGTTGATTTGCGCTTCAACGTTACCCGTGTTAACGTGTAGCTAGCTACGCGTTAGCTTCTGTAAGCTCAGTTTAGCACGGCCAAAGTTGTTGGACAATGTTTCCCTGATGTTCAATATTACATTTTAAAATGTCAGCCATGTTATCTGAGCAGATGTATTGTATTGAGTTACATCCCTCTTGTTGTAAATCCAAAAAAGCACTACAGGTTTTTATATATATTTTATTGCGGTTCATATCCTTTTGTTGCGTGACGATGACGATAAATGATCCTTTATGGATGGGAGCTACCAGCTGCTACATGTGCTGTTGTTTCCATTGAAATGTCAATTTATAACCATATAAATAACTGTTTACTTCATTACATTTTTCTGACAACAAAATGGAGGATAAGTATTACAATTAAACCTGCGCACCATATAAGCCCTATTTCAACTTGAGGTAAATACTTTTGGGTGTTATTTTACGCCTGTTATTGTTAGTCAGATATGTCATTATTGAATCATCAAATGACATACGTGGAAAGTTTCTGCTGATTCAAAAAGACGTTTGGTAATTGTGTCACCTTCAGAGGATTGATTTATTATTTAGTTTCATTTATCATAGTGCATACTTAAACAGTTGTGCATACCTACCTTTTTTTTGAAAATGTTTATCTGGCGGACATAAAATAGAGGTTTTGAACTGGGTTGTATGAGGTACTCATCCCTATACTGTCAGTAGACCGTAGTTTGTTAAAAGGATCTTTAAGTGTCATATGTCTTTACTTTTTTATGTGTGTAATTTGTGACATTTCATGCATGTTTTTCAGCGTGGGAGTGGTGGTAAAGCAGCTACCAGCCCTGCAGAGAACTACCACCTGGCCCGACGTCGCACCCTGCAGGTCGTGGTCAGTGCCCTCCTGACGGAGTGCGGCTTTGAGAGCGCCGAGAAGGCAGCAGTGGAAACCCTCACGGAGATGATGCAAAGCTGTACGTATGAATCTTGAAGTAGATGGGCCCGTGTTCATTTTCCTGAGCATGTTTTATATTTTAAAACGGGATACGCAGTTCTTTCCCAGTGCACCATGCTTTATTCACAAACTGTGCTTTCAGCCGTTTAGTTTTTAGTAGTCTCAAAGTTTGTTTTACAGCATATAGTTCAGTTAGGCAAACAAAAGGACACCTAGAAAATTACATAAAACCAATTGGAAAACCACCACAATAATTTCAACAACCCGCTAGTTTGACCATGTTTGTCCACTCAAGCGTAAACAACATCTTCCGGGTATATTCCCCTGTGTAAACATAATTGTTGGGCAATGAATGAATAGCTCAGGATTCAATATTTTGCCTTTTCATAATTTTTTGTGTGTGTATCTTCATTTTGGATTTGAGTCAGTGTGTTTGCTCAAAAGATTCATTCCTCACGTGGCCGCTTTTAATAATCACTACGGTCTCTGAGCACGAGGCTGGTTGGTTTGGAACTGTCCGTTGGAGGAATGAATTTACACAATTTTGCCCATTTTTTGTTAAAAGCTCTGGTCTTTGACATTTTGTCATTACATTTGAAAGAAAGCTATGGTTCAGAAAATCATAGGTGACATATCTGAAGAGAAAGATAAGGAGCACAAGGTCACTGGATTGGTTCTCTATCTGCAGATACAAAATTAATATAATAATCATAATTATAAGATGTACACTGATTCTGAAAGGAAATTACATTCATGATTACGTTAATAATTCCTACTTACAGAAGTTAAACATTTTTGTGAATTGACTAAAATGCTTAAGTTGTCAAAGGAGACTTTTCTTAACCCCGATGGGTCTTGTCCCTTTTTCAGATATAACTGAAATAGGTCGCTGTGCGAAAGCTTATTGTGAACACACGGCCAGAAGCATCCCAACCCTGTCTGACGCCGTGGTCACCCTCATTGAAATGGGTAAGTACAGCAGGACATTTGCATCGATATCACAAGGAAACACAGAGAAGTCCATTTCATGCGTTTGCCTTGCTGCAGGTTTTAAAGCCGACACCCTGCCTTTGTATGCCAAGAGGTCGCAGAGGATGGTCATAACTGCCCGTGAGTAAGCACCTTACTTTGCACTGTAGGTATGGATTATGTCATTGATCGCTAACGGTATGCTCACTATTTCCATTGGTTATAATATTCTAACAAACAAAAATAATTTACTAAAATGTGAACTTTATGCATTTTTCTTTGTGTTTGGACATTTCAGCGCCAGTGACGAACCCACCTGTGACCCCCAAAGCGCTGTCAGCGGGACAGAAGCGCACTCATCCAGCTCACATCCCCAGCCACTTCCCGGAGTTTCCTGACCCGCACACCTACATCAAAACTCCCGTGAGTCAAGCCTCGTGGCATTACGCCGTGGTAACGGACTGGGACCGCTTTGGGAGTGTGGGAGGAGGCTACGGCTTTTATTTTGCCCGTTTTTAAAACTAAAATACTGCATCAAAAAACGGTAGCAATTTGTGTACAAATATCTGTTTGTATAACAGGTTTATTATGTTTAATATGGACTCTATTGCATGGCATCAGTCGGCAAGCCATTCATTATGTCTCTTCCCTTCTGCCCTCAGACCTTCAGAGAGCCCGTGTCAGACTACCAGGTTGTTAGAGAAAAGGCGGCGAGTCAGAGGAGAGACGTGGAGCGAGCACTGACGCGCTTCATGGCCAAGACCGGAGAAACCGAGAGCCTCTTCAAAGACGACGTCACTGCCTTCCCACGTGAGTGCTGCGCCTCTATGTTGTTTACGTTTGCGCCTTGCACTCTTGTCGAGTAAGACCTGGCCACGTGTTTCTCAGTGATCGCGGCCCAACCGAGCACTATCCCGTATCTCAGCGCCCTGCTGCCCTCGGAGCTGGAATTACAGACTCTGGAGGAGACGGACTCCTCTGAGCAGGACGACCAGACCGACGGCGAGAACGCAGGAGGGAACATGATCAGTGTAAGTCTCCGCCACCACTGCGTCTCCCCAAGAGCCTGTTACGCTCTGCAGTTTCCTACTGTTAGTGTCTCTCTCAGAGTAGCCAGACTTCCTGAGATTTTTAAACAGTCACTTCCTTGGAATATTTTTTGTTTCTTCATATGTTTTTGAAAAGCTAAAAAAAAAATCTTGCTTACTCTGGAAATGAGAGTTTTAGAGTTGCCAAACGTTCCATTACACCGTCCCATGAGCCTTTGCACTCCTTCAGCAGAACAAACGTAAGAGTAAACGCATTCTGCCAACTGCTGCATTATAAATAAAACTGATGAGCGGAAACAATAGGACTTTTATTACATTCTCTAGGTGGGATTTTCCCTTCTAAAGCATTATTTTCAGGAAGTCCACACAATAATTTGATTGTGTTTATTAAATAGGTACTGTACTTAAGTAAAGTACTATTTAGTTTTTCCAAAATTGGGAAACACTGCTTGACCTCTGAAGAAAGCTTGTTAACTAATTTACTGAGTTTAAATGCTTTAACTACTCTGTGTTTTGAGGTGCTGGTACTAATGAGCATAAAACATGGTGTTTTAATTACGGAGCTTTAGGGCTTAGATGTTTCGCCCTGTTTGCACCGCTCTATTCTACAAACACAAACAGCGGGGATGTCAATCTTCTCCCTGTAAGAAAGCGGAATCAACACATTTTGTCATTACTCCTATCTATGTGATGTTAAGGGCGTACGGTGTCCCATTTATTTCTTTTTCGCTTCACTCAGGACGACCCAGGAGCCGACAAAGAGAACTCCATGCTTCCTCCAAGCGCAGTCGTTCCTTCAGCAAAGGCCAGCGAGGACAACGTGATCGACAACCCGTACCTTCGGCCAGTCAAGAAACCCAAAGTGAGGAGGAAGAAATGAGTCCAACGTGGACCAACAGACTCCTGTTTGCCACAGTGGTTGCTGCCGTGAGCCGGGACCAGCGCTGCTGTGGCCTTTTTGTAAACCGACTTCTATTGAAGAGAGAAATTTCCTTTTGTCGTCTTAACTATAATATTTTCTTCAGCAAGCACTCACTTTGTTAAAATGTTGTGTAATGCCACTTTGTAAACAACATAAATGTGTAATATACAAACCATACAGTCATTTTGAGAATAAAGAAAAATAAATGTATTTTTCTGTTCACTTTTCAATCAAACATGTCTAGACAACAGCGGCAGTCTGGTTCATTTACATGTACGGTTTAGGTAAAAATGACTATGGCACCATCACTTTCACAATGTATTCACACCCATTAGCTTCGAGTTAATAGTACAAACTCATGTAGGCCACTTTGCTTCTGTGCTTCACAAACTCCTGTTCGCCGTCAAGCTGAAGGAAAACAAAGGCGTGTTAGATGTTGCTCAATATCATTGCACGTCAAATTCCATGAGAAATCCATGCTTTTTATTAGCTAGCAGGAACTGACATTTTTTGAACAAGATGGTTTTGGTGTAGTTGTGGGTTTTTGCACATTAAACTCCTTGACATTTTCAGAAGAGCACTTGGGTAATGTGAAATGAATCGCTAATGTCTGGGGGAAGGCTCAGGGTCTTCTATACAGAATCAGAGGTTTTTTGGAATGTTAAGATATGGAGTAATGGCTTCAGCAGCAGAGACAAAGTTATTCACGTAGTTCTACATTTTGGATTTTAACACCTTACCTTCGCCCTGAGGAACCTCTTCTCCATCTGAGGCAACCTGGACCAGTCTGGCCTCCCGAAGCACATCGGCCAGCTGACTTTCCTGTTAGTCACTACATCGTGAGCGTAGGTCCCGGGCCTGTTTCACAAAAAGGGGGTGTCACCTTGGTTCAGCACTGGTGAGTGTGTGTGTGTCTCCGTCTACCTCACCCTGGACTGTCCTCGACTGTACGTGACGTCAAGTTGAGCCTCTGCGCAGTTGAGTTGAACGGTGTTTTCCCCGGAGGAGGCACTAGGGACTGGCTTTGATCCCGCTGGTACTGCTGTGGGGAAGGGGTCGCTGTCTGGTGCTAACAAAATGAATTTAAACACGTTAAGCAGATATTCTCGCCATTTAACACGGCACCTCCAGAAGGTTTGGGGAATTACAAGAGACGGGTGTCATGATGAAAGGGTTAATTGAAAGCAGTCTAGGCTGATGACTTTTTTAAAAGTGTAACCAAGTTAATTTAATACTAGTTGCTGGTGACTTTCAAAGTAAGATGTTCATAAGAGTTTAACTGTTGATTGGAGTCACTTTGGCCTCTGGGTAGTTGTGGAGGCATTTCTTACTAATCTGAGTACAGTTGATAAATGGGAGAAATAACCACCAGATTAATCTGTAATGAAAATAATGATTGGTTAATTGATCAAAAGGATCTCCACCTAAAAAAACTGCCTTTACAGCAGCAAGCATATTTTCAGTATAATATAAATAGTACATAATACCGATTCCAGGGGAGGTTTGCATGGAGTACTTTGTCTTTTAATACGTAGAATGTACAGGTATAACTGTTACGTGTCTATTGGAGATCATGTAGCCTACCATCGCACTGCAGGGGGGGAAGCGTGCTGCGGTCCTGGCAGCGAGGCTGTAGCCCTTCTTACTACCCGGTGTCTTCTGTAGCTCGTACACGATGGTGCCAAACTGCGGAGAGACAGTCAGTCAGACCTCTCGAAACCATGTGATGGCCACACTCGTCTTCGTCGTGCTCTGAAAACGCGTTTTGTTTCGGCATCCGAGCCCGTGACCCAACAGAACGGACCTTGTGGTTGTCATAGCAGCCGGGGCCGATGTGCGGCGCGATCTCTCGTGACATTTGGCTTCCCAGGCGGTCCGGCGCAAAATGGAGGGGAAAGAGTTTCCTCTCCTGGCAGCTGCCAAAATGTGCTCTCTGAACAGGAGCTCGGGACATAGTGGAAACTATCTGTGAACACCTCCGTCACGCTGCCCACCGTTAGCTAGCTAGCTCTGTCCCTATAGCTGGCACGTCGTGGTGTTTGGGCTTTATGTAACCATGGCAACCGGGTGAGTGAATTGAGCAGACTACAAGCTTCCTTAGTTGACGTTAAATATGACACTTGACTAGAGTCCCGACTAAGATCACCATTTATATATTTTTATTTTCGATGTACATGTACATTTAATGGCACATTACGTTTGACAAAGTCAGAAGGGAGGCACGGTTATTACAGGTTTCGATAACTTTAAACAAAGGGTAAATTCTTTACATAAATAAATTATTTTTTTAAAGAAAATATTGGATATGAGTGGAGGCACTTGATTTGTCAATAATAGCAGAACTTTTATAAGGCCATTCTTAAACGCACAAACAGCAATGTTCTCTTTAATTACAGATTCTTCTTTCCAGTAGTCTTTAAATTACAGTTGAGTTGGAATATTAAAAAAGTACTGAGGTCTGAGACGGTCCGACAGCATCCAGCAATCACATGCATGTTGGCATGGAAGACATTCTCTGTCACCAGAAATTATTGCTATTTTAGGAGAAATATAGCCAGTGCCTGACCAACAGTGTCCCAAAAACAACTTTCAATAAAGACGCTCAAAATCAATTAATACAAAAGGTGTATCCACTTTGGCACTTGCAAATACGGAGCGATGGGACGGAATGTGCCTGGAAAGAGAACAATATGCAAGAGACGGCTGTGGAACGACTCAGGAAAGGAAACTACAGGGGAGAATAACGGGAATAAGGATCTTCTGTCAGGCAAATATCTTCAGAGAAGCTCTCTCTCACACATTCAGAAGCTACATGAAAAAGAATCACTTTCCAAGGAGGCACTGACTGACTGACTGAGGAGTGTTTGTGTTTGGGAGCGCTTCATTCCGACTGAGGCACTGAAATCGATGGCCCTTTTGGGTCGTCAAATCGATCCATGGTGTTTAGCTGCAGGATCATGTGCAGGCCGTATACGAAAATCCAGAGAAAGAGCAGTCCGGTCACCAGCCCCATCCAAATCCCTGGCGTAAAGAAGCCTGCACAGTCACTGGCATAGGAGAAATCTGTTCCATTGGCCAAACCGAAACCCTGAATCTGCAACACAAAATGCATTTGAAAATTCAGAGTGCACACGAAAAGAGGCTCATAAAAGAAACAATTCAATTCACATTAAACCGAATGTGAAAGAGCAGGAGGTAAAATGCAGCACTTGTAGAGTCGTACCTGAAAGTCGATGAAATTGAGCCTCCACGCAGGGGTCGGGTTGGTTTTGTTTGCCACCAAGAGGATATCCCGGAAGCTGGTGACGGACTGGCAGTGGAAGGAATACTCCGCGGGGGCGTAGATGTTGCGGCTCCCACTGAAAGACGCAGTTTGACCGTTGGCCTGCAGCTGCACAGAATCCAAGGTGAACCAGTTCCGTGCAGACACAGGATAGAACCGTTGACTCATGGCAAAACTGGAGATCAACAGAAGAGTGTTGCTCAACAACAGCATTTCAGTGTGGAAAGTAGAAAACTAGTATTATTATTGCTGCAATTGGGACAAATGGTGTCATTAATACATCTATTGGTCAATAAATATAGCCAGGAATAGGACATTCTTGACTACAGGTAGCATCAAATTAAACTGAGGGAGACAGCACTACTACTGAGGTAAAGTAAAACCTGATATAATACAAAATGTAGTTTAAACGGTGAATTATGCTGAAGGGTTTGAGACAGGGATTCACCGATTAAAGGCCTTGAACAGAGTATGAAACAGATTAGCTTTATACATAATAAAAAGAGGAATTTAAGAGAGGAATTCATCTTCTTGAAAAAGTGTCCCAAAATGTATAAAAATTCTTTTGTTTAAGTAGCTTATTACCTTACCTTAGAATGTAGCCTGATGGGTAAGTGAGGACAAGCCTGATGTGAGAAGAGAAGATAGAACATATTTAAAATGACAAAAAAAAACCCCACACGAAACCAAAGTTCTCTTGAACAAACTAAAGAAACATGCTGGCCATCTCACAGTGAGTTGCTGCTGTTGCACGTGGATCCTGTCATGGAGGGTACTTCTGTAGCGAGGTCGATCCACACAGACTCGCTTGTAACGCTGACGTTGAGATTCTGGGCCCAAAGCATTATGCAAGGGTTTCCGGATACGTTAAACATGATGGGCGGTTTAACCTCGGGCACAACTGCTTGGAGCAAGGATCGCCCCGCAGGCTGGATGGACATAGATGCCTCTGAAATCACCTACAGAGGCAAATGTATATGGTGATGCATGTCTTCATGTGACATTTTCATTGTTTAAGATGATGGATTAGCATAGAAATGACGACAAATGATTACGAATTATGTCTTACTCGTGATGGTTTAAGTCCTGTGTATATCGCAGTGTAGTGGACTTTTTTGTCCTTCATCACACTGAGAACTTTTCCAATAATTCCATCTGTGGGATGAAAAATACACTTGAGTTACACGCGTCAGAAAAATACTGCACTGTGACTAAAATACAGGTATTACTACAGAATGAACAGTTAAAACTCACCATTGTCATGTAGCACTTTTTTACAAGACTTGCCAGAGCTACAAAACACAGTAAAAAATAAAGTTTATATTCACAAAGCTAAAAAAGAAAAAAACTTTATAGTTACATTGACTGATGTGTTGAAGAACACAATTCTTACCTAGTACAATAAGGTAAATTGATGATCAGTAGATTGCTGGCAGAGGTGTTGATGCTCAGATGAGACAGAGTGTCTGCGTCTACAAGCAGAGGCGAGGCACCCAGCTTCTCCTGCAGCAGAGCTGGGATGGCAGAGGAATCCAACCACTCCAAAGCAGGGAACATCACTGATGAGGAAGAATGCAGTGCAGCCTGAGGAGGTGTGATCGGAAAGAATGACCATTATTATTAGTCAGACAAAATCATCTTTATTTAAGACATGCCTAAGATTATAATAACCTACCTCAAGATTTTCAAAGGCACTATCCTGCTTGTTTCCAAACACTCCACCAAAGACTGTGAAGTCATCTTTGCTTAACTGAACACAAATAAGGACAATAAAAGTGTTTACCGAGAGGAAAAATACTTGTAGCTTAATACAAACATTTGCAATGCAACTAAAATACCGATCGATCCACTTTATCACGACACTGATGACCTCCAGAGAACAAAACCGAGACAATGTGTTAGAGAGGAACCGTGAAAGGGGAAGTAATGCCAAACTCATAGTCACTTCAGAATGAGAAGACTGTTACACAGCGTCACATGGGAAGGCAGTGCAACTACAGTACAAAGGACAAACTTTATAATAGACCAACAGTGAAATGTATAAAACACATTTCAAAGCAGTCCTTCTAAACGCTACATTTCACTCTTGGCTCCAATGCGTTGAGTTACATAGTGTAACCGCCATGATTGCTACAGGTATATGGTTTGCATCAGTCTGAGGGACTGACCTTATCTTGGAGGAACAACAGCACAGTGTGGGGTCCAGATCCAAAGGCAGAGGACAGGTAGGCGGCCAGCTGGTCTTTGGATGTGATGTGACCAGCAGCAGCGGAGGCCAGTGCTGGTAAACTAGACAGGCAGCAATTATATAAATGTAATTATGATGTATCTTTTGTTTTTCAATGTTATTTATTAAAACAGTTGATCATGCCTAATGCCAGACGGTTACTGTGGTAGCTACGAAATGTGTAGTGTTGCTAGTTTAGTTTTCCTAGCAACAAGTGTTAGCATATTAGCATGACAAAGAGTTGGCTGACTACTAACTGTTAATGTCTGTCTTAGGTAAAACATAAACGATACAAAATTAAATATTACCCATCGCTGGACCACATAAGGAGTGGCACTTGAGCAACGGAGCTCCCTGTGGAGAAAAGGGTGAAGAGAAGGGCAAGAAAGGCCATTAATCTCACTCGGCTGGAGCACCTCGATCCTGCCATTTCTCGTTCTTCCGCAAAGCTCTGCTCCCGTGACCTGAAGCAGCTGAGCGTCACGTGAGCGTCTTCCGGCTTCTGTTAGCCCCGCCCACACCCGTCCTTCTATCCTCTATCCACAGTGCTCCGGTAGTCTCAGAAATCCAAGAGCAGTTTAATTCTTAAGTCTCGCTACAAACATACCCGAATTTTATAGAATGTGATGCATCGTTGTCGATAAACATTTAAAGTTGTGTAAAACACAACATACATATAGCAACCAATGTAATCCCAAAAGCATCCTAATGCTAAAACACTTAAAGACTTGAAGCCACTTTGACTATTGAAACCTGAAGTATGTTTTTATTCATGTATCATTAACAGTTGAACAAGGCAATGACTTGACAACTGTCCAAGGTGCTGATACACCCTCCAGTTTGGGCAGTCCACTCCTGGTGGCATCGTGTACATTATCCTTCTATTGTGCATTAACTCTAGCACAATTTAAAAAATAAACAATAAACGAGGAAGGAAAAGTTTTTTAAAGTACGTTATTTCTATTGATAACCGCCGTGCGTGAGGTCGAAAGCAACTCCCATCCACACAGCTGTGTTGGCGGAGGGATATCACTGCGCCTACAACTGGAAAGGAAGGATAGACAGAAAATAGAGCACCGACCAAGACTAAATATATTAAAAATAGCGAAACACATGTGAAACTCGAAGCCAGGGTATGCAACAAAGCTGAGCACCCGCTCAATAGCTCCAGTTTCAAGCGAGATTTCCCATTACAGTTATCTCTTCAGTCTGAGTCCATTGTCTATCGCGGTGGGAAGAGAGGAGGCGAATACGCACTATTTTCTGTCGCGCACTAACATTGTTCTAGAGTGCTCCACAACCAGGGCCATCTTTGGTCGTCCTCGCCGGTGACAGTCTGGACAGTTTATTCCATTGGTCATTAGTGCCTAACGATTATTTAACAATAGTACAATTACAACAGCGCAACGGGCAGAAAAAAGGGAGCTTTGTGCAAACCCACCGGTAATTCTTTCCTTCAATACCCTTCATTTCTCGAGGCAAAAAGAGGGCGAGACGGGAGAGGCGGTGATACAACATGGATGAGGAATATGATGTGATCGTTTTGGGCACCGGACTCACGGTAAGCAGTCAGGCGTCATTTCCTTCCCCTTCGCACGCAAACGAAACAGATTTAGCGAGTTCCACAAAATGTTTTACTCCGTGTACATCTTCACATCGATCCACCCCAGAAGTGAAAGCCTCCCGCATCCCCCGGTTTGTGTGTGTGTGTGTGTGTGTGTGTGTTAGTGCGCTTGTGACACTATACAAGATTGTCATAAGAAAATAAAAATACAAACGTTCTTAAATGTACTTTGACATGCATGCGCATGACAGGAAGCAAACGGAGCGCCCTGGAGTTTTTATGTTATTTTTTGTATTGTTCTCACAGCCGGCTCCGTGTTGCGTTACACCCAGGAGCATCTTTTAGGCGTAACCCCACAATGTGTCACGGTCCTCTTTGCATAGACAGGCCTCCATCCTGAGGCTGGCGCAGGCCTGAGCACGGGTTTATTACATGACTGAGTCCGCCTGTGCTGCTGCTTTCGCCGCAATTCCCCTTTTCCCATCGCAGCCGATGCGGCACAAATAATGGCCGATACATTTGATTAGATATTTATCCAGATTGTCACGTGCATAAAAGTCAACATTTCTAAAAAAAAAAATATATATATATATATATATATACTTTTGTGTGATTGTATTTCATTATGACGCGCGTATTGTGCAAAGTATAGACATTATTACAGATCCCTGTTATTATTAAAGTAGATTCAAGGATGAACCGATCTCGTCGCGCATGCGCAGAACGTTTCTCCTTTCCTCCCTGCACTCTCCTGTCATAACGGTGGTTCAGGGCTTCTATTAAACACTTGGAAGACAGCTTTGATAAGTCACGATCGTGTCATTTTCAAATGGATGTTATTGACTTTTGAATATTGTTTTGTGCAGGAATGCATTCTGTCCGGCATCATGTCTGTGAACGGGAAAAAGGTTCTACACATGGACAGGAACCCCTACTATGGTGGCGAGAGCTCCTCCATCACCCCTCTGGAGGAGGTAAAGCCCCCCTGAGAGAGCAATCAATCAATCAATCAATATATATATATAGTTATTTCCTTTAGAACATCTCAGTTTACCTCCTGCGCCATTGTGTGTCAGCTGTTGTTTTTATTGTCCTCATTTGCTCACCGCCTCATCGTCTGAAATGATTATGCTTCTGTCAGCTTCATAGATTTCATCCTCGCAGGATGTTGTTTATGCTTCCCTTTGCTGTCGTTTTCCACAGCTGTACAAGCGCTTCAGTCTTCCAGATAGTCCGCCCGAGTCCATGGGCAGAGGAAGGGACTGGAACGTTGACCTCATCCCCAAGTTTCTCATGGCCAACGGTCAGTGCATGAAGAAAAATATATATCTCCATAAAACTCACTCACCATATACTGAGAAGAAAGATGGACCAGTAATGCATAGTTGGTGTTACTGATAACGCCCAATTAACCAATCGGACCAATTTAGTGGAAGTGGCATGAAATTTACAAATAATGAGATGTAACATGTGTTTGTCTGCGTGATTGCAGGTCAGCTGGTGAAGATGTTGCTATACACAGAAGTTACACGGTACCTGGACTTTAAGGTAGTGGAGGGAAGCTTCGTCTACAAAGGCGGAAAGATCTACAAGGTTCCTTCAACCGAGACCGAAGCACTAGCTTCAAGTAAGCCAATCAAACATCTCTATGCCTAAGATATCGAGAGTATATCAATCACTTATAGGTGATCACGTTCGCATTATATCAACATGCCCTTTTATTGAATTTCCAGATCTGATGGGAATGTTTGAGAAGCGAAGGTTTCGGAAGTTCTTAGTCTTTGTGGCCAACTTTGACGAGAACGACCCCAAGACCTTTGAAGGCGTGGACCCCAAAACCACAACAATGAGGGACGTTTACAAGAAGTTTGACCTTGGCCAGGATGTCATTGACTTTACCGGCCACGCCCTGGCCCTCTACAGGACAGATGAGTAAGGACATCGGCATGATGTCCAACATAACCTGCGTGCATTATGTTAACATTAATGTAATAAAATAAACTAAAGAATATATCCTGCAATTGTAGGTTATTAAAGCTTATTCTTAACAAGACTGGCTGTACAATATGCATGTAATTGCAATTGCAACATTTCTGTTTATTGCTATTAACCGTCGTCCTTTGTTTGCTCCCTTCTCCTTCAGCTATCTTGATGTTCCCTGTTTGGAGACGATCAATCGTATCAAACTGTACAGTGAGTCGCTGGCACGGTATGGAAAGAGCCCCTACCTCTACCCCCTGTATGGTCTGGGAGAGCTTCCCCAAGGGTTTGCCAGGTTAATAATATATTTTCTATCAATGGCGCTTTATTATAGATAAGTAAATTCTAAAGCGCTGACCCACTCTCGGATTTAATTTGCTCTCATTCGCCTGTCATTTTAGGTTGAGTGCAATCTATGGAGGGACCTACATGTTGAACAAGCCAGTGGATGAGATAGTGATGGAAGGGGGCCATGTGATTGGAGTGAAGTCTGAGGGCGAGGTACGCAGATTTATTGACAATGATTATGTTTTTTTTTTTTAAATGAGTCGTTAAGTTTATCCAAGCAGAGGGGATCAAAAAGTAAGTCCTCCGAAACGCTCCGTGTGCATTCCTGCTTCAGGTGGCCCGCTGTAAGCAGCTCATCTGCGACCCCAGCTACATCACGGACCGCGTCCGGAAGGCGGGTCAGGTGATCCGTGTGATCTGCGTCCTCAGCCACCCCATCAAAAACACCAATGACTCCAACTCCTGCCAGATCATCATCCCTCAGAATCAGGTTAACCGCAACTCAGGTAAGGACCACCGTCAGTGTTTATGAAATCAGCTGAACAATGGAGTTCTTAGAAAATGTAGCAGTAAGACCAATTACAAGATGATGGTGACAAATCAAGCGTGCATATTTCCAGAAGAAAAGCTACTGATGCTTTCAGACTCTCTCCACCTCTAAACCCTTGTATCAATTCTCCAGACATCTACGTGTGCATGATCTCCTACGCTCACAATGTGGCAGCCCAGGGGAAGTACATTGCCATTGTCAGCACCACAGTGGAAACCAGCGAGCCGGAGGCCGAGATAGAGCCTGCCCTGGAGCTGCTGGAGCCCATCGACCAAAAGTCAGCATTTCGATTTAACAAGCAGAATATAACACTAAGCGTGATGACAATGGGATAATCATTGTTAATGCAGTTTGGTTTTGCTTCTTTTTTTTTACAGGTTTGTGGCTATTAGTGACCTTTATGAGCCCACAGACGATGGTACTGACAGCCAGGTAAGAGGAAGAACGTTTACTGACAAAAAGAAAATACATCACCAAAACCTCCTATTAAATCTGATTCTTTTATATGACAGCACACTGCGTCGTAAACGTTATGTTATTGTCTTTATATCACCCGTATCTCAACTAAACCGCACATCGATAGCTCGCCACACAGCTCAGCAAACCCTTGATCCATAATCACATTGTCACGTCCGGCCCTGAAAAGCCTTCAGGTCCCAGGGGAATATTTGCAATGAATCGGCATTCATGACAGAGCGCTAGCACGCTGACAAGCTAAAGGAAGATGCTGACCTCAGCATCGTGTTGCAGTGTGTAGATCCTCCAATCCTGTCGTCCGTTCTTCCCCAGGTCTTCGCCTCGAGGTCCTATGACGCCACCACTCACTTCGAGACCACTTGCAACGACATCAAGGACATCTACAAACGTATGACCGGCAGCGACTTTGACTTTGAGAACATGAAGCGCAAGCAGAACGACGTGTTTGGGGAGGATGAGCAGTGAGCGCTCAAAGGCAGAGGGGCCCCCTTGGGGGGAGGAGGCTGGGGCGATAAAGGGGCCCGAAGGAGGCGCCAGAGAGCCGGGGAGGCGCAGCCCTCTAAAAACAGATGGGGCGGGGGAGGGGGGGGGGGGGGGGGGGGTTTGCTCCCGAGCTCCGCCTCGCCCTCAGCCGCTTGCCTCCTTTTCCTTATGTCCCCCCTCTCTCTTGAAACACGTTCAAACACATTAATGCTCACAAACCCACACACGTGCAAACACACTCACACTCCTTATCTCCGTCACTGAAAAGCAGGGTTGATACGGTCTTTCATTCCATTGTAGAATTTACAGTATAATCATGTCTTAACTATTCTCATTAGAGGTGAATTTATTTCTTGTTGTCGGACGATTTTCAACGCATTCCATTCTTCCTGTAACGCCTTTCTCGTCTTATCAGAGGTTTGGGTGGACGGGAGATAGATGGGACGGAGAGGTGTGAGCGGCGTGACAGATCTGTAATGGCGGCGTAGTGTAGAACCCACTGGGCCCTCTCCAGTTGACGTGCATGCATCTTTCACACACAGTAGTATTGTACATAGACTCAAATGAACACAACGCGGTATGAAGGCTGGACCATTCCACACCTCGCTCCTGTCAACCCTGCTTTCACTTTCCTCTTACTTGGTCTTTCTACCTGTTTTTTCCGTCAAAAGACGCCGCTCGTTTTTTGCAAAATTCTGTCCGGGCGATAAAAATAAATGTGGTGAAAATGACATTTACATGGGCTGTTCTGTCGACTGATAGCGCTCCCTTTGCAATGCTGTTGTGTTCCCTGTGCTAGCAGGCAAGCTAACCAGTGGCTATTAACCGTCACCCGCCTCCCCGTTACCTTGTTTATCTCTGTTGTGTGATTTAATTTTGAATTTGAATAGTTTACTTTCTAACATTTTAAATTATTGAAGAGTTTTATTTCTATATACATTTTGGTGCCCGTTTCACTGGCTGAATTTATGAAGTTTACAGATCTGAGGTTGAAGCTGTGGTCTCCAAGTGGAACATTGGGGGGGGGGGGGGGGGGCGGAGGGAATGTCTGAAGCAAAAGAGGCAGTATTCGGTTTGGAGGTTTGGAATGAGCGACGAGAGGCAAATGGATTACAGCAAATTGTACTGCGAGGAAGTATTGTCACAGGGGACAAGGATGTGGAAAATGTGTTTGGATTTTGGAAAGAGGATGGAGACTGAAATTTCGGCTCATAGTGAAAGCACCAGGTCGTGTCTTGGGTGTTTCAACCCTTGTGTTGTGTCATTTAGGTCATTCCCTGGAGGACTAAATCCTATTGAAATCTGTAGTTGTCAAATAGAAGGAAAAGCTGGATATTCCCATAACTTTCAAAGTCTTTGTAGCAAAGGTGTGGAGCCACAGTTGCAGGTGCTGCCCCTCAAAAACAAACCAAGATGCTTTTATTTGGTTTTAGCCTTAATTTGGGGTCTTATTCCGATTTCTGGGCGCTTTGTTTAAACGAATCGTTTAGCGGCAGGTCGGTCTGGTGCCAAAAATGGTGTCGCTGGTGTTGGCAAAAGTTGCTGAGGTTTTTGCCTGTTGTTCTGGAGATCTGACTGAATGCTATAGAAGCTAAGAATGCTTAGAATGCTAAGAAGATATTGTTTTCCAGTAGCTGGCTGTTATCGTCCTCACTTTTGCTCCATTGATCCGCGGCTCGTTGCACATCAACAACAAACAGATGAGACGCCCTGATTGGTTTCTTGAAAACACTATAAAGCAGTTTCATCTCACTTCATCCACCCCGACAAAATGAGCAACTCTAAAGTTCATCCCGGGGGTGTGTACGTGTCTTATTGTCATGCTCTATTTATTTCAAGGTTTATGTTCTGATGATAAAAAAAAAAAGTTTCTTTATTTTTGTTTGTTCTTTGTGCTGTGTCATATGTTACGTTCACCTCATCCAGTGATCATTCCGGTGTTCCATATTGACTTAAAATGATGATATTAGCATTCCGAAGATTTTAAGAAAACAGGTTTTGATGGGCGAATAAAACCAACAGTCAGTCATGGAACTGAAATCCAAATCTAAAGAGCTGTGTGTTCACCAACGTGTGTCGTCTTCGTCCTGGATTCGTGTAATCTGATTAAAAACTGGATGTTTACTTTTTAAACATTGACATATCTGAAGCCCTGCCTCCCGTGCCCTTCCTCAGCATCAGATACCATCCTCTCTTTCTATTTATTTATTGAAAACAAAAGCCTCATGTGTGGTTGTACTGTTTTAATTTTCATCCAGTTTGGCATATTTGGAAACCACTATTGACAATATCCCTTGAAATTGACAAAAGAAATAGTTCAGGCTAAGTAGTAGAAAACTTACTGTCCTTGTTTGATCACTAGTTTGTGAGCAATGCCTAATGTCTTGTGTAACAAATAAAATGAATTAAACTATGAATGAAATGATAGAAAAATAAAAAGCACATGGCAAAACTGGAAAAGCCCTGATTTTGTTTGTATCCTCTTGACGATTTGATTTGTGGGATGAGTACATGTACATACAATAATATTTCATATACACAATACAACTTACCCCAAAAATACAGTTTTAATAATTACAAGTCTTTGCTTGATAATCATTTCAAGATGAAATATGAGAATAATCTAATAAAAATCTTGCTGAAGTCTTAAACCGAGTCCGTGAGTAAGACATTTTGGAGGTGGAACAAACTGCTGCGGCACAAATGGACATTTTGTGGTTGCCAAGCAACCACTGTCATAGATACAGAACGCAGCATCTGAATCCAAACTAAATCCCCTAATGCGCAATCATTGAGTCCTTCATTATATTTGTGCAACCACACTTCCTCACTAGTACTACTAAAATGTTATTCCCTGTGTTGCTCCTTTGTAACCACACCTGTTGCATTGCTCCTAACACAATATTAGAGAATGTGTGAGGCGCCGTTGTCATTGTTTGCCTCACGGAGCCCCAATTCCTGCTCATCCCCTGTCCACTAAGCATGCCGTGACAACTGCTGTGACCTGAGCCGTGCAGCCGAGAGGCGACAAGGGCGGAGCGGGCCCAGGTAGAATTACACATGATCCACCACGTAGCTCTTGTATGGATGTCCCAGTAGTCTCTCCACCTCCGCCTTGGGCACCACCCAACACTTGCCCATGTGGTGTTTCCGCAGCGTGTCTTTCAGCGTCTTGTCCTGCAAGGTGACCGGCATTTGCTGTGATCCCCACCGCAGGAGTCCCCTAGCGGAAATGGCCTCATTGTGCGCGCCCCCACCAAGATAATCTTTCACCGCCGCTACGCTAATGTCAGCGTGCTGAAACTGGCCTGAAGGAGGACAAAAGGTGGAGAGTAACTTAAGTGCTTTTACTCTTGTACTGGACTAAAACAAAGGTACTTCAATTTCATGCTACTTTATGATTCTGCACCCCTACATTTTAGAAGAAAAGATGTTATTTTGTACATTTATCTGATCAAATTTTATTGTAAAAACCTCAAATACGATTACAAAATCCCCAAAGCACTGTGACCAAGAGTGTAGTTTCTAACCTTTTAACCTTTCAGACACAGTACATCAGATACTCATGAGTCACTAACATTCTACTTTGGCTCTTTACTTGTGTTGTGTTGGTACTTTACCTTAAAGAATGAACAAGAAACAAGTTCTTCTTCCTCCACCTCTGACGGACACTGAGCAGCATACACAGATACAGAGAGCGCGTGGTGTTACATACCCAGCAGGCCTTGGGTTGAAGCAGACAACCCCCGTCCGTCTGTGATGTAGAAACCCAGGTGAGCCATCTGCAGGTAGCTGGGGTGATCGTACTGGTGGAACATAACCAGGAACCTCACACCCTTGCTCAGCTCGATCCAGCAGCTCCGGTGGTTGTCCACGGCGACCGTCACTCCCTGCCTGGCCACGGACCCTCGCTGATTGACGGGAAGAATGTCCCGCCCTTCCCCTTCCACCACCACAGCGTCCAGTGAGAGGCTGATGGTGATGTCACCGGAGCCCCCCGTGGCTGAAGAAACGGTTAGCCGGTCGAAGTAAGTTCGGGGGCGTGATTCCGCACCGTGCTTTGGGGGGGCTCCCATCAGGTGGCCGTCAACGATGATGCCTTAAGGAGGAAGGAGCAAACATTCAATGACGCACAAAAAAAAAAGGTACACGTATCAGTTGATCTTAAATGTGTTCATGTTGGTATTTGTAAGCAAACCTCTCTCTGGTTCCTCGATCAGTCTAAGAACGTCGTTCGCTCTGCCGTCTACTGTGAAGCACAAGTTCTGATGCAGCTTAGGTAGCTGGACCACAAAATGAGGATCTCCATCAACTACAACAGACAACATTTCAGCATTATTACAACATAGGTACATGAAAAGTATTCGAATGAATAAAACATGAAATGTTCTTGACCTGATGAGGAGAAGACCCGGATGGTGCTCAATCCGGAGGGAGAACTATCTAAAAGCACAAGACATTCAACTAAAGGACAGTCCTCTTCCCTCCCAAACACTGAAATCAATGACAGGACTACACAGACATCACTACAAAAAAGACATGTTGTTTGGGACATGCAGCTGTCAACAACAGCCACTGAATACTTACCAAATGATGAGTCTGCAGTATCATCCCCTGGAAAGAAGTCAGATAATGTATTTTAATACTTACAATAATGTAAGCACAGAATAACGTCTAATAAGGTTTTGAAACTTACAGCCATCATAGTTGAGATCGTAGTCGTAGTCATAGGTTGCATCATAGTCTGTGAAATCAAGGCAAGAAATCAGAACCAAAGTTCACAACACGTGAGGGAATTTAGATTTACAGCAGTATTACAAGAATTAAAGGTTGTACTCACCCTTCACAAGGTCGAAATCTAAAAGAGACGAGAGCATAGAATGTAGCCTAATACAAATTTCAGAATAAAAAGTGGTCTGCCATTAAAATATAAAAAGAAAATTCCCTTTCACCTTTTCTCTGAATGAAAGTAGAGACATCTAGTGGACGGATAAATAAAATTTCAATTAGGAATAAATATATACAAAAAGGCAGCATCCTTTGACATGCAGCTGGAAAGTGGCCGGACAACATCACATTAGACTCGGGCGGACCCAACGAGGCGGAACCTACCCAGAAGCCCGGCTGCTTCCCACAGCCGCGGCCCGTCCGTCACGCCGGGCATAGGGGCGAAGGTGGCCGACACCAAGGTTGCGATGCTCACGTCGCTGCTGTTGCCATCCGCAGCTGGAGCTGGAGCCGGCGCGGGGGAGGTGAGCGGAGACGACAGCTCGTGCACAGCGGTGGTGACCCCCCCCACATCTGGAGCAGCTGTGGGAGTGTTTGCTGCCTCCGCGGCGGAGGGCGCGCTCGCTCCGAGGGGAGGCGGGTCAGTCCTCGCTGCCGCACCGTGCCGAGGGGGGAGAAGTTTCCCGGGCAGCGGTGCTGGGTCGGTTCCGAACCAGCTGAGGGCAGGCGCGGTGCTGGTGGTGAACGCTATCGCTGCGCTGGGCGTGGTTGTTTTGAGGGCCTTGGGCTGCTGGGTGGAGACCTTTCCAGGCGCAGGGGGTGGCGCCGTTTTGAGAGCTTTCAGCAGAGAGGTCGGTGTCTTACCGACGGGAGGGTGGGGAGGAGGAGGAGGAGGAGCAGGAGGGACGGTTCTGGATTCATTGTGGGAAGGAGTGGGCTTTTTACCCGAGAATGGAGCTGGTGCTGTTTTGACAGAGCCGGGACTTGAAGTTGTGGTTTTCCTGGACGGTGCCGTCTTTGCTGTGGACGTTGGGCCTGAGATGTTTTTAGTCCGCTTTGTAGGTGGCTGAGGAGCTTTGTTTTTCCCAGAGTTGGGGTTATTAGCTAAAACGGACGCCTTCGACTGCCCAGCAGCTAATATTCTGTTGGTGGCAGTAGTCGCCCCCGTCGTGGTTGGAGCTGCTGCGGCGGTGGGCTTTGTGGTGGTTGGAGTTTCTGCGTCTGGCTTAACTACAACTAAAGACGTGAATGGTGTGACGAAGTTATACTTGAGGGACAGGTTGGTGGCCTTGTCTGCCAGTAACTTTTGAGTCGCGGGGTCGGTAGCATTGAGTTTGGCCAATAGCAGCTCTTTGATGGTGAAATATGCCCAGAGACGCCGCACAAAACTGGATGTTCCTTCCAAGCCTCCCGGACAATCGAGTGATTCTGCGCTCCCGTTCCTCCTGGCGTGAGAAATCAACACATCGTTCTCCAAGTTGACACGCTGCTTCACATCAGTGGCAGACATCGACACCCTCAAGTCCTTGACCCCTGGTTTGACCCTCCCGGCCACCACCAGCTCTGAGCCTTGGAAGTAATTTGGGAACAGGGCGTGGGTGATGTCGAACGCCTGATCGTCCAGATACGACAGCTGGATGTCCGACAGCAAAGGGCTGGCTACTTCGTCAAAGAAACCCTTCAGCTGCAGGGCTGCGTCGGCGTCCTCGTACACCATTCTCGCCACGCCGCGGTTATCCAGCGCCAGGCGTTTCAGGAGGAGGAAGTCCGCATCGTCTCCAAAGGCCAGGCCGAACAGAGAGGACGAGCCCAAAGCTTTCTTGGCATTGCTAAGGATGGTGTCGCCAGCTGTTACCCCAATGGTTGCCTCCCCATCGGTGAGGAAAATCACCAGAGGCACACGAGGGGATGAAAGGTGTTGGGGAGAGGCGGAGGATGGCGGGTTGACGAGCAGGGCGGCCGACAGCAGAGCTGCGTTGATGTTGGTCCCTGATACAGGCGAGCGGATCGATCCGTTTTGAGGGAAGAGAACAAACAATCAAACAAATAGAAACGTTCAATAGAGTAATCACTTTGGATCCAATGGCGTGAGCCAACCGGTATTCTATTTCAACTCACATCCCTCTGCGATAATCCTCTTCACAAAGTCTTTGGCGTCGCGAACATTCTGCCGAGTCGCCCGGACTGTTCGTCCTTTCTTCCAGGTGTGAACCTTGTCTGAGAAGGTGATGATATTAAAGTGGTCTCCCTCTCTAAGGTCCCCGAGAATGATGCTCATTGCCTGCTTGGTCTACTGACAAAAAATATTAGAATTACAGGCAGAATTTCCACATTATCTTTGCAGGATGTCGCAACTTTTCTAATTGTAGGACCACATGTAGTCGATGAGGTTTGTCCACTTTACCTGTTTTATTTTCGTTCCTATCATTGAGCCACTGACATCAATGACAAATATAACGTCCTTTGGAACCACAGGAAGCCCTCTGGGTGCAAAGTAATGCACAAAGTAGCCATCATACACCTGGGAGATTATACAAAAATCAATGGTGGAGAAAACAACCTTAACTGGTACCAATAACACATTTCAGTGTTGCGACCAACACCTCAGGTCTATTTCACAAGCCAGGCATGAACGGACTCTCCTCACCTGGACTTCGCCCAGGACGTCTCTGAGGTCCACGTCATACTGGATGATGAAGTCTGCGTTAAGACCTTTGGGGGAGATGCTGTTCTGCTGCTGTAGAGTGGGACTGTAGCGAACCCGAGCACAGCCAGCGCTGTGCTCAACATGAGTGGAGGCCGGCGGGTCCGCGTCACCTGAGGAAAGCAGGAATTATTGGTAATTAATCAATTAACATTAACATTTTGGACATTTTTGGGAAATGTTTTTATTTGCTTTCCTGACTCGAGGGAGATACCACCCTCAAGTGTATAATTTGGCTTAGCAACAATTAGCTTAGCTTAGCATAAAGACTGGAAACCAGCACAAGTAAAGATCCTATAACTTGGTTGTTAACAAAATTGCATTTTTGCTTTCCGTAGAAATTGTGCTGTACGAGGGATCCTATGGCTATTTCTCGGGTGGATTTTCTCCCCAATCCCGAATCAGATAAACGACTCATATTTTACCGTGAGCCGTGTTGGAGATCAGCCGGCTGGTCTTGAGAGGAAAGGCCTTGATGAAACTGATGCCCGTCCGCTCCGTTATGCTGACCTCTAACGTGAGGTTCTGCACGGGCTGCCCGGGCCTCAAACCCAAACTGAGCTCATAGCGGCCGAGTCGCCGAGGCAGCAGCTCTTCGTAGGACAGGGAGAAGGACATCAGGGCTCCTGGCGGCACGCTTACGGCCACGCGAAACCTTTCAATCTCCCTTTCTCTGGAAGGCAGCAGAGTGGGAGGGGAAGCACAGCTCACACTGTTGAATCGGATGTCAGTCTCCTCCTAAAACCTTGCACGATTTTATTTTTGGTTAAATAATAATAAAACAATGATCTGGGACTGACTTGGTAGCAACAAGTCCAGCTGCTTTTCCTTGCTTCTTTGCGGCATCGTACATTTTCCTGGCAGCGGCTCTTTCCTTCACCTGGGCCATGTACACTTTGCCGTTGGAGGTGCTGATGGGATCGAGGAAAAGGGAAGAAGAAACGGCTTTCTGTGTCAGACACAGTAAGCTGATTATTTTTCAGTCATAAACACGCTTGGGCTGCACTGAGTTGACTTCATTTTGCAGCTCGTATTTCCCGAGGAATCACTAAGCTGCTTGGCAAACACGCATCGAGCGTGTTTACAAATGGAATTCATAACAAGTTATGCGGAGGTGGGGGTCGTAAACAGGGAGGGGGGGTGGAAAAGAGCAATTTCCTCCCCCCCCCCCCCCCCCCGGAAAACAGCATTAATGAAGAGAGACTTTGCAGATGAGGGGCCGATGACGCTCCCGGGGAATGCCGCCGTCGGCTACACCCACCGAGACTTCCAACTAGAACCACCGCTCCAGAGTGCCATGTGGCACAGTGGCCCCTGATGTCACGTGACAAGGTGCTGAGTTAAGGTCAAGTCCTTTGAACAAATAGGTCCAAAGAGAAAAAAAGAAGAAAAAAAAAACATCAAGGGCTAAACTAAAATAAACCCCGACGGCTTGAAGAGGGTCTTGTTTGAGGAACAGAGCACAATGGCAAGAGTGGAAAACGGTGTGTGTGTGTGGGGGGGGGGGGGGGGGGGGGGGGGGGCGCGTGAGACGGAGTGAAGGGACGTGTGTACATCGGGGGGGACCTACACGCGGGACACAGGGTTCTTAGTGAGACACGATAAATGCCAAAGAACTTACGCAACACATTTGCCGCAGCGTTTCCCCCCCCCCCCTGATGTGAAGGCGACTGTACGGCTCATGAGAGCGTGAAGATGTGTGCGTGTGCGGTTTTTTTGTGTCAACGAAAGACACAAGTGAAGGTTAAAAAAAAAAAAAAGTACTAGCTCCAAACTCACACATACTTAAAAAAATCCACATCAACCTCGGCACGCATACACACAGTCGACGGCGTGTGTGCGTGTGTGTGTGTGTGTGTGTGTGCGTGTGTGTGTGGGGTGTAATTTAGCTGGCAGGCTGCCTTAGTAAACTGGGCAAGGGAGAAAAGAGGGACTGGGCAAACTCCTGTCATTTTCTCTATTAACGTTCTGCCTCGCATTTACAAAGCCTGGCATTCATTTGCCCTCAGGTTCCCCCTCCTCGTGACCTGCTTCCGTTCCCAAATCCAGCTCAAGGTTTGGTGCTTGGCCTGGAATGTTGACTTATTTGTTTTGTTTATATTTAGCATTTTTGAAAGAGAGCGCTCAGCAAACTCTCAGTAATCAAATGATGCATCTTTCCTCTGAACCGGGATTCTAGTTTCAGACAAAATTCTTCTAAAGTTTCATTTCTGGATGCTGCCAATTAATGAGCACCGTATAAGCATTCATTGGAAGTTCTCACAACCTTGCAGGTTCTATTTATATAGTCAATAGATTATATTTCGTGTCAGTACTCACGATGATTGTTATTTCCTGACATTCCTAGTGATGATGGAGGTTAGAGGTAATAGGAAATTGAAAAGACGGACCGTCAAATGCACCGATTAACGTTGGCGTTGTGATGCAGACGCGCTGCAGACTGTAGACGGGAAAAGCAACGACTCACATGGTGAAGTTGGAGATGAAAGCAGAGGAGGGAAGGTCCACCTCAAAGGCAGCCTCCTTGGTGATGGGCAGCTGGTTCCACACCGAACTCTGGACGGTGGTAATGGCGTAGCGGGACACCACGGAACACCTCACGTGGTAGTCCGTCACCCTCAGCTAGCGACACAAATCACAGGTACGTGCATACGTCTCTCAAAAGTCGGATGTCAGCACTGATGTTGAGAATTCATCAGAAAAGACGCATTATTGTGACCCACCGAACACAAACGGAGCTGACAGAATATTACGTATATTCTTTACTTTGCCTGATTTTTTTATTGGCTGAGTGTATGATTAAATGTAATCTGAAAAGTAACTAAAGCCCTCAGACAAATGCAGTGCAGAAAACAGAGATATATTCATATAGTGGAGTAGAAATAACAGGTTGGATAAAGTACTCCAGTACCTTGAAATAATACGCACATCCAGTACTTTAACAAGTGTAAGCTGACTCAGAGATAGGGACCACCAAATCAGGTTGGACTATCACAGACGTGTTTACTCAAACCCAGCACAGAGGTTTGTCCCCCTCTCTCCTCCTCCTTGTTTACTGGCGTAACCCCCGGCGCCTGCTGACGACCACATGTGGTTCGGAGGCGGCCACATCACGGGCCCGGAGGAAGAGAGGCCGCATCGGCCCTGCGGGCTCACTGGCATTTAGGAAGCCTGTGGTTTGTGCTTTGCAAACCGGAGGAGCGGGTGCTTGAGGGGCATTGATTCGGAGCTGGAGGGGGAAAAGGCATCGGGGCGACCGGCGAGAGGCGCCGATGGCCGTCAGTGGTAGAAAAAACAAAGTGCTCGTCATCAAGTGCCGTATTTATGCGATTGTGACGTACAAACACATTTCGTGATACTATGTTCACTATTCTACGTTTCGGGAAGGTAAATATTGAATGTTTTGCTGCACTGCATGTGTTTGACAACTAATGAATACACCTTTTAACATTAAAAAACAAACAAAATATAAGCAGTTTATGAATAAAATGTCTTCAAGATTAAACCAGTGGCTTATAAAGCTTTGCTAGAACCATGTCTCTATTCTTTATTGACTTTTTCCCTACAAAATAATCAGGTGGTTTGATTTAAGTAAAAGTTTGGATCCTGTATTTTAAGATTTTCCTAAAAATCCCCTAAAAACATTTATCATTTGATGAAAAAAAATGTGTAGTAAACCTGTAATCTATATTTGTGTCTTGTTTATTCGTATGACACAGTTTAAAAAGAGTGAAGAAAGTGAGAATATCAGATGTTAAAGCACAAGGGGATCACTCATCAATATCTGGTATTTTATGCAACAGAATTTATGACAGTAACATCAAACACGTACCACTGCCTTTGCTGGTTTGCTTTGACGTCTGACTCTCTGGGAAAGAAACAGACAAGTTAATCGAGTGCATTTTGTAAAATGTGCATTTAATTAAACCCAGTGGCAGATTTTTAAATTGCACAAAATAATTTGATACTATCATGTTCAAAATGCCTCCTTTTTGGAGTAATCGGCCACAATCTGCCTATGTGAGGGTTGGTTCAAGATTTTGTGTGAAAATAGTCTGAATCAAAGCCATTCATGAATAGAGGGAAGTGGAACTGGAAATAAATGTGTTCAGTGTATACAAGGCCTGTGAGCGCTGCACGGTTTGCACACAAGTCATCGCTGTGTCAATACATTACCACATACGCTGGTCATTAATGGGAATTCTGCATAAACACGTCAAAGAGTGGAAACCATTTATAGGAACGCACGTAAATCATATCATTCATCTAAAAGAAGAATTTGTATATTTAATATGTTTAGGCTGATACACTCTTCTGCTTGTATTAGAGCTGATAAAGCTAATTGAAGGAACTACTAAATCCCTTTTGCAGACAAATCAACCACCCACTTGTTACTGAGAGTGGCTGAAGTTCAGTTGTTGGTTTTAAAGGTTATGTTTTATTATTGTTACACAATTATCCTGCCTCCATTCAGCCTGGTTAACTACAACAATGACTTTAGACACAAAAAGGAAAAGGGTTAATAAAACATACATATACCTGTAAAAGAGAATCTGCTCCAAGGTTTGCTTCATAATCCTTTGATAATCCCTCTTGCATGCAGAAAGTGAAGAACACTAAGATGCACTGGATCTTGAAGTTCATCGTGTCCATAGTAATTCAGATTTTGGACTCCAAGGTGAAGTGGTCTCACGTTGTAAGGGAACTGAGGCAGCTCGCGCAGCAGGACGATGTGCACATACCTCACATTTTACACAAGTGATCTTGTGCAAGGGGCAGTCTCTCTCCCCTCCCTCGCCTCGGCCTAAATCAAACTGGTTAACTGCTTGGAGAATAAAATGTGTTCTGACAGCTGTTGAACATCCGTCAGATACTGTGAACGAAAAAAACAACAAATGGTGAAAAAACTTGAAGCTCAGTGAGAAGGTCCCACTCGGCTCAAAGAGAGCAGGCCCCAGGTTGTGATCGAGCATACTGGAAATTTCGCGGACTGCTGCCACCTAAGGTGCACGAGAGGCGAGGGATTATTAACCCTTGCTCTCCTATTTGGGGAAACCACCCCGCTACAAAAACACCTCTCCTCCTCCTTCTTGTGGGAGTGTTCCTACTAAATGCTCCAGCCTGACTTTTATTTCTTAAATCACTCCCAAATGTGAGTTTTCATTTCCCTCGAGCGCTCGTTCTCAAAGACTCATTATTTGCAGAATGGAACAGTGCAGTGGTCTGTTGTGAAATCAGTTTGCTTCAGCTCAGTTCTTCTGAGGAGGGTGGGGGGGGGGGGGGTTAACAACCCTACAGAGAAGCCAAGAACACACAAACAGGACTATAAATTGGATTTATTTTCAGAGCGACGTCTTGCATGTTTATTTATTTACATTCTTTCATTAAACCCCGTCTGAAGTCTGGTATCACATCTGCAACGGTTCAATGTACGCGTCTTGTTTGTTTGGGTGCTGTCCGTGGTGCTGATCACCACCTTATTATTATCTGTGCAACGACAAGCTCACTGCCAACTTGCGAGTGTTTTCCTCTCGGCATCGAAAACACGGTGCATTGTTATTGTCCCTAAATTGTAAACAAAGAATTCACAAAAAAGACAACTGTAGTCAGAAAGAAACAGGAAGCTGTCATGTTTTAAACGTTATCTCCATCGTCTAGACTCAAAGTCCATTTTACCACAACCAGCCTTTCACTGGAGGGCATCTCTAATATTTAGTCAAGATAGTACGTGGCAAAACATTTAGTTTCACTTGACTGTAGTAAATTCTTTACAAAACAGCATTTACACGTGTTCAGGAACAGTCAGCAGAGCCTCCTCTGGGTTTCTGTTGATGTCGACATTCTGCAACAACAGCAGCACAAATAGCGTTTAGAGATTTCTAAGCATGTTATTAGTAAATATAAAATGGAAAAGGGGACTACAGGCAAAATACTGTATATTCTTCAGTGTGCTGTTGATGGAAACTATTCTCCCACAATGCAATGCAGAAAAGAAAGGGAGAAACCGCTCACAAAAGTATTAAATCAATGTCGAGTTGTTGCAAAACCTTTCAAACTGTTTGCTTTCTATCTTAATTCCACTTTTAGTCAACATGTTTTCATATTTGCTCTTGGTGGGGAATTTCAGACCACACTATCCTAAATGTATGTAATATGATCTATGCTTTATCCATATCATTTCCCCAGAAGTATATCTGGCTTAAAGTGGAACTCTGAAGAGTTTGTCTCTCCGACTAATGCCCTGCTTGTCTCGTCTCTGATTACGGGTCATCACGTAAAATGGCACAAAGGTACATTTATTTAACTAATGAATGTGACTTCAGGCGGGATGTTATTTAGGGGCCCCAGAGCAAAGGCGGCATACACATGTTCAAGCAGCATTTTTTTTTTCTTTGTTGTTGTCTTTGTTCCTTTTTAATTTCCATTTCAATTTTCCAATTCCATCAGATCCAAATAAAAGGTCAATTTGAATTCCAGGTTCTGACTCAACAAAATAAGACAACACCTGGGGTGAAAACTTTTGCGAGGCACTGTACATACTCATTTTCACTGATATATACATATTACTGTCTGCAACCAGTTGTATGTTATTTGCCACAGAGATGTTGGCAAAGCTAATTATCTATAATGTATAAGTGTGTGCTAATGGAAACTCACCAGTGGCCTTTCTCTGTGTGTGTTTACCGCTTCGATATTGAGGAAAAAAGACTCAACTTTGCATCCTGAAACGGAGGAGAAGGTCAGACCGTCAGGGAGAGATTTCCAGAGATATGGAGCTGTCACACAATGCAACCGTTTTACCGCCTACCGTAAGCTACGGGTGTGAGTTTGAGCGCTGTGTGAAGAGGGCATCTGAGATAAGGCAGCTCATCTTCAGAGGGGGGGGGGTAAAAAGATTTTTAGGTGGGTTTATGGTGTTAAAAAAACAACGGCATAAACCGCCGTGCCTCTGATCCGGGTGTTGTGTACCTGCTGGTTTGTCCAGAAAGTAGGCCAGCAGGCAGCGAAAGATGGCTTGGTGGCAGACAACCAGAACGTTTTCCTGCCTCTCCAGCTCCATGATCACAGGCTCTAGACGATGGACAAGGTCTTCATAGGACTGGAGAAGAGCCAAAATGATTGAGGAGTTCACTAAGCCAACCCGTCTATCCTCAAATAATCTTATAATGACTGTGTTGAGCAAAGTCTGTGAAATATAATGGTTAGCTTAGCACAATGACTGCGGACAGGGGGGGGGGGACAGCTGGCCTGACTCTGACCAACAAAGCAACAATTAAACCAGCTTCCTGGAGGCTTCTCATCACTTGGATATTAAAAGCCATGTCTTAGTCCTTAATGTCTTAGACCGTTTATTAATGCTAAGGCCGCAGTGTATTCAGCGTAGTACTTACCTCGCCCTTTGGGTAACGATAACGATACTTGTCCTGGTCTCTTAGTGCAAACTCTTCGGGAAAGTTCTCCTGGATCTCTTCGTAGGTCAGTTCCTCACACACACCCTTGGTTTAAAAAAAGGTAAAGACCACATTACTGATCTTCTGGCTTTGAAAATTCCAAGACAGACTAAATTAGTTAGCGATTGAATGCTCTGTGTTACACCATCTGAAAGCATCATCTATAAATTTAAACTGTTTTAAATTGATCTCTTTTGTGTCTTTTGTTGGAAGGATGATATTTTAAAAAGCAAGACATGTGACTCACAGCGTCTATCTCATTGAGGGCCTTCCACTGTTCGTACTGGACTCCCAGAGCTTCTGCAGTCTGGATGGTCCTCTTCATGTGGCTCGTCCACACCTTCAGCTCGCGGATATTCTGACCTCTGATGAAGGTCGCCAAGGCATTGGCATACTGGAAAGAATTAGTGCGATTTGGACATAATGATAATAATAATAATTCAATCAGTATACGGCCTCGCTGGGATGTAAATAAGTTACTCAAGTACATCGTCATATATAAAACTACCAGACAGAATGTACAAGTAAAGCTGATCAATGATCTATTTTCATTATTGTTATTTTTCATGCCAGAACACTTCATGTTTGCATTTAAAGTGTAAAGATTTATGACATTTCCTTTGAGTTGCTTTAAATGTCTATTCAATAATTTTGATGTTTGAAAGGTTACATTTTAAAAAAGGACTTGAAAAAAACGTTTAAAAGGTTTAGTTTTGGGTCTCTGGGTAATACTTCTTTCTTCTTCTTCTACAATGACTCGGTGAATGAATGATTAGCAAAAATGATCGTTTTAGTTAATACTTTAAAACAAGCTCAACCAACTAAAAACATTCAGATCCGGCTTTTACATCAATGCATGAACGATAATAATCGTATGTAGTGGTGGACAACTTTCTGCAATAAGTACTTTTCCTAAATTACTAACTTTTACTAGTAACATCCTGAATGCAGTACTTGAAGTGCAGTAGTTTTTACAGTGTATCACTTCTCTCACTTATGCGAAGGATACGAATGCTTCCTCTACTGGTGCAGTGTCATCCACCCACCTTCTGTCCCCTCGGGGAGAGGCCTGAATCTCCACCGATGCGCCCCAACAGGTTGAGTTCGCTCTCTCCGTGGCGGCTCAGGTAGATGGACCTCGGTGTGACGTGGATGTTCATGAGGTAGTAGACTATCCTGCTTTGAATGTGGTCCTGGACCCGGTTCACCAGATATCTGCTGCCTACGTCGAAGATCTTGATGTAGGAGAGCTTCCTGGTCAAAGTCAGAATTGGCCAAAATGCAACTTTGAAAACAATCAACAAGTTGGAGGCTATTCTGTGCACCGTTTAGATTCCCATTTACCTCGCAGGAAGAAAAGCGTTATGGGACATTACCTGTCCTCCTCGTCGTCTATCGGCATGTAGCTGGCCCTGTAACACTCGATGCGCCGGCTGAAATCTTCCAACGCCTCGTCTACGTCACGATCCACGTAATCTGGACTCCCGAACTTTACTTGCTGGAAAGGAAAGACAGTTTGGGAAATTTGTTGAGAACGCGTCGTCACTTACACACTATTATATTGAACCTGACTGACCTTAATATTCTCTGCAATGATTTCTGGGTCATCGCAGATCGACTCCACAAAGAACACCTGCACAAGAAGTGATTACAAAGTTCAGGAACAACTGAACACAATTGAAAAATATATATTTATAAGCCTGAAATGAATTCCTTGCACCCCCCCCCCCTCCTCTTATCCTTAAAACAAACAAAACAAACTCGACAGGCAGGCTAGCGGTTTCCCCCTTCTTCCAGTCTTTATGCTAAGCTAATATGAATAATGTGAATAATATAGATATTACGTCCACGTGCACACTCACTTTGTAGCCCCTCTCGTTTGCATAACTAAGGATGATTGCCCTCCTCTCCCTCGTGGTGTTGGTAGCATCAAATACCTGGGTGGCACAGATTGTAGGAGTTATCGACCCATCCTTATAATATTGGCAAACATGTATTTGTGTATTTATCATATTCATGATGGTTAATGATCAAGCACATGAACGAGGGACAGTTTGAGATGTCCTCTTACTCACGGCTACTTGTCCCTGTTCTTTTGAGAAGTAGGCAGCGACGTCCTTCAGGGCAGCTGTTGCACAGGCCCTGGAGGAGAAGTTACACCCGTGCAGGCAAAGGGATGAGGACTGAAAGGATATGAGTGCATGGGGAATTTACAACTTACTTGCGGATCTTCATGGCCTCCTCGTTGTCAGGTTTAAAGAACTCAAAGTTCTTATAGATCTTAACAGCTTCTCTGCGATACTGGCCCACGTTAAACACTGGTTGGATAAAGAAAGAAGTTAAAATATGGTTAAAGTTAAAATACAGCTTTTGCCTTAATGGCACAGAAAAAAATACAAACTATTGGTGTTCAATATTTGATGATTTCATATTTGAGTAAATATAGAAACTGTGAAATTCCTTGTCACTGTCAAACATTTTTATAATGAGATAATGCTTATTAAACTGACTTTTGGTAGGCACTCCGATCCAGTTTAGGTAGCGTGTGAGCTTCTTGGAGATGTACGTCTTTCCTCTGGCTGGCAACCCCACCATCACAATCATCGTGGGAGAATTACAGAACTGAGGCACCGAGGCTGAGATGAAGACAAACGCACAAGAGCATGAGGCAATGGTTACTGAGTATGGCACTGTGGTTGCGAATCATTCAGCAGAAGTGCATTATGTTCCAGTGTCCTAAGGGATAAGCAAGAGTCAATTAAACTCTGTACGGATCCGTGCTGACCGGGTCGCTGCCGGTGGTAATCTTCATTAAGAGAGAGAATAAGAGCCCCGAGGTGCAGCTCAAATGTCCATCTGGCTTTGGCTGCGCCGGACACATGAATCCGTCCAACCAACCACCAACAAGTGGAAATCACCTCTTGAAAAAGGTGTGAAAACAAAGACATTTGCAAATAGTACATGTACAGAACAATGTCTACTGAGCGGATGCTGGCCTTCTTTCGTTAGGTAATCACATTTTAGAAACAACCTTGAGCAGCGTAGTGCACTGCGCCATATGGCCGACAATCACATGAGGACAACCCTCCTAATCTCCACGTGTGTTAAAACGCACACAAGTCTCCACTGCCGGTCTTTCAACCCGGCTCAGTTCTTCTCAACCAATGTTCCCAAAACCATAATCCTTCAAGTCGACAGCTTTGGCTCAGCTTGTCACTGCATGCCATTTATTTGATGAAGTTAAAGTTGAGGGGAAAAAAAACTGAACGTTTTCAGCATTCTCTGCACAAATCTGCTGTACTTTGAAAGAGTTTGTGTATCTCTAAATAAGGCATGACCATTTGCTCGTCTGAAAAAATGGCAGTTATTTATAAGCTTGACCGTTAGCATGGCCCCCCCAAAACAACCCGGGTGGCCCATGAGAGTCTAAACAGGAGCAGGGAGCGCATCCAGGCGGTTCGATTATGAATGCAAAATGCTGCTTCAGCACAATTCTCAAAGGCCCACGTCAGACACTGACAACAGAGCCAACTCAGACCTGGCTCGGTCCAGCTCGGCTCTCGTCCCATGACAGAACCTCCTCTTTGTCCCTCAAACTTCTGCCTGCAAGCCCCTCCTGAACCCAACAGAGTCCTGAAGGGTTCAGAGGTGCGAGACACGCTTGCAGCTGTGAGCAAACACCAACGCTTCATCTGAAACAAGAATGAGTTAAAGTGGTCACAGAACAAACAGCAGCAAGACAGACTGGGTCACGGGTCACGTTTTCTCTGCACTTACATCCTCTCCTGCGGTTCAAGCTGCAGCCCATCCATGGCACCCAGATCTTGAGCAGAGGAGTCTGGGTGAGTTTTTTCTGCTCTGTGTTAACGGTGAGAGCCATGAGGCCGCAGTGGCAAGTTCGGGACACAGCGCGAGCGACTGAGGCGCTGTGATCTGTGTGTGCTTCGCTGAGCACTACCTACTGCAGGTCAGCTGACTGTTATTAAGGAGAAGCACTTGGTAGGCAGGAAGGGGGAGGACCCGAGGCTGCTCGTCCGCCTCTGACTCTGTTTTTAAGATTTAAAAAAAGGCTTGTAGGGAGTTTGCCAACACCTCTGTCAGGCCAAGCAGCAGAGAAGCATGCACTTACATCACCCTGGTCATCTGTTGAGGTGACAAAGCTGGTTTCTCGGGCAGCGTAAGAACATCTGAGAGGAGTTGAACAGAGATGGTGAACCTCCCTTGAATTCAGATGAGCGCAGTTGGCCCTGATCCAGCTGTTTGTTTGACAAACTGGGAAAGTTTATTGTGGTGATTTTCCTTTCTTGCCACTAGAGGGCAGTGTAAACCTTAGAGTTAAATCTGGGATACTGTAAGTAGGCTCAGTTATTGTTCAGGCCATTTTGAAGATGCTGTGTGGTTGACGGAACAACGCTTTTCTAAATTCAGCTAATTGGCTAACTTACAACAAAAAGATGTCCAACCATGATCACTTGATGAAGACACGAAAGACACCCACAGTCTGATTGTCCCCCCTGCAAAATTCTCACACTGTACATTTGTTCCTTTTAGAAAATGTATCATGCACTGGTCTACTGCTGATTCCTTTCTGTGAAGAGCCAATTGAAATCCCGCCCTGACCGCGTAACGCTGTTGTCGTAGTTTGCGCTGTTCTTACTGTTAACGCCGCTAGCAGCATCCAGCACGGCCGTCACGCCGCGTTGAGAGCCACGTGGAGGCCAAGACCCTCTGCTCTTTAAAGGAAGGGGGGCCAGATGAGAGGGTCAATAGGCCCCTGTCTGTATGTTAAATACGAAGCTACATTCAGCAGACAGCCACTTAGCTTTGGATGAAGACCGGAAACAACTAGTAACATGTGCCGTTTGTTTCCTCTGCTCAGATAACTAGCAGCTGATTCTAACTTTGCATTTCAGTATAGACTAGTTTGAGAACGGCATCGAGCTCCTCATCTAATCTTCTTGCCACGAAGGTCGAAACACACGAAAGTTTGACATGAAGTACAGCAACAATGCAATTCAGCTCTCTAAGCAAACCACACAACTACAGAGAATCAGCTGTGTATGTTTGTCTGTGTATAACAAAAGAAACGCGTCCGGTCGGATCCCCAAAGAAAGAAGGGTCACATGTGGCATAATGTCAAACCTTAATGTCTTACATTCCATCCAACAGGGATAATCATCAATCTGATTTTGGCCAAAGTTCAATGTCTAACAGGCAGTTAATCTTGGGCAGTGTTTCCTATTTTGCCATTAGCTTGACCATTTACAGGAGGTCCTGTGTAGGTTATTCCATGGGGGTCAATGGGTGATGTCCTCCAAAATAATATCCACAGGGGGATCGGAGATGTGTCTCTTACCACTCTCCAGCTGTGTCTCATCTCTACAGATAAATCAAACGTACTTCCCAGCGAGAATAATTAATTATTATAATTATCTGTACTTGGCTCTTTCACAACCTCAGGTATCAGGTGTCACTCATGCATGCAAGTGTGCAAATTTCCTGGAAACAAAGCATGCGAGATAAATGTAAAACAAAAACAAAGAGAGAAGTCCAGTTGGCAACTTTCTAGACCTACTGTCTATTTCTCACTATGTATCTGTATTCCATCAAAACTGATGCAGGGGTTACTTGAGTGAAAACCAGACAAAGGTTCAGATAAGGCTTGGAAGTGATGCAGCATATCATCTTGAAAGTCAAGTACAGATCCATTATGATGACATATATACATATATGTGTGTATGCACTTACCCACTCAGTACATTTGTTTGTTTTTTGTCACTATATCTTGCACCAATCTACTACTACTACTACTAATATGAACAGCGTTCAAATAGAACTCATTTAGACTACTCCACTGTCTATTTTTACCCGCGTATCATATCTCTGATGCACTCGCTCCGTTTGGACTCGCTCACGGCCTGAATGTACCAGCCGGTCGCAGGAGCCCCGCCGCAGCGTGTCTTGTGTTGTTTTTGCCGTTTGCTCTGCAGAGGCTATCCATCTGTCAGCTCACCTGCGCTGTCACACCTGCGGCGCCTCAAATATTCCTGCTGGGGAAACTCCATTTCTCCGCTCTGCACTCCAATGAACCAAAACAGCAGAGCGGCTGAGCACCGTCGACGCACTGAATTACAGGGGTCAGCGGCACCGGGACTTGTAAAAGAAACTAAACCCCTCTGCCCAAGTATTCTCAAACCCAACCCCACACCCCCCCCGGAGCCCTCTCTGTCCACGCCACATGTGACATACGATAGCGGTAGACTGGGCTTGTCCTTTACTGTTTACCAGGGCAGGAGTTCACGAGGAACACACATGGCGAGGGAGAAGCTGAGCTCCGAAGGGCGAGTCCCAAAATGAGCAAAGGTCGCCCAAGAAGCCAAATGTTGTTGCAAAGAGTCGCGCTTACAGGCCGCAATCTCTTGTCGTGCGCCTGGGGTTGTTGTCTGCTGTGAGGTGTCAATAAAGCAGGGGTTACTTGAGTGAAAACCCAACAAAGGTTCAGATAAGGCTTGGAAGTGATGCAGCATATCATCTTGATAGTGAAGTACAGATCCATTATGATGACATATATATAAATATATATATATGTGTGTATGCACTGACCTTGTTAAACACGCATGTCCCAAATCCATACTACCTACTAATTATTTACAGTTTGTATTTTTTCAGTATGGTGTTCAAGTAGTTGGTGTACATATATACACGTTCGTCATCTGATACAAACAACACAGGACATTCACAAGATTTTTATCATCTTTCTGAAGTTGACTCACCACACGCACATTTTCTAAAGAAAAGGTCCTATTTCTTTGATGCACTTCCTTCCGTTTGAGGCATCAAAGCGTCTGGTTTGAGTAAACCTGAACATGCTCTGCACTTTCATCTCATATGCAGTAGCATAACCTATAGATGTACTTTGATGTGGATAATGATTGAGCGTTTCCTTTTTACAATCTTTTACAAGCTTACTTTCAATTTGACTCGTTGGTATTGAAAACGACTTTAAAAAATAACCGCCCAGAATTTTGTATTTATATATAGACTTTTGGTTTAAAGAAGAGACAACTAAAGCCACCTGGTGAGGCAATATGGGAGACTTGTTAAAGAAACTTGGTAACTAAACAACTCCATATTGGTTATATGGGGGGGGGGGGGTGGAGGGATATATTTACATCTCTTTGTGAAAAATGTAATACATATCTATATGATTAAATGAAGTATTGATGTGCAGGGGTGGAGGAGAGAGATTGTTGTTGGGTGGAATGCATCAGAGTTGTTTGCACCATTTTAATATATTTCTGGGAAATCCTGCTTTCTGGAAGTTTGTGAAATCATATCCAGATGGTTTTTGTGCAGAGAGGCAAAACAGCCTGAAAAGAATGGGGGCAGGGTTAGGAGAGGACTTCTGCCAGGTTGCATTTGCTTGGATACACAGGCAGGAGAGGGATACGTAGAGTTATACATTGACTTGTATTTTGACCAGCAGCTCAGCAGGACAGTTCACTGATTGGAACCTGGATTATTTTTGGTACGAGTGAGAAGTCACAGAGGAATGAGGTGAGATTTTACTTTTTTCTTTTCTTTTTATGGACAATGTGTTAACAATAGCACTGCCTATTATTTTTTCAAGACATTGTCTCACTCAAGGAGTGCATCTGGGCCAAGGATTTCCTGTTTTGCAATGGTGTGTGGTTGTGACCTGATTTACAGTTAGAGATGTAGATGAGATGTAGAATTTGCTTTAACTTTAGTCTCCTTTTTGTATTTTGTACATTTACTCGCGTATTTAGCAAACTGATGCATCAATGCTTCATGCTTTGATAATAGATATAAAATAGAATGCATGACGCTTTCATTGTTCAGTGTTCAAGAACCCTGAACAATGTGCAAACTGGAGAAGATACAGCGAGGTAGAATAATCTAAAAATCTATGTTATGTACCATTTGCAAACATTTGAGACACATTTACAGAGCGAAAACATATTTGAAGATCAGCTGCACACTTGTTCAGGATTTGTAAGATGTAAAGTTAATAATTTATCTGTACTGTGACGGTAAACATCAATGCTGGAGCTAATATCTAATACGTTTAACAAAGAATGTCCTGCTTGAATATGGCTGACACGCCATCTAATTTTAAAATCTTGCAGGCTAGTTAGCTGGCTAGCATTAGCGTGCTAATACCGAGACTTTTTTATGCTAATAAAAAAGGTACATATTATTTTAACAAATGTTATTTGCACATTGTGTAAAATTAAGATACACATCAGGAAATATCTGTCTGCACCATCCATTACATATTCCCTCTCTTTTTGATCCCCGGTCTAAAATATATTCATGATATTATGGGAGATTGAATAGAGTGTGAACTGCAAATACTTGTTGAGTAAAGCTCTTTGTCTCTTCTACAGTGATGGGGTCATATCCAGCCCTGGCATTCCTCCTGCTTTTTTCAGCCACCCTGTCCTCGCGTTGCGATGGTGGAAAAGTGCTGGTTTACCCTATAGACGGGAGCCACTGGCTCAACATGAAAATCCTGGTGGAGGCGCTTCACTCACAGGGCCATCAAATCACGGTGGTGCGTTCCTCCACCAGCTGGTACGTTTCGGAATTCTCACCCCATTACACCTCCATCACCGTCACCCAGGAGCAGACCCAAAACCTAGAGAGCCAAGACTTCATGACGTCTTTTTTGAAGAGGTCAATAGAAATCCGTCGGAATAAAGGCACACTGTGGGCATTCGTGGAATTTTATAAGAATCTCTTCAACATGATGGGGGAGAATCAGAAAGTTGTGGCAAAAATGATCGTCAGCATCTTTGAGAATAAGACACTCATCAAGGAGCTGAAAGAAGCTGGATATGACCTTTTTCTGACTGACCCGGCATTCCCGGGTGGAGTGCTGTTGGCACACTATCTCCGGCTTCCCTTGGTTTTCAACGTGCGCTGGCTTTTCAATGGCGAGGCCCACTTCGCCATCGCTCCTTCTCCTCTTTCCTACGTCCCCCATTTGTTCACCGACAACTCTGACAAGATGGATTTTTTCCAAAGAATCAACAATATGATTCGTCACAGCATTTTGGTTTACATGTACTACTTTGTCTCAAATCCACCGTACCAGGCCGTGTGTGACCAGTACTTCGGACCCGATGTCAGCGTCATGTCTCTCATGCAGGGTGCTGATCTCTGGCTAATGAGGGTGGACTTCATATTCGAGTATCCCCGCCCCAGCATGCCCAATGTCGTTTACATCGGAGGCTTCCAAGGTAAGCCCTCCGAGCCTCTTTCCTCAGATTTGGAGGACTTTGTGCAGAGTTCCGGTGACCACGGCGTGGTCGTCATGACCCTGGGGACCCTGCTGAGCGACCTTGGCCCTGAGATATCGGAGATCCTCGCCTCGGCATTTGCCAACCTCCCTCAGAAGGTCGTGTGGCGACACATCGGGAGAAGGCCGATCAATCTGGGAAACAACACCATGTTGGTTGAGTGGCTGCCTCAAAACGATCTACTGGGTCACCCTAAGACCAAGGTGTTTGTCACGCACGGGGGCACCAACGGGATTTACGAGGCCCTTTACCACGGCGTGCCAGTTCTGGGCATCCCGCTCATCTTTGACCAGTACGACAACATGGTGCGCCTGAAGTCCCGGGGAGTGGCTGAGATCGTTGAAGTCACAACGTTGGCCGTTGACTCTCTGACGAGTTCACTGAAGAACATTCTGGATCCGCAGAAGCCCTACAAGCAGAATATGCTCAAACTGTCACGGCTTCACCACGACAAACCGATGAAACCCATAGACAGCGCCCTTTTCTGGATTGAGTTTGTCATGAGGCACAAGGGTGCAGCGCATCTGCGCACTGAGTCGTACAAATTGCCGTGGTACGCCTACCACTGTCTAGATGTGATAGCCGTCTTTGCATTGATTGCTGTGCTGATCGTGGCTTTGGTTTGGGTTTCCTTTAGATATGTCATCAAGTGTTTGTTAAGAGCCAAGAACACCACAGCCAAGTACAAGGATGACTAGATAAGTTCACGAGGATGCCGGATGGAGACTGTTTGAAGCACTGCAGTCTGAACTGCAGAGATTATAATAAAATCAATGTGCATAATCTCCACTATGCACGAGTGCTTGGTCCACACGGCTCATTATTCCCCTGAGAAGCTTTAGATAAGAATCTTTACAGCATATGAATATGCTCTCTTGCAGAGATTACCTTCTATTAAAGATATTGTTTAAAAAACAATATGGCCATGAACAGACCGTGAACATAATTTGTTAAATGTCATTTGTTTTCCTTCCATTGTGACCCTTTTTGACATGAAGGCACAATTTAAAAACATTTTAGCACGCAGGAAAGGGTCAGGATGTGTTCACATGACTGCTCCTGCGTGTGATTGTGTGGCTAAAGCCAATGGCTTTGAGCTGCGGTTTTTAACCTCGGCAGTAATTAATAAAAATAAATAAATGAGAATACAGAGCATAATTTATTTTTTTACTTTTTATAGGGTGTAAACTGTGTGTTAACCACATTGCTTGTAATTGCAAACAGACTTTGTTTAAACAATAAAATATTTATCTAACATTTGAGATTAATAACAGGATGTGCGAAGGTTAAGCGATTGAAACCACATTTTAGATACAATGCAAAGTAAATATAAAGGCAACCAAAAGCAACAATATTTATTACTCAGCAATTATTTGAGTGAATAAGAATTATTAATGGGCTCATTTAAATGTATTGATATGTTACTTGTTGGATATATAATAATATATACTTTTTTCAGTTGATGAAAAGAAAGTAACTTATTGAATTTTCAAGATTAATGTTTATATTTGTTAATTTATTATTCATTCATTTACAAAAAACACACGTTTTATTAAATTCTCACCCCAAACATTTGCTTTGTGTGGCTAAATGCTTGACCTGAAAACTAGATGGGATGAAATACACCTTGGTGATATATACATGAATCCCTTGATTTGATTTAAATTGACTCGCAGACACCCCACAGACCAATAATTAACTTAGTTACCAAGTAAGTTACCTTTGTCTTATGAAAAAAAAAGTACTAAAAACCAAAATAAGAAAGCCTTCCTTAAAAATAGCATGACACAAATATTAACGTAATGTACCGCAAATGTTTCAGAATGCCACCGTATATCATTCTATTTTTTGTAACACATTAAACACCAAATTCTCGTGCTCTAAACTTGGCATGTGTTTTGGCCAACGGGCAGTCCAAAGAGTCCAAACCTGCGGCGGATCATCCGACGACCTCCCTGCAGTCTTGATCCGAGCCGAGCGGGAAGGTCTTCGTCCGCGTGGAAGTAAACCAACGGGTTGAGGGCACTGTTCAGGCACACGAGGCCACGGCTTATCTGATGAGCGATGTAGACTCCATTGAACCAACCCAAGCACATCTTCCGTTTGTTTAGAACCCTCGACCAGAGGTTCAGGTTCTTGAATACGTGATGTGGGACGTAGCAAACGACGAACAGGAGAATCAAGATGCACAACAGCCTCAAGCATCTCCGTTTCAGCGCCTCGTCGGTGGTTTTTCTGCGGCAGAGATGAAGAATCGCATGTCCGTAGCAGCCCAGCGTGATCAGGAATGGGATAAAGAACCCAGTGAGAGTCCTTCCGAGGTTGTATCTCAGGTAATCCTCCACCTGATAGTCATTGGTGGTGTCGTGGCATTTTCCCGTCCTGTTTGCATCTGTTTTGCTGTAGAACATGTCTGGAAGACTTTGAACGCCCACAAACAGCCAAACCATGAGCGAGATCCCTACAGAGTGGGCGACAGTTATTCTTCCCATGGCTCTCAATGAATGGACGATGGCCAAGTACCTGTACACACTGATAGAAGTAAGGAACCCAATGCTGCCATATAAATTCAGGTTGAAGCAGAATCAGGTTATCTTGCAGAAGACGTTTCCAAAGATCCATCTGCTCTTCATGAGGTGATATGACACCAAAAATGGTAATGTCAGCAGATACAGAAAATCTGCAAGTCCGAGGTTTAGAACAAAAATATTGACGTTACCCATTTTCTTCCAGTTCTGCAGCAAAAACTTCAATCCCCATCCATTAGCTGCCATACCAACGATAAAGACTAAGATGTAAACAGGAGGCAGAAAACCTAATGAGTTAAAGCTGAGCCGCGGACAAGATGTGTTATTCATTGTGCTTTGCAGAGCGGTTTGTACAGTTCAGCCCTCGTGGAGTGTGGAACAGAAGAGATCTGCTCTGGTTCAGAGGAGACTTCCTCTTTCACTTGAGGGCTTGTGGGTTTTCCGGAAATAACACGTGAGGGGAGAGTTTGTTTATTTTTTTCTGACAATATTCCTTACGTCTCAACTGAATCCATGCAGAACCTAAGGCAGAACTCAGAACTCATAATTGAGTTTTAATGTGCTGGTTTGTCCTCCACATTTTGATATCTAATCCATTGTTGTCAGATGCAATAAATGAAACATTTGAGAAAAGAAAACTAATTGTCCTGCTATAGTCTAATAAGCTATGCTGCAGGCACAATTGCTAATTGAGAGTTTTCAACATTCCTGGTAAGCCTGTTATAGGCTACTGCTGTGACATGTGACCCAAGGAAGTAGCCTGCCTCTCATTACGATCTTCTTTACAGATCCAAAATGGACTGCATGGATGAACTTAAATTTGGTGTGTTAGAGACAAGCAACGTATAACAAATATAACCGATTGTTACATTTGATCAGAAAAGATTGGATCCTTTAAAAGGTTTTCTAAATCAAGCTGTCACGCTGTCCTCAGCAGTAGATTTCTTTGTCCACTAGAGCAGTGGTTCTCAACTGGTTCTGGCTCCGGGACCCACCATCACCCCTTAATGACAAGCCGCGACCCAAATCGAGGAACATTCTCAACATCTCAAATTTATTCAAAATCAAGTTCATACGCTGAATTTTATATTCAGGATGTTTAATTGTCCTAAAAACCCAATGTCTCCCCCATATCAGAATGGTTTGACCCAACCTGGCACACGCTGCTGAAAACATGGACGGACGAGCCGGCAAAAAAAACGACACTCCGCTGCATTAAAAAAGTCCCTTCGAAATAAAATCACAGGATGATTTTTTTTTTTTCTTCTAATTTTTATTTTCCCAAGCAAAACTGGTGGGTCGCGACTCACCAGTTGAGAATCACTGCACTAGATGTCTAATGTTCATGCTAAGGTGATGAACTTTAAAGAAGACATCAACAATTAAGAAACATATTTTGGATTCATTTTCTATATGAATATAAAAAATATATATATGATGAACCCAAAATGACTTCTGGGGTGCTGTGAAATACTGTGTTCAACGTTTAACAGCTCATCAGCAAACACTGTGCAATAGTTTTTGATGGAATGAAACGTTGGGGAAAAAATGAGTATAACACAACTGAAGAATATAATATAATACAAATTACAAATTAAATTATATACAAAACATTGAGAGTAGAAATGCAGGACGTATGTATTATACTGAGACAAATTTCAATATACATAGGACACATCTGTCCAGAAATATTTACAGTAAAACAAAAATGAAAAGAAATTAGTGCAATGTCATGAAGCTACAAACAAAGACGGGAGAAGTTAAAAGTTCATTGCTCACACATTTCCATCAAACAAACATGTTGCATTGTTACTCGAATTGTCGTCTTTGGTCAGAGTTTACGTCGTGAGCTCAATGACACTAGTTCAGTCGGTTTCTTTTTCTCAACAACACATAACGTTTTGGGGAATTCCACACTTCTCGTTTAAGGCAACACCTGTTCTCTATATTGTCTAAAAATAATCTAGAACAAAATGACAACAACGAACCAACAACATTTGAATACAATTCACAAATTACACCAGTTTTTGTTTCTCTATATCGACTCCCTGGCACAGGACTGACGTTGGACTTTTGTTTGGCATTACATGATTAGATACTGCTGTAATGGAGTTAAGGAGTTATTGTGCCCCCAGGTGGAAAAGTCCTATCAAGTAAAATCAGTGCATTTCTTTCTTAAACCCTTTTTGTTTTCCTAATCCTCTGTTTAGTTGGTGAGGAACTTGTTTCAGGTTGTTTTATATAGTGTCTCTCTTACCTTCTCCCTTTGAATCTTTTGTAACTTAGTTGTTAAATAAAGTGCTATACACTTTAAATCAAGTGTTATTTGTTGCCTTGCGTCTAACTAATAAAGAAACCAGCACAATGCGTTGTATTTAAGTTCATCCCAACCCAATCACAGTTTTTACCTACGGTCGCCTTTTTCCTCTTCCACGTCCCATTGATTAAATGTCCTCATGTATCTACCAGGTGATTTAATCAATCAGTGGAGTCTGAATGAATCAGGCCGATCGGGGCCTGTACCCCCACAGGGCCGGGTTACTGTGAGGGGAGTAGGGGCACTTGTTGTGACAAACGCAGGAGTGGATCATCATCACGGCCCTCTGCAGCCGCCTGCCCGCCGGGCAGCGGAAGGCCACCTCGGCCGTGGTGGTGTGATGGGGCGTGCAGCAGCGGGCGTCGGGGCACTGCCCGCAGTACCGCAGCTGGTAGGCGCGGGTGCTGCGGCAGCCCTGGTGAACGAGCCGGATGGGACCCGGCGACGCCACGCTGGCCTCGCACCGCCGCTGTGGTCCCCACTAGGAGAAATGGCACATTACACATATTGAAGACTTAAGAGAAGTGTTGCTTCACTCTGAATGTATTTTCACTTGAATTTGGGTGAGTTCAGTTAGGATTGGATTTACATTTACATTTATATTTAACATTTATATTTAACATTTATATTTAACATTTATATATACCACTTAACATTTACATTTACTTTTAACATTTACATTTAGATTAAATATTTATATTATTTAACAACTTTGTGTTACTGCCAAACATTGTACTTGAAAAAGTTGTTGCATGTATTTACATGATTTTGTCTCTAAATGTGAATGTGAATATTGTCCTGCTTTTTTTATTCATATGATAACGCTAAATGTACGAAAACTGCGCAGGATTTTACAAACGGCGCCACCTAGCGAAGCGGTCCCCTCCTCGTCAATCAATTAGTCGACCAATCTGAAGATGTCTGAAGTTAAGTAGCGCTGCTTTGTGCTTTGAAGGGGAGCGGGATCCTTTGTGGTTGAACGATCATAATCACGTCTAGTTTTGGTCCTTAGAGAAAACTCACCGCGGGTTCCCCTGAGAGCGGCCGAACTGGATGGCAAGGACGCACTTCACAAAGTCGGGTCTCCATTTGCAGCGTGCAGGCTGGGTTCCGGTTGGAGACACGCGTGGAGACCCCGGACCCGCAGCTCCGGGAACAGGCGCTCCACTTGGTGCTCCGCTCTGTGCAGGTGGAGGCGGGTGGCACCAGTTTATTGAGGCGGCGATCCATCGGGAGAGCCGGCCACGATCCGCCGTGCCTGGAGGCTAAAAAAAACCAACAAGTAAAAACTATTACTAGAGTGAAAAGAAAGTTCAGTTAACATTACAGGACCAGAACCTCCGTACATGAACTAAGGGCTGGTGAATTAAATTCATTCGAGTGAGTCACTCACTTCCAGTAACCGCTACGTCTCAAATAATTATCCAACTCCAAACTAAGCCAGTGCTTTTGATTTGACTGAACATAGAAATCCAAAGCAGATTTTTGTTCCTCCCATATCAAACAGTTATTTGTCATAATAATCGGCTGATCTGCAAGGAATGACATCGCAGGTTTTGCATCCAAGAACAAAATGTTCTTTTTCTGCTCTCATGGTTGTTTGACTGAGACAATGTCGGAAAATCCAGATGTTTTCGGAGGGGCTTCATTTCTCTAACACACTCTCTTATGTATACATTCGCACACTCCCCTTTCAATGAAAGTAATAGTACGTTGCCTCGAATGTTTAATTCTTTGACGGCTGTGGTTTTGTTATGAAACTAGTTCTGGAAAACATTTCGGACTTTTCCTACAAAATGTGGATTATATTTGGACTTTGGGAGTTTTCCTTTGGCCAGACACACACCAGTTTAATACAAAAATGCTCCAGTAAAAACTTCCAGACATGACCACCAGTGACAAACCTCGGGTACGTTGCCATCTGGACTCAGCATCAATGAGTACAGCGCTGGTCCACGCAGGGACACATTTGAAACCGTTATAAATATTAGCTCTGAAGTAAGCACACCGTTTACAGGAAAAGTTTAGCGTTTGGGTAAATACACTTTGAGCTTTCCTTGCAGAGACTTTAATGAGAAGATTGACACCGCTTTTCTGTCTGCTAATTGAACGTGACGCTAGAACAAGGAGAACATTAGTTTTGCTCATCACAACACCAGTAAAAAAACAGCTGCCTGTACAATTTAAGATGTCTCATGTTGTAAATATTCATCTTTTGAGCTTTAGTGACGGCACATTTAGTTTGTTTTTTACTTAAACTGAGCCCCAGCAAGCTGTAGTCTCTATGCTATGCTAAGCTAAGCTTCTGGGTGCACTCTTAAGAAGAGAGCAAATATAATTTGATACAATCATTTTACAATCATTTCATGGAAATCTACTTTAAAACTAAATCAGAAAGGACTGCATTGGAAGATGTTTCATGTGTTTCTCCTTTGAGGGTTGACTCAACCATCTGAACTCATCCGTCGTCCATCCGTGGAGGTTACCTGTGATGGCATCGTGAAGGACGGTGTTGTCCAGGTTCTCACACACCCATTCTTTGCAGCATTTCCCCGGTAACCGGACACGCTGTGGGTTTGGACAATCCGCAGTGGGAAGACGGACGTTCAGAGGACAAGCGGGCAAACAGCTGACCCCTCCACCTCTGCAGTGGCAGTGGGTGTCGCAGGAGGGCTGGAACGACTGGCCCTCGCTGTACGTGACGCCGTTGACTTCGCAGCGCAGGTCCTCCTGACCTGAAACAAAGCGCACAGGCGGCTCCTTGATTTTTCTTCTCAAACGCGCCTGCGACCTCTTAATCTATTAGATCACCATTCTAAGTGAACTGGAAATTATAATCAGGGAGGGAAAGGATTGGATCAGGTGAAGAGGGGACACGTCAGAGGGAGATGAGAGAGAGTGATTACACATTAGGAGGACACAGGAGATGCTGTGCAGAGGGTTGTGTAGTTGTATGGGAGACCAAGCCTCTGCTGAGAAACTGAGGAGTGTGTTTTTCAATTATTGCGGGGCGGTCAGTAGACCAAATGTGTCAACAACAGACCTGGGGGAAAAAAAAGAGCAACCGGCAGGTCGTTACGCTCTACTGAGGAGGCTTTAAACATTAACTCACTAATGCAAACTGACTGAGGTTCCTTCCCCCCCCCCTGTGTGTGTCCCCCCCCCCCCCCCCCCCCCCGCTGCGTTCTGCGCACACAGACAGGAGCCGGGCCGTTCGCCAGGTGGGAAGGGGCACTCACCGACACACTCCCCCGCGTCCCCGGGGAAGCTGGCGCCGTAGTCGCACCGCAGTCCTCTCCGGGCATCGCAGGGCAACCTGTCGGTGCAGGTGTGGCGAGTGGAACTCTGTGGGTGTGGAGCGCCTTTTTGGCCCGCTCGACACCGATGACACCGGCAACGCCACCCGGGGAATTTCACCCCGAGAATGGGATCGTACGACAATTAATTTAAATACAGAAAGCACACAAGTTCGATTTATGCGTGAAGCCAGAGACGTAGTTCCGTTATAACAATAATTTTATTTACTACAATTACTAAAACATCAAATATAAAATACCATTTAAAATACCCAACCTACTAAATATGGAAAGTAGGTACTGAGGCCTTACCGGTGGAGGGACAGGGCCAACGGGGTGTGGGGTCTCAGGGAAGGATCACCCCAATCACACGTGCACACGCAAACACACACTACAGCAAGCAAAACTCAAATTAAACCAAACGGGGGAAAACACAGCACACGAGAGGGAGACACCACCACCTGGGACACCGACACCACCACCTTCGGCACTCAGCAACTATGGAAGGAGAGCATACAGTTATTGGGAGGGAAAGTAAATCAATAAACCAAAAAATAAACGAAAACTACTTCAAGGCAAATCTAGGCAGCAAAGGTGTCTTAATGGCTGCCTAGAGCCTACCAACCCAAAATGACAAAAATAGACAATATAATCAACAAAATTAGTCTTTTCATTAGAACGTAGACAAAAGAAATATAAACCAAAATCACTTAAATCATAGTTTAACAAATAAACCCATAAACATAACAAACTCCATATACATAGTAGCAAAACACAGGCGACCCAAAAAGAAGGCAAACTATCATTCGGGTCGCAATCAGACAGCCCTGCCCGACACTTTGAGCGACAAATCCGGGCGCTTCAACTACAAGTTGTAGTTGGAATCAAATAAAACGGAGACAAAACAGCAGCGTGGCAGGGAAGGGAGGGGTTGGTGCAGATACCAGCGCAAGGCGAAGCAATTTTACGACCCAGTCAGGGAGTGTCGCACACGTACACCTGCCGCCCTCATACAGCTACACACAGCCAGCGGCACCGCTCAACCCGATTCCATTAAAGGAAAGCCTGGGTTGGTGACAGGGAGACACTGTTGCACAACCGTGAGCGCGCCGCGAACGCGAGAGGACCCAGAGCGGAATGTACCTCCAGCAACAAAGAGTAACGGGTCAAGATGTCAAACCCCCCGCCTATATAGCATGCAGTGACTTCATGATTGGTCCAAAGAGAATGAAGTGATTGAAACCACCTGCGACCAGTCAATCTGCTACAATCTACCCCAACTTTTGGATCGTCGCCCCGACGATCGAGCAAACCCAACAATTCTCTAATCCCATGGTCTAAAGAGGGCAGAGACAGAATTAACCAGCGGGTCCGGCCGGTGTACTGCACCGCCTGCCGGTAACCCCACGGCCCTCGGGAGGCGATTGATGTTAGAATGGTGGCCTGCTGTTGACCGGGCTGTCCGACGGACTGCAACTTCACTGGTATCTGAATGGATGGTTGGGGAGGCTGCGTTCGCAGTGCTGGGAACCCTGACAAGGTCCAAAACCGGGTATACTGGGTTGGTTTGAGTCTGTTCTACCAAGGGAGGCTCTTCCCGGAGGACCAGCAGATCCCCGTCACCAAAGTATTCCTCCTCTGATTTGGAATGATCTAAGGAGGGTGACAGGACGGCAGCAGGGCCACCAGAAGGGTCTAGCCCGACAGCAGCCTTCAGCAGGGCACGATTAACATGCCGGGACTTAGTCGGATTGTCTACAGGCGCTATGGTGTACACTGCCCCACCCTCGGCTGGTGCCCTCAGAACTCTGTATGACACAGGCTCATACAGATCCTGGATCTTATGACGACCTCGTGTACTGAGGTTCCGCAACCACACCAGCTGGCCTACATCCAGAGGGTGGTCTCGAACGTGCTGGTCATAGTTCCTTTTACGACGCTCTGCCGCACACCTTAACCTTTCCCCAGCTCCCTCAAAAGCAATCCGTAAGCGTGTCTGGTGTTCCTGGATCCACTCATGGGTACTGCCACACAGAGGATCTTTTACTCTACCTAGCAGGAAATCAACCGGGAGCCTGGGCTCCTGCCCAAACATCAACAGAAAAGGGGACTCCCCAGTGGCCTGATGAGGGGTGGTGTTATAGGAATACAGCACCTGTGGCAAACAGGAACTCCAGTCCCGTTTCCGGGACACCGGAAAAGTGCGCAACAAGTTGTGCAAGGTTCGATTAAAGCGTTCACACTGACCATTACCACTCGGATGGTATGGAGTGGTACGAGACTTCTCAATGCCGTAGAGCCTACAGAGCTGCTGGATCAGAGAACTCTCAAAGTTGCGGCCCTGGTCCGAGTGTATACGAGCAGGAACACCAAACTTTGAGAACCATTCTGTCACCAAAACCTGAGCCACAGTGGAAGCTCTTTGGTCACGGGTGGGGACAGCAAGCGTATACTTGCTAAATACATCAGTCATTACGAGGACATTTTCCAACCCGTTATGAGTCTGTTCTAACACTGTAAAATCCATAGCTACAATCTCATTTGGCCGTGAAGCCAGCAAATGCCCCATGAAGCTGCGGGCAGCTGGCTGGGTGTCCTTAGCCACTTGGCACCTCTCGCAGGCCCGACACCATTCTGCGGCTGCAGAGGACATACCTGGCCAGTAACACCGCCGTCGCAAAAGCTCTGATGTTCTTTCCACACCCTGATGACCATGGTCTTGGTGAACCTTGGTCAACACTTCTTCCCTTAAGGAAGCTGGCAGAATTAGCTGGGACACTGCCTCCAGGCCATCAGGGCGGAAGGCCTGGCGGTACAAGACCCCATCCCTTTCCATCAACCGGTCCCATTGGCGCAGCAATGCCAAGGCAGGCTGTGAGACCGTCTTTCGCTCCTCACCATTGGGGCGATTGCCTCTCCGCCAGAAGACCAGAGCCTCTTTAATGACGGGATCTGCCTGTTGCAAAACACTGAGATCTGCAGGTGTATATTCTGGCAAGGCAGCAATGGCCGATTGAACTGCTTCAACTTGGTTCACTTGGGCATGCTGTAAGGAATCTGGGAGTACTGTACCAGGGACCGCGGCCTCTAGTTCTCGTCTGCTAGGCTGGTGTTGGCGGGACAGAGCATCGGCATTTCCATTACTCCTCCCTGATCGATATTTGATGTCAAAATCGAAGGAGGCTAGCTGTGCTGCCCAACGTTGTTCGGTGGCACCGAGCTTTGCCGAAGACAAGTGGCTAAGCGGGTTGTTGTCTGTGAAGACAACACATTTATGGCCTAGTAGGTACTCCCTAAATTTCTCGGTCATAGCCCACTTGAGTGCCAAAAACTCTAGCTTCATGGAGCTGTAGTTTTGCATATTGCGCTCAGTGGGCCTCAGACCTCGGCTGGCATAAGCCACTGGTCTAACCTTGCCTGATTGCTCCTGGGAGAGCACTGCCCCAAGTCCCCCATAGCTTGCATCAATCTCAAGAATGAATGGCAAAGAGAAGTCTGCATAAGCAAGCACAGGTGCTGTGACAAGTTTGATCTTAAGTGCATCAAAATTACACTGGCACTGCTCCGTCCAATGTCCCCTCACAGAGAGCTCTGCTCTTTTCCTTGACTTTGTGCCTCCTAGTTCTGCAACCAGCTTATGCAGCGGGGCCGCCAACTTGGCAAACCCCTCCACAAAGCGGCGATAGTAACTGGCAAAACCAAGGAACGACCGCAACTCTGGGATGGTGGTAGGTGGGGGCCAGTTTGCCACCACCTGCACTTTACTGGGATCTGTGGAGACACCTTTGTCCGAAATGACATGACCCAAGTAGCGCACCTCCTGTTGGAAAAATGCACATTTGCTTAGCTTTGCCTTCAGGCCTTGCTGCTGAAGCCTCTTCAGCACTACACCCAACCTCTCCAGATGCTGTTCCACTGTGGAAGAGAAAACCACAATGTCGTCAAGGTACAAAAGCAATGACTGGCACTGCTGATCTCCAAATATACGCTGCATCAACCTCTGAAAGGTGCCTGGGGCGTTGCAAAGCCCAAACGGCATACGATTCCACTCGAAGAGGCCGAATGGGGTGCAAAATGCAGTTTTGGATCGATCCGCCTCAGAAACAGGGACCTGGTTATAGCCACTGGCCAGATCCAAAGTGGAAAACCAGCGGGCACCCGTCAAGGCATCCAGGGACTCGTCAATACGAGGAAGGGGAAAAGCATCTTTCCTCGTTTTGTTGTTCAGTTGCCTGTAATCGACACACATACGTAAGCTCCCATCCTTTTTCTTTACCAACACAATGGGACTGGCATAGGGGCTGCTGCTCTCCCTTATTACCTGTGCCTCCAAGAGTTGGTTGATGTGGTCCTTAACCAGCTCATACTCTGAAGGAGGGATGCGCCTATGGCGTTGCCGAACAGGGACATCGTCCAAAAGAGGGATGTCGTGAGCAATCAGGTTTGTACAACCCAGGTCACCATCATGGGTGGCGAAGACAGGGGTATAGTCCTGTAAGAAGGACCGAACCTGGCTCTGCTCTTCAGCGGGCAGTGAGGACAAGTCCATGGCCTCAATCTGGTCATGCACTCCAGGAGAAACAGCTTGAGACCTCACCGTGGCAACCACCGATGGCACTTCGGTGACCCCTGCAGGCAAACTGACAACATTGACCTTATCCAGGGTGCCCACAACAGTGCGAGGGTACAGGATCACATCGATGGCCCCAACATTCACAATGGGTATGGAAGCAGTGCCCCCGACCACCTGAACCAGGGCCGGGGAAGCTAGCAGTCCAGCAGGCAAACCAGAGTCCAAAGGCTCGAACAGTACAGTACAACCGGAATACTGCTCTGAACAGGTTGCAGCGATGGTCTTCATCGTGCCACCAGGAATGCGGCAGGACTTCCTACCCCGAACCTTCACCTTGCCTGAAACATCCTGGGGAGACTGCTCGCTAGCCTGGTGACACCGTTGAAATGCCTTCACGACAGGCTCCGGAGCCCTAGATACAGAGGGAAGGTTGAATAAGGCAAAACCATGTTGACTGAAGAGCTCTCTGTAGCACCTACGGATAATATTCATTCCCAACACACCTGGGACGTGAAGTGACATATCACCGGGAGGGTCTTTAACCACCAGTACACCACACCCTGCTATTGACTTACCACAGAGTTTAACATCCAATTCCAGGTAGCCAATATAAGGGATAGCTAGCCCATTTGCTGCTCGGAGCTGTAGCCAGTGGCAAGATTGGAGTTTCTCTCTACCCCACGGCTTAAACTGCTGGAGGAAAAAGCGCTCTGTAATTGTAGACACCATGGATCCAGTGTCCACCAAGCACGGAATATCAACCCCTCCCATAGTCACGTCCAGATGTGGACAAGAGGAAATCAATTTAGGAACTTCCTCCAAAACACTTGGGATAACCTCCGAGCCAGTGGCTGCCCCCTCCGCATTGTGACTCTGCAATACGGCGGGCGCTAGTTTTCCGAAAGGTGACGCAATTGCCTACTTGACTGTTGGTGAGCAGACAGAACAGGCTCAGTGTGAGGTGGGGCACGTATCCCCTCACACTCCCTAGCAAAGTGACCTGGTTGCTGACAACGCCGACATATAACAGGGCCCTTATAAGGTGGACGATTGCGTGGCTGTGAGCTTTGTAGGAGAGCAATGCTTTGAGTAAGCTGGTTTAACTGCTCTTGCTGCAGCTTCAACATTTCTCTCATCTCACTCAGATCAGACGCTTGCGAAGTATTCAAACCCTGAGGACCACACTGTACTCCAAACTGCATGCCCAAGGCGGAGGGGACGGAATGACTTCGGCCCCTAGCACCCCCAGGCAAACCCTCACGCTCCCACCGGATGGCCTCGCCCCTGACCTCAAGTAGAACCATAGTAGGCTTCCGGCGCACCAACTGTTTTAGCTCACGGCGGAGAGCACCTTCAAACACGTGCTCTACAAACTGGTCGCGCAACAATACTTCAGAATTTGGCATGCCATTAGGGGCACTCTGTTTCACGGCTGCCATAAGACTCATTAGGGCAAGGGAAAACTCTTGCAGTGTCTCTCCGTCCTGCTGCCGTCTAGAAAAGAAAGCTTCCTGGAGGGCTACGTATGACTCATAACAACCATACAACTCCTGTAATGCCTCTATAATTTTGGTTGGGTCACCTCGCTCTGTACTAGGCCGATGCTTTATTTCTTCGCGTGCTTCCCCCTCCAAATGGTCAAACAAGAAAAAGGCCTGATCGGCAACAGACAGATGGCGCGCCCTCATGCAGGCCTGCACCTCATCAAGCCACTCTGTGAGCCCTATACCTGATCTACCCCGAAACGTGGGACATTTTCTATCTCGAGGTACAACAATCAGTCGCTCAGTTACGGGGGCATTAACTGTGGGAATCGTAGGGGCCGCAGAACTGGGACCAGGAGTATTGACATTCTGCTCCTGGCGCATCCTCTCATTATCCGCTCGTAACTGTGCAACTAAATCTCTCAACTCCTGTAACTCCTCGCCCATAACGAAGCCCTACTGATACAATGGGGCCGAACAGGAAATTAACAGCAATTCGTCGAGAGCCACAGAAGTGGGAAGAAGCCAGCTGCTGTTTTGTCTCAAAAATAAATAAAACACAAGAAAACAAGGTTAAACACAGTAACCCACAATACAATAGTTACACTATCCAAATACAGTAAAACAGGTACAAACGTCTATGGCTTTCAAAAGTGCATATCCTGCCAGCAACGCCAGATTGTGGCGAGTGGAACTCTGTGGGTGTGGAGCGCCTTTTTGGCCCGCTCGACACCGATGACACCGGCAACGCCACCCGGGGAATTTCACCCCGAGAATGGGATCGTACGACAATTAATTTAAATACAGAAAGCACACAAGTTCGATTTATGCGTGAAGCCAGAGACGTAGTTCCGTTATAACAATAATTTTATTTACTACAATTACTAAAACATCAAATATAAAATACCATTTAAAATACCCAACCTACTAAATATGGAAAGTAGGTACTGAGGCCTTACCGGTGGAGGGACAGGGCCAACGGGGTGTGGGGTCTCAGGGAAGGATCACCCCAATCACACGTGCACACGCAAACACACACTACAGCAAGCAAAACTCAAATTAAACCAAACGGGGGAAAACACAGCACACGAGAGGGAGACACCACCACCTGGGACACCGACACCACCACCTTCGGCACTCAGCAACTATGGAAGGAGAGCATACAGTTATTGGGAGGGAAAGTAAATCAATAAACCAAAAAATAAACGAAAACTACTTCAAGGCAAATCTAGGCAGCAAAGGTGTCTTAATGGCTGCCTAGAGCCTACCAACCCAAAATGACAAAAATAGACAATATAATCAACAAAATTAGTCTTTTCATTAGAACGTAGACAAAAGAAATATAAACCAAAATCACTTAAATCATAGTTTAACAAATAAACCCATAAACATAACAAACTCCATATACATAGTAGCAAAACACAGGCGACCCAAAAAGAAGGCAAACTATCATTCGGGTCGCAATCAGACAGCCCTGCCCGACACTTTGAGCGACAAATCCGGGCGCTTCAACTACAAGTTGTAGTTGGAATCAAATAAAACGGAGACAAAACAGCAGCGTGGCAGGGAAGGGAGGGGTTGGTGCAGATACCAGCGCACGGCGAAGCAATTTTACGACCCAGTCAGGGAGTGTCGCACACGTACACCTGCCGCCCTCATACAGCTACACACAGCCAGCGGCACCGCTCAACCCGATTCCATTAAAGGAAAGCCTGGGTTGGTGACAGGGAGACACTGTTGCACAACCGTGAGCGCGCCGCGAACGCGAGAGGACCCAGAGCGGAATGTACCTCCAGCAACAAAGAGTAACGGGTCAAGATGTCAAACCCCCCCGCCTATATAGCATGCAGTGACTTCATGATTGGTCCAAAGAGAATGAAGTGATTGAAACCACCTGCGACCAGTCAATCTGCTACACAGGGCTCGCCTCGCTGCCGGGCGCAAACCCGGCAGCACCGGCAGCCGTCCGGGACCAGTGGGACCCCCGCCGGGCACCGGGGCGCGGACCTGGGGCAGAGGCAGGGAGTGTCGCACAGCCGGCACAACGCCTGCGTGGACGGCACGGAGTGGGGAGAGGTTATGAAAGTGTCTTCTGGCATTCTGGGAAATGCGCACCGGTATCCAACAACACCGTCAGGGCAAATCAGTGTTTCCTCTCACATTAAAACTAGGAGCCAAAACCCGGGGAAGACGTGGACGAGCCCATTGCTCAACAAGATAATGGTGCTGAATTGCAATGTGGCATTAACCTTTACCTCTTTACTGTTAATCAAGTTTGGAAAATTGTGTCCAGTCAAGATTAAAATACCTCATTGTGTTCAGTGCTTTCTCTCTGTCTCGTGTGATCATAACGTTAATATCTTTAGTGTCAGCTGGACAAAACAAGCAGCTGCCTCATTGCGATTCACCATTTACCAGAGAAATAGTCCATTGAGTCATGCCATTAACAATTGTTAAAATGTACTCATCATATGTGCATATCTTATTCATGTACAGACAAAATAGCACTACTCTTCAAATCAGGGTGGAAAGCAAGATGTTATTCCACTAACATGACAAACATAAGCAATAATTTGCTGATAAATAAACACACGGAGATCCCGACGAGAAAGAAAAAACAGCATTTGTCAATCTTGTTACACAACACATCGGAGTCAACCAAATTCACATTACCTCTACACACACATCCACCCTCACACACACACAAGCGGCTTAACGGCCTCCTTCAAAACCAAACCACAGCGAGTGAGCAGGGACAGGCCTCACCTGTGTGGCCACACACAGCAGCAGGGCCACAGCGATGGCGCCGTCGCGCAGCAGTCGGTCCATGGGGGGCTTGCGCTGCTGATGGAGCTCACTCCGTCTCAATGAACCTGTGTGACGCTGTTTGCTAACTGCTCATTCTCTGCGCCTGCTGACATTTATAAAAGTCTGGACTCTGATGTCACAGGCGGACTACCGTGTAAACAGCCGCTGGACCGGCATAAGAAATGTTTCACATTCCTCCTCCCTGCTGCCATTTGCACTTCCAGACACACACACACACACACACACACACACACACCCTCCACCCCCAAGTCGTTCCCCTCTTTTTCCTCTCCTCCCTCTCTTTCCAGTCTTGTGGTTTTCTAAGTTTACACAGCTTAACACGAGAAAGGTACATTAGCCCAGTTGTCTGAAAGTGAAACAGCCTGCGGGGCTTTTGTGGTGTCGATTCCGATTTAAGTTCACAAGATTTTTTTTCTATCTGGCTGATGTTTTTAGGGGCTGCTGCTTCACTTGACGGTCAGCCCGATCTTTTGAAAAGACAGACGTAGACCGAGATATTGCCACAATTTCATTTTCATCCCCAAGACCTAAAATACTTCTGAAACCTTCAAGGATCCAGCCTCTTTAGACTCTAAGTTGACTAAAACACTAACAAACTGTAGCACTAACAAATCGTAGCACTTAAAATGTACTTATAATGGCACTTATCTACATGTTCTGAAACTGCTCATTTGAAAATTGTACTTTCTTGTAACCTGTTCTTCTGAGGTTGTATCTCTACGGTTGAAATGCACTTATTGTAAGTCGCTTTGGATGAAAGCGTCAACTAAATGACATTTCAATCAGGAGAGACTCGTGTGATAGTAATACCATAATTTATTACACACGCATAAAATATGAATTGTGCAAGGTCTTTGGCGATTGGACTCCATCATGACGTACTATCCCCGAAGGCAGGGATAGTGAGGTCCAATAATCCCAATCCCCCTGGAGTCCAGACACTGGTGGAGGTGGTGTAAGGAATAGCAGCAACCTGATGACGAACCCGGAACAACGCTGATGCCAACTGGAGGTGACTGGGGTGGAGGAGGGTCGCTTCAGCTACACGCTGGAATGACAGCTGACAGCCAACCGAGAGGAGAACACATTTAAAGATTGACAGCAACAACGTGATTGGCTTAAGGAAACCGTGTGTAGAATCTGATTGGTTACTAAAAATGTGCACGCCCCCAATCAGCTGATTGGGGTAATTACAAAGGAGGCGAACAGAGTCAGACTGGTTGTCTTCCTGACTGAACTTGCGCTTAAGCTACATGTAATGTAATGTAAAGGTTGTCCTTACACCCTGACTTGAATCATCTCAATCTCATTCAAATAGGTGAATGGAAGCAGGACTCAAGAGGCCAAGGGAAAAAAATGAAATAGCTGAGCTGCTTCATTACTAATAAGTTACTAATAAGTTACTGCAGAGCCAGAACCAGTGCGACTAATCCAGTTCAGTGTAAACAGTGTAAACGGCCATGCACCATCTGTGCTGTGTCTCTAAGCATCCATAAGACGCTACGACCAGCATGGCTGAGAATCTGCAGCACAATAACATGCTCACAAACACACTGCTCACATGATCTGAAGCTGAGCGTCAGTAGCATCGATATCACCTTGGAGCCATAAATGTCCGTTATCCTCCTACCGACATACTGACATTGGCATCCCTGCATCCGTTTGTGAGGCTAAAAACGTCTGTACTAAATTGATATTACAGAAATAATCATCTTACAGCTACGCTTTCAGCATTTTTACACGGATGCTGCCATTGCTCAGGAATGCCCGAATCTAAACACAAAAGCAAAAAGACTCCAGTCACTGAAAAAGAACACAATTCCTTCACGGTTGAGGAATCCCGTTCAAAGCACAACTACATTCCTGCATTTCAACAACAGCCATTTCTCACAGAGTCGGGTGGGCAGCGGAGACGTCCAGCGATGTGCTATAAATAGAAGAGAGATAGAGAAGTGTGTGTGTGTGTGTGTGTGTGTCCAGGCAGGTGGGCTCCAGGTGGCTGGAGGGTGTACGGCAGCAGCTATGCTCTCCTGGCCACCGCTCCTTGTGTTTTCCACGCTTTCCAAGTATGACGGAGGCTGGAAGGATCGCCGCGTAATTGGCTCAACTGGAACACACACACACTAGTTTGGCAGGAGATCCCAGAGTGAGACCCGGGGGGGGGGGGGGGGGGGGCCTGTTGAGAAACCTCCGTCTGTGGCTGGACACGCAATGAGAGGGGGCGGTTAGCTCGACTTGACCCGACGCTTGATTTATGAACAAAGGGCTGTGGGAAAGGGGATGCAGCCAAGTCATAACATCAACAACTACACCCAGGATCAGTCAGAGTGAAGTCATGCTGCATCCGCCAACCCAAACCGAGAGGGGCAGACGAGGCCCGAAAAGCACATTTTTCCAGGGCACACAGATGTTGGACAGCTCCCAGACAGTAAAGTATCACTCCTCCCCCCCCCCCCCCCCAAAAAAAAAATCCTGCACAATGACCCTCATTCAGAGAATATTGTTTTGGTATGTGATGGCATGTGGGGAAAGCTCTTTGGATGACTCGTTGGTTCGCAAATGCAAAAAAAAAAACTGCAGGACAAGGGGGAACCAAAATATTATCTGTCCTGTGAATGTTTGGAAAAGAATGCCTCGATCGAGAGGAAAACTCACTCCACCAAATCGGTCACTGCGCAGCCAAAACCGCTCAGCACATCTGTTGTTTGCCAATAAAGCCAAAAGCACCTCAAAGAGGAAGCAGTGAAAAAAAAAAAAAAAAGCGGCCTACGCTCAGACCGTTGTTGTGAAACTTAGAGGTCACACTCGTCTACAGACAGGCACGCCTGATATCTGTCTGGTTCCGTAGGTAATTGATAAAGTGTGCTTTACAGCAACAGTCAGACAGCAACAAGCGCTGACAGAAGGTCCGGTGGGCGTCAGACGGAAACATCTCGTCTACCATTGGAAGGACCGCCGTGATAAGCTCTGCTCCGTTGGTCCTCAGACCGGCCTTTGATGAGGTGTCTGTTCAGCCAAGCAGCCGCTGGGCCAAAAACTGAACTGAAAACAAGACTTAAATGCCTTTGAGACTCGGTTTGTGCTTTCTTCTTGTTCCTCCGGTGTTCTCAGATGTGTTACTGCTATGTTTCCACCACAAATCCTTTTTCGTGAGTTTCCTCAGTTATTCAAGGACAGGAGTTATTCTTAAAAGTAGCGAGGCCACTTGTTGTCGTTCCAGGGCGTCTCCCAGTCGATAGTTAAATTCACATATTTTCACTGTTATTTCCTCCTCAATCAACTTCACGACAGAATGTACGATCATTTTGATTATGTGCTTAATACTCGTAAAAACACACAAGAAATCAAGCTTTTCATAATAGACGCCATTATAAATATGAATTTACCTCAAGATGTTTTGACATCACTTTACATAAAAACATTGTTTTTTTTAGTTGACGGTTTACATTGTGCGTCTCCATCAATGCTGCCATTGATTGATGTCAGAAAAGTGCTTCTTTGTGAAGCTGGTTTAGAAAGATTGGCCGCGGGTATACATTTTGTGACTTTGGCTTTGAGTGGTTTAGAACGTTGGAGAAGTCGAAGCATTCAGACAAAAAGCCATTGTTGAGGGTGGCGAGGATTTCAACAACGTTGATAGATAATTTGAGCAAATGACGCAAGGGGAAACGTTTATTCGCCTTCAGTGCGACCACAGTTTCATCTGTCAAAATGGCTAAATAACTTCAGTGTAAATAAGTTTAATTTGATTAAATGTATGATTTGATTTAACACAAAGCCTCCAATAAAACACATGTGTAATGTTCTAAGGAGTCCATTTTTGTACCCCTCACATTTGTGACTTCAGCAAAGCCAGACATTATCCAAGTTTGCCAGTTTGTGGGTTTGGGTGGTGCCAACTAACTCAGTCTGATTCGAGTGGCACTCGAAATAAACACCCAACCGCTGCAACAGCCACAAACAATATTCAAATCTTTTCCCAGGACGATATTTAAACACATGCAGAACAGCTCCAAGTGCACTCGGTAATTAGTTTTGACACCAATTTACCAGAAAAAAAATGAACACAAAGCTTAACATTCACTGGCAGGCTAGCCGTGCCTGATCTGCAGTTATCATTTGAGTGAAAGGGGGGGAAGGGGGGGGGGGGGGGGCACTAGACATGACCGCCGGATCGTTCAGACATTACAAAGAGTCTGCAATTGTTCAGGCGTTTGCAGCCGTGAGTCACAAAGCACATTGGAGTTGCAGACCGTTTGTGATGTTGATGTACTGAGTTACACTGACTCATTATTCCAGTAAGGACCTCATGAAGGGAATGTGATGATGGGCAACACGGGGTCACAGGTCAGGGACCTGATCTATTAAAAACACAAGATACGCCACTATTTCTGTTTCTCTACCATCTTTCTTCATGTCCTTCCTTCGAAACACCTCAGCTCCAATAGTTCCCCCTTAAAAGGCATTGAAAGCTATTTCTAAAAGTCAGGATATTTAGATGTCAACTTTAATTCAAATGGGTGAGCTGAAATACTTCTCATTTGTAAAATGACCTCTAGATAATTCATAAGAATCTAGGGAGGTAGGTGGAAAAAGCAACTGGATCATAAAGCTTTTGGGACTAGGGAGGAAAAAACAAGAGGGAAGGATGAACTTTTAAGCAGATGGAAAATGTTACTAACATTTACAAAACAAAACATAACAACAGCAGGAAAGTCTCTCTCACTACTAAAAAGCCCTCTGACATCGCTTCAGTGAAACTGCAGCAAAGCTGTTATGTGATGTAATATACAACTCAAATTGTCCTTACTGAGTGACTAAATACGGTAATCACTAAAACCCCACACACAAGTCGAAAGAGAAAGAGGGTTTTTATATATTACATATACCTGTCAGATGTAGATGTAAACAGCTATGGTAGAAAACACACAAACAAACACACGCTCACACATACTCACAGTCAGGCCTCCAGCAACATGAACAACTTTAGTTGTAGAAGAAATTATTTTTTTTTCTAAAATGACACCTTGAATTTCAGACATTCCAGTTCAATGTGTGAAAATCCCACAGTGCTGCCACAGGAACACCCGCAGCCGGCCGCAGAGACGGCGTCCGGACCAGAGGTCACCACATGACGTACGTGGGGGCGTGGTGACTGCCGTGTCCACAGAGACAAAGGAAGAGCACTGACTGTGGTTAATGCGCTCATTCACATCTACTCACAGCAGCAGCTGCAGGATGCGATAATCGCTTTGCATCTCTTTCTCCTCTGAGACTCCTATGGGGATGACATCATCAGTCGGTTTAGGTGGAGGGGTGTTTTTTTTAAGTCCAAATATTTAAAAAAAAGTCAACAAATCATAAGAAAAAATAAGTTCAAAGTAAAAAAATATTAGGAGTAGAAGAAGTAGAAGTTACTGAAAAAGCATTGGTTAAATGTGACTTTTCCATCATCAGATCCAACTTAACATGAATTAATTAATTTAACATCTTTGGGTTAGCAATGTCACTTAGTCTTGTAAAGTCTCTTTATTGACAAAGCCATCTGACACTTTGCAGTATCTACGTGCTGCACCTGCGTTAAAATGGTAAATGGACCCTACTTGCACAGCGCTTTTCTAGTCTCCCGACCACTCAAAGCGCTTTAACACTTACTTCTTGTCATCACTCCCCCAAATTGACACACTGAAGACCGGAGCTGCCATGCACAGGGCCACCTGCCCATCACTGACCAACACCCACACACTGTAGTCACAGGTGCAACTTTGGGAGTCAGGTGTTTTTGACCAAGGACACGTCGACGAGCGGGAACCGAACCGCCAGATCCTCTGATTGGAGGAGGGCGGCGCTTCCCCACTCACCCGCAGGGGTTTGTGGAGAGATGATTGCAGCAAAACGAAAGTGGAAATAGCCTCCTGCATTTGTTGACACACACACCTAAACCAACAACACGTCCATTTCTAGCTTCGGCGACACTAAAATTAAATGAGAACAAATACAATTTTTTTTTTTAAAAGGAACAAGGATTCGACTCACGAAGGCAACCACTTCCTCGCATGGTACGCGTGGCGTCCATACTTTTTTTTAGTTATGATTGTGTCACGTACAGAGGGATGTGTTCTGCTGCAGCAACACAACACAGAAAAGCCAACTCATCAGGGGTGTTTATAAGGCTATAATGCACCCGGTGACGAGTCGAATGAAGATAAAAATGAAAACTAACGTATTACTGGAAACATGGGATTCTTTTGAAGGTAAAAGCGTGGCACACTCTCTTAGAATGTCATGATTGTTTTGTTAAATCTGCTTTCTGGGCGACAGGGGGAACATTCACAGTCCAATCAACATTTTGAGCACCTCTCATGAGATTCAAGAGATTGCTGCAGCTCTGAACCCCCCCCCCCACCCCCCCCCCCCCGCCCGCCCTCCAGCCACGGTAGACCCTCAACACTCCATCACATCAATTTCACAATGCTTGAGGTTGAAAAGCTTGATGCAGTGTTTGAAAGCCACTGAAAAAACTGCAGATCCAAGGAGAGGTGGAGGATACTGATTTGACAGATGATGAAAAGAAAAAAGGGTTAAAAGTGGGCCTCAAAAGATACTCGACAGGCTGGATGGATGGATGACTGAATGGACATTGATATAGTTGATAAAGTTTTGATATACCGTTTTACTGTTGAGGATGAATACATGATGCAAAGTAAATAAATAACTGCTTAAAACATTGACGCTCAATTGAAGGACGATTGCATTTACGATTTCAAGCTGGATCTTACTGATGGATAAATTAAAATGATACGTCCAAAAGTATTTGCAAGAGCTTTTGTGTACTTGTGCTTTGAGTTTGCTTTCATAATTACTGTTTTTTAGAAACTGACACCGATAATTTAATTGATTGAATGCTGTAGAGCCACCTGCTGGGCGTTTTGAAGATATTATTATCTTCAATAATAACAATTACTGCCTTCAGAAAGCAGCTGTCAGCAGCCCCCAAAATTGCCCAGACAGATTGGGTGTCATTAGGCGTGTCCTTTTATCCTTTTAGGAGGACATTTATTTGCACGTGAGGTGGGCCACAGGTCTGGGGACAGTTTTGTCCTTTACCAGAATGTGTCTTCCTGGATGAATGTGTCCATCACGTCTCTGCATGTCAGGTTAGTGCGACTCACTGCTTCTTGTCTACAATCCCCCATTTTTTTGTGGTGCATTTTGCAGGGGGTTGCGCGTGCAGTTGGTGATCGCATGCGTCATACCCATGCCTATCTTCCCTTAAAAAAAAAAAGAAAGAAAATCCCAAATAAGTGCGTAAGTTTGATTTCTGATTTGTTTCTTCAATGTCTCCATCTTAGTTTGGACCGACTTTCTACCACTCACGCTGACCTGTGACCTCTCCTGAAAAGAAACACACGACACCATCTAGTGGACTGAAAAAGCTATTTATTTATTTATGGACCAAAAAGAGGTGCATAAAGAAAACATTGATATAGAGCATGTTTATCAAGAACACAGCACTTCATGCTATCCACTGAACACTCTTTGATTTCCATTTTTAATGGAAGAAATGGCAGGACACCTTAGAAATGTGTGACAGGTGTGTGCCGTGTGTGTTCTGGTGTAAATTGGAGAATAACTTAATCTCTTTAATTGACTCTGTAACAGGTGAATCAACTTTTTGCAGTGTGATTTCAACTCTGCCTAAAACCGGAAAATTAACTCTGAGAATGTTGCTGTGTAAGATGAGGGTTGATCTATAGAAACAAATAACAATTAATTATTATACATTGTATTCATTATGTAAATTTGCAAGAGAAACTAAAGCTTAAAATACATTTTCAGACATTAAAAGTTGGTCATCAATATTCGCCTCCAAAATAAATTTCCCTTTGCTACATTTTTCTTATTTACCCAACACTTGGATTCACAGTACTGAGGCAGATTAGAACCTGTGGTGGAAGATTTGCACAGACAATTGGGAGAAAAAAGAATGAAGGCTCTGAATGTAATATGTCTTTCTCTGTTTATTTCCGTGCAATGGAAAAAAGGTCACAACAGCTACGTGATCAGTGGCGGATGGCAGTTCTTAAACCTCAGTCCAGTTACAGGTGACATCAACAGAAACTTAACGCATGTGAACCGACCTGTTGTCTCCTGCCCGACCCTCGCCTGGCTGACCACGACTCATCGCCCGTCCAGGTCGCGTTCATAAATAAAGACTCTCCGTGTAGCCCACCTGTGTCCCGCGTCTTCTCTTGAGTCGCCTCCAGTGAGATTCTGACAAGACTGGAGACATCGCATCAGTGTGAGACATTTCAGCTCAATTCTTTCCCACGCCACACAATCCCAGCACTTGCAATCTATAAACCGTTCGTAAAATAAATATTGCACATATGTTTATACATATATATTTCCCATTGTGAACCTGGATTACTCTCCCAAAGGGTGCTTCTTTGCACTCTCTGGGATTATGGGAAGATATCTGATGCTTGGCAAGATCTGCTACCAACACATTCTTTACTGCCAGCAATAATTACAGCTCCTTTTCAAAGCAGAAAAAATAGGCCACTGGTTTCCTGTGTCAGCAGCACACAATGGAAGCAGAAGTAAAAGGCACATGCACAGACCACAATGCTGATCAGTTTCAGTACTGCAAGTTCAAAGCTTACATCCGCAGTTGTGGTGTGGTGCGTGGCATTTTAGTGTTAACATCTTAGCATTTGGAGATGTTAGACAAGTAAATGAAAATATGAATTAATCTTTTGGGTTTTGTCAATATCTGCAATACGCCCTCATTGTTTAGTTCTAGCAGACCCCACCTTTAACTATTTATCATATAAATGAAACATGTAGAACAGCAAACTAAACTATTTTTATTTGTATAGTATTTATATACTAATGACTTGTTTAGTTTTACAATCTAATTCCGCATGGTAATTAAAGCTTTCAAATAAATGTTATTGAATAATAAGGTGTAGAAAGTTAGCCTTGTAGTAGTTTAGTTGAAGTAAAGAGTAAAGAAAATACTCAGATTAGACTATTCACACAATTAATTTAAAAAAACATGTTACAACAAAAACATGTAATACGCCCCAATGCATCGTGAAGAAATAAAAGTTAAAAAAGTAAGAAAAAAAAGTATTTCGCAATAGTTGTAGATCCATCCAACACATCTAGTCACATTTCACCACTTCACGTGTTAGAAATAAAAACCGGTAGTTTATTTCATCCTTGCTGCAAACTCCATTTCAAGTTATCCCCAGAATGATGACCTTTTTTTCGTCTTTTTTTTAACAGACAAGACGTCGTGAAAACGAGGCACATTGAAGCGCGGACATCTAATCGACCAGAGCGGCCGCAAGAGCTCGCATCACATGGGTTTCAAAGCCCTTAATCCCCTCCGTCGTCAACAAGTGTCGCTCGAGACCAACAGACTCGTGCCCCCCCCCGGCGCAGAGAGGCAGCTGCATTTCTGTTACCGCGCCTACCGGGAGGCGTTTTCTCGAATGAGCACATCAGGAGCACTGCGTGCGGAGCCTCAGACCCCGGCAGCTGCTGCAGGCTCCTCACCGTGATGGCTGAGCAAGTGGTGTTCGACAAGGCGAAGGTAGGTTACCAGCCGGTGTGTGTGTGTGTGTGTGTGTGTGTGTGTGTGTGTGTGTGTGTGTGTGTGCGTGTTTCAGTGTGACAAGACACCCCCCGGCGTTTAATTACAAGCACCATTTAGTGCTAAAAAACAAACAAACCCCCAAACAAATAAAAACCTTACAAATCCACAGGGGAAATTCACATAGTTGGAATTGTGTGGTTGTCATTAACAGTGTAGTAAATGTGAGCTTCTCTTCACTTGGAGGCTGCAAAGTCGCTGGCTGCATAACGAAACCGTGATGTCAAAATTGGACCTCGCGCCCTCACACATAGTTGGACGTCTCCTACACAGCAGGCAATGGAGTGGGAGTGTTGTTTTTTTTGGTCAGACATGATAAATTGTACAGGGAGCAGCCTTATCGGGCTCCTTGCTCTCATTAAATATGAATGGTCTAATGTGGAACTGATACCCCTGGTCGGATCATCTTCTGGCAACTAGCAGTTCACCATCCATGCAACTCATCACATTCTGACAGTAGTCACCGTATAGCAGCTACAATGTCATTACATTATGTGCAATGCGATTATTTTCATCATTAAATAATCTCTTAATTTATTGAGATTCAGGAAACGGTGAAAAGTGCCCATCAAAATTGTATTGAATAAGAAACCCTAATGAGAAAAAAGTATCTGTTCTGGTTTAGACACTGGTTGGCTTCAGCTGGATAAGAAAAATGTTATTTAAGGACCAGTCCGCACGTTTCTGGCAGGTTTGCCCAAAAACGGAAGAATATACGCCACACCGCCGCTTCTATGGTGGTTTTGTATAATCAGTATCATTTCTCCCCGAGAATTCACCGCAATGTGCAACAGGATGTTTCTGTGTGTGTGTACTTGAGAAATTTCCAAAGAAGTTGCAGATGTGCCAACTTTAGGCTTTTAAGGGAAGAAACTTGCTGTAAACAAAAGACACTTTCAAGCAGTTTCATTAAAACACAATACGCCATGTGGTAGACATTTTACCCCAGATGGACACAGCTGCACAACGTCTTCGTGTTTTTACGTTTTATCAGAGTAGCAATACGATAAGGAAGCTTGTTTGAAGAGCAGTTCATAATTTTGACCCAAGCACCACTGAAATTTAAAAAAGCACCAAAGTTCTAAAATTATCTTCACGAGTCCAAAGTGGTGTGTTTCGTCTTCAACCAAACCCCCGAAATATATTTAGTTATTTACCTCAAAACTATAGTTCACTATGAGGGGGCGTTTAGGACTTAACTATTGAGACACTCTCACACACACTGAGACACTCTCACGCACACTACTGAGACACTCTCGCAAACACTATTGAGACACTCATGCCATCTCACTAGTGTGCGTGAGAGCGTCCAAGTTTATAAATACTACCATATTCAAGGGACAGAATGTCATTTTTTCAGACGAGAAATTAGGTGTTTAAGCAACATTTCTGCGGTCGGTTTGTTAACATTCAGCCATCGTAATAATTTCCATGGAGGATCTCGGAGAATGTGAGGTGTAGTTAACGGGACCATCTGACGCCTCCAGCAATAAGTTATTTATTGTTGTATATCTTTCTCATCCACAGGTAGAGCTGCATGTGCACCTCGATGGAGCCATCAGGGTGTCGACTATTCTTGGTGTTGCCAAGTAAGTCATCCAGTTTAATTGATTAATCAAACAACTTATAATGGTCTACAATTATAGGCAGTTTTTAAAGAATGAAAAAGAAGCTGCCAGATGAACATGGCGTCACTGAGAGTAATGATCCTGTGAACCAAAATATGAAATGTGTGTGCCAATGCAAGAGAACAATGAGAAAAGATGCTAAAATGTTTGCTAGAGCTAAGACTTAATAGAGGTTCAGTTGCGTAATGATTCTCTTTGGGTTTGTCGCCATGAGCGACACCTTTCACATCAAACAGCCAACACACGTTTTTATCTCGACAGCAGCTTTATCAGCTTTAAGCTTGAAATATTGCTATTCAAATGAAACAAAGTACACATTTAATTTTAAACACGGCCCCTAAATTGTTTCTTTTCTCCCTCTCCTGTTTCTAGGAGACGCGGCATCCCTCTGCCAGCAAATACCGTGGACGAGATGACGGAGATCATTGTCCTCAAACAGCCAGCCACCCTCACCAAGTTCCTGGGCAAGTTTGCAGAGTACATGCATGTCATCGCGTAAGTAGACGCACATAATCGTCTATCTTTCATATATCTCTTTTTTGCTGAAATTAAGAGTCAGGGTCCAACTCATTATGTCACAGGAATGTTCCTGCGCTGTGCTCCACGGTGGGGGGGGGTCAACGTCCGGGTGGCTTTGTTGACACGCACGTGCAGCTGTGTTATATAATCATGATGCATCAAAAGTGTCGCAGGCGTGTAGCGTGTTTGTAACTGATATGGGGGGCGGGGCGGGGATTCTAAAGGCCTGACGTGCAGAACAGGAAGACGTCAAGATCCTGATCAACTGTCACCTTGGCAACTACACTAAGAGGAGAGTGAAATTTGTTTGGGGACACTTTCCGGCGTCTTATATTTAGTCCTCCCCCACGGTGACATGGACCGTTAAGAAAAGAGCAAATAAAGTCTTTCAGTCCTCCAACAGCCTTGAAAGCGTTCAACAATGACGGTCTGTGGTGGAGGGGCTGAATGGACCTTCTAGTACGGAGGCCCCTGAACGCCTTGTCTGCGGTGCGGCCTTCAACAACATGGGGAACACGCCAGCTGAGTGTAGCTCATGCAGAATTGTTGTGCGAGCTCAGGCGGGATGGGGTGGTGGTTGTTTGGAGGGGGGGGGGACGCCGAAGAACAACGGACATTCAGACCGGTGTAAATGCTGGAAGCTGTGGTGTTACCCCTCCTGTGACGGGGGCCAGAAAGTGTTCAACTGAGACTAAAGTAATGATGGAAACGGAGCTGGAGGTTTTAATATTGTCCCAACACGGCACGTGGTGCAGCACAATCAGTGTAAAATGTGATAAGTGTATGGACCAAGGACTGTATAAAAAACTTATTTTTTATTTACATATACATGACATTTACAAGAAAAGAACAGGCACATTTTGTCCTATTGCTTTAACATTTACTTTAATCGCTGATTAATTTTGCAGCTCCAACAAACAATTAAAGTTAATATGATTCTAAAAATGTATTAGAAAAGGTGGGTTCTTCACAACACTACACATTGTGATTAGAAAAACCTCAAGCGAAAACTGACCTGTTAACTGACTGAAATGAATAATACATCTTTGATTATCTTTTCTCTCACATTTATCATGGAATTAATGTGAGTTACTTAGTTAATATCAGTTAATACCAACATTGCTAATTATCTGAGGCGAAGAGCAATGTCACTCACCTTGTGTTTTTCTTTGTTCCCTTCCAGCGGAGACAGAGAGGCCATAAAGAGGATTGCCTATGAGTTCGTTGAGGACAAAGCCAAAGAAGGAGTGATTTATGTTGAGGTCAGATACAGCCCACATTTTCTGGCTAACACTAAAGTGGATCCAATACCATGGAACCAGGCCGAGTAAGTATTTGGGGAAACGTGATGTTGCTTAAAGATAGTAACATATTCTGGTTTTCTCATTGCATTTTTTTGTGTCTCTTTTTTTCGGTCAGAGGGGACGTGAGCCCAGACGACGTGGTACATCTGGTAAACCAGGGCCTCAGTGAGGGGGAGAGGGACTTCAAAGTCAAAGCCAGATCCATTCTGTGCTGCATGCGCCACATGCCAAGTAATGAACTCTTCATGCTGCCGTCTGCCTTGTGAAATAAGGTTTCTGAATGTAGCATCTTAGTGTTTTCTTCCTAAAACCCTCCGCTTGGTTATTCTGATAAATGAATGAGCCCCACAAAGAGAAATAAAGTAAAACAGAATGTTAAGCATGTAGGATTTTTACCAGTTTCCCCACTAGTGTGTTAGCATGCTAACATATTAGCACTAAACAGCTGAGGAATTTTGCAGGTATTACATTTATTTAAGTTTTTCCAATAACGGCGATATTTAAAGGAAAGAAACTAAAGTATGAACGTACTGGCATTAGAGGAAAAGTCCGGG